>NC_137200.1:28061800-28226800 GCF_960531495.2 Zeus faber | reverse complement strand
GAGAGATGGAGGAGGCGGAGAGGAGGAGTGAAGAGGAGAAGAGGTGGAGAGAAGTAGAGGACGTCAGAGGAGGAGGAGGAGGCGAGACTGAGTTGGCAAGCCAGTACAAAAGAAACACACTCCATGACAGTAGCTTATCTGAGTGCCTCGGTACTTGGGTACCTGAGTACCTGAGTACCTGAGTACCTGGTTACTTGAGTACCTGGGTACCTGAGTACCTGAGTACCTGAGTACCTGAGTACCTGTAGACGGTTCCTTCCCCCTGCAGCCAGCAGATGAAATGAGCAGCTACGATGCTAATCCTCTCCTGAGCAGCTCGTATGCTAATCTGTCCAATCTGTGACAACGTGCTAATGAGATAAATGGATCTTCACTTGAGGCCTCAAAGTTTGTTCCACGGGCAACAAGACTTTTACTGTCTGTCTGGCTGCCTGTCCGTCCCGCTGTCTCTCTGTCCGTCTGGCTGCCTGTCCGTCTGGCTGTCTTTCTGTATGTCTGACTGCCTGTCTCTCACTGTCTGGCTGCTTGTCTGGCTGCCTGTCCGTCTGGCTGTCTCTCTGTCTGTCTGACTGCCTGTCTCTCACTGTCTCCCTGCCTGTCCGTCTGGCTGTCTCTCTATCTGTCTGGCTGCTTGTCTGGCTGCCTGTCTGGCTGCTTGTCCGTCTGGCTGTCTGGCTGTCTGTCAGTCTTCCTCTCCCTGTCTCCCATCCAGCCCTCTTTACATCGCACACTGAACTGAATTTCTGTGATACAGGAAGTGACACAGGAAGTGATGCAGAAAGTGATGGAGCAAGTGATGGAGCAAGTGATGGAGTGATGCAGGAAGTGATGAAGTGATGGAGTAAGTGATGGAGGAAGTGATGCAGGAAGTGACGGTAATGTTAAACACCTGAAATGTCAGACTTTCACCACTAGGGGTCATCACATCGGAAAAATTAGTAATCATTGATTAACACTTTTGGAGCCTTGTGAACCCTATTGATCATATTGGAAAGTATGGATTTCGTGGTATGATACCTGCCGGTGACCTTCATCATACCTGACTGTCTGTCTGACATGTGTCTCTGTCTGTCTGTCTGTCTGTCTGTCTCTCCCCCATTTCTTCAGTTAACAGACACTCTCAAGAAGAAGCTCCATAAAACATGTTGTAGAAACCTCTACTGGGCGGAGGAGGAGAGGAAAGGAGGTGAAGAGTTTAAGTCAGAACGACTGATAACTGTGAGGTATTTAAATTCCACTGTCATCTCCCTCCATCTCCCTCCATCCCTCCCTCCATCCCTCCCTCCCCTTCCCTCCACTCTGTGCCAGGAATGACGTTATCGCTCTGTCTCGCCTGGTTGGGATCGGTCTGGTTCCGAAACAGTAAAGCGTTTAATAAACACATGGTCACAAATTATTATTATTATTATTATTAGTATTATTATTGTTATTATTATTATTATTATTGTTATTATTATTGTTATTATTATTATTAGTATTATTATTGTTATTATTATTATTATTATTGTTATTATTATTGTTATTATTATTTTTAGCATATACCAGCAGAACATTTGATATGTTATGTCTGATATTACAAGTTTCAAGCTGGATTCTGGAGCATGAGGCCTGGGATACCGGAGCAGAAATGATTAAAAATAATGACTGTGAATTATCTGGTTAGAAGAAGTTATTCTTCTTGTGAACAACAGTGAAACTTCGGGAAGAACCTGATCTGAAACTTCTATATATGTAGCGTCTATAAGTATCAACATTAACTAGCAGAACAACAGACTGACTCAACCTGATCACACTGGAATCCTACTGGATCAAACGGGTTCAGGCTGGATTCAACCTGCTTCAGACTGGATTCCAACTGGTTCAGACTGGATTCAACTGGTTCAGACTGGATTCCAACTGGTTCGGACTGGATTCAACCTGCTTCAGACTGGATTCCAACTGGTTCAGACTGGATTCAACCTGCTTCAGACTGGATTCCAACTGGTTCAGACTGGATTCCAACTGGTTCAGACTGGATTCCAACTGGTTCAGACTGGATTCAACCTGCTTCAGACTGGATTCCAACTGGTTCAGACTGGATTCCAACTGGTTCAGACTGGATTCCAACTGGTTCAGACTGGATTCAACCTGCTTCAGACTGGATTCCAACTGGTTCAGACTGGATTCCAACTGGTTCAGACTGGATTCCAACTGGTTCAGACTGGATTCAAACCGCTTCAAGTCTCTACAAACTCTGTCTGATGAGCAGGAAGAGCTCACCCTCTCGTGCACAGATGGAGAGAATATGAAAGCTGGTGGAGACAGATTGTGGTGGGCAGACCCAGATAGAGGGATGGATAGGAAGAGCATCAGAGGGTGGCTCTCGACCGCTCTCTCTCCCCCTCCATCTCCCCGTATTAAACGTATGTACGTTGGATCGTCACGGTTCCCAAACAGCCTGAGGCTCCACAGAGCAGCCAACTGTTTAACACTGAGAGGGAGGGAGCGAGGGAGGGAGGGAGAGGGAGATGATTGTGCCCAGTATCCAGGCAGGGAGAACTATACACTGTATATTGATTGTGAGTGGTTTACTCTTTGCAACCCACCAAAATAAACAACCGTTACACAATTAAATGACTCTTGTGAGAATTCCATTCGCGACTCAGAGCCAAACAGACTCTTCCTCCTCTGTTGATGGTGCAGGAAGTCCTCCCTCGCTCAGCCAGCGTTACACCCACTGAACCCAAGCAACCAAGAGGCGGACGAATAGAACGACTCTTTTTACCCGGTGACTTGTTTACACCTGAATCTCCCCCCCAAAAAAAAAAAAAAAAGCTGATTTTCCACCACTAATAGTTCTGCTGGAACTGATGAATTAGTACGGCCTTGCAATTTTGATCTTGCAACACAAGAGCTAGTTTCCATTCGTTACTGGTTGAAAAACACGTACAGTATGTACCATGTAGCCCGCAGTGTGCAGTAGGTTTCCTGGGTTTCGGGCGTACTAAACCGGTTCTAGTACTAACTTGGACCCATTCGTTTTCCTGCTCAGCAGCCATTTTGGGTGTTCTGCTGCTCAGTCGGTGTCAGCGCCCCCACCTGGCGTTGAGCGCCACTGCACCAACACAACCATGGCAGTCATTACAGATCAAGCGGAAATGTTGTTCATCTTTCAAAAAATATTATTTAATATAGATTTCATTCATCTGGTGAATGTTAGTTTAGTATCACAACAAGTATAATTTAGATATGACAGATACTATATGATATATAATGCTAATAAACTAACATGCCCTCCCACTCCTTGCGACCCCCAGGGGCCTCCACTTTGAAATCCGCTGTTTCTCTGTAATATTGTCTTTGTGTTTCACCGAGCTGGAGGCTGATTTCCCTCCACACAGTACTTCAAACACTGCAGTTTATTCTAAATTTACCTGATCAATATCTGATCAATATTTCTAAAAAACCTCAACTGGGCTCTGCTGCAAGAGCTAATGGGATTGGAGAGAGGGAGGGGGAGAGAGAGAGAGAGAGAGAGAGACATGTGTGATGTTTAAATATTAAGAGAAATGTCAAAAGTGACACAAATTCCAGTCATAGCTCCTTGAATGCACTTTCAGAAAACCGCTGAGAGGACAAGCAATGCAGAGAGAGAGAGAGAGAGAGAGAGAGAGAGAGAGAGAGAGAGAGAGAAGCGAGTGCGCAGGACGGATGGAATGGATGGAATGGGGGAGGGAGGGAGGATTGAGCCTAATTCTCCTAATATCCTGACAGAGAGAGAGAGAGAGAGAGAGAGAGAGAGAGAGAGAGAGAGAGAGGATTATCAGTCTGGTAGAACACTCCCAGAACCGGAGAGAGAGCGATAGGGCGGGGCAGAATATAAAACAAAAAAATGACATAGAGAGCAATAAAAACTCAAGAGGAAGAGACAGAAAGAGAGAATGAGAGAGAGAAACAGACAGACGGAAAGAGTGAGAGAGGGAGAGAGAAGTCAGAAGTCTGATGTATTAACTCTCCTAAATCTCCTGAATCGTGTTTTAATCCGGAAGGAGGCGTCGGTACCGATGGGCTCCAAGTGAAATATTAACTTTTAATAACCATAACCCGGAATATTCCTGTGTACTGGGTAGTATGCAGTGTACTGGGTAGTGCACTCGCTGGAACTAACACTGGTGCACAGAAAGTGATGTAGTTTTAGTTGCTGCAACTTCTATGAAATAAATTAAAAAGTTGTAAAATATTAAATAAAAGTTGTGCTGGAAGATTATTATAATAATAATAATAATAATAATAATAATAATAATAATAATATAAAATAGCATGCAAAGAGCTGATGACCAAACTCTAAATATCAATTATTGTATCTTCATGGGATATATAAGAAACAACAAGATGAGGATCGGTGATCAATAAGTGAGATGATCAAACAAGAGGGTTTCGGGTAAAGGGGGATCTGGGAAGCTAAAAGATGGAGTGATGTGAGTAAAGGTAGAGAACAGACAAAAGGAGTATTTTTAGTGCACGATACAGAAAACTTCTGAAATGCAGCATTTCTAAATAAAACATCTCTTCACATCTGTCTAAAGACCTTCATCACAGCTACAGTCTAAAGACCTTCATCACAGTTACAGTCTAAACACCTCCATCACAGCTACAGTCTAAAGACCTTCATCAGTTACAGTCTAAACACCTTTATCACAGCTACAGTCTAAAAACCTCCATCACAGCTACAGTCTAAACACCTTCATCACAGTTACAGACTAAAGACCTTCATCACAGCTACAGTCTTAAGGCCTTCATCACAGCTACAGTCCAAACATCTTCATCACAGTTACAGTCTAAACACCTCCATCACAGCTACAGTCTAAAGACCTTCATCAGTTACAGTCTAAACACCTTTATCACAGCTACAGTCTAAAAACCTCCATCACAGCTACAGTCTAAACACCTTCATCACAGCTACAATCTAAACACCTCCATCACAGCTACAGTCTAAACACCTTCATCACAGCTGCAGTCTAAACATCTTCATCACAGCTACAGTCTAAACATCTTCATCACAGCTACAGTCTAAACATCTTCATCACAGCTACAGTCTAAAGGCCTTCATCACAGTTACAGTCTAAACACCTTAATCACAGCTACAGTCTAAAGACCATCATCAGCTAAAGTCTGAAGACCTTCATCACAGTTACAGTCTAAACACCTTCATCATAGTTACAGTCCAAAGACCTTCATCACAGTGAGTCTAAAGACCTCCATCACAGTTATAGTCTAAACACCTTCATCACAGCTAGAGTCGAAAGGCCTTCATCAAAGTTACAGTACAAATACCTTCATCACAGTTACAGTCTTAAGGCCTTCATCACAGCTAGTCTAAAGACCTTCATCACAGCTACAATCTAAACACCTTCATCACAGCTACAGTCTAAACATCTTCATCACAGTTACAGTCTAAAGACCTTAATCACAGCTGCAGTCTAAAGACCATCATCAGCTAAAGTCTAAAGACCTTCATCACAGTTACAGTCTAAACACCTTCATCATAGTTACAGTCCAAAGACCTTCATCACAGTGAGTCTAAAGACCTTCATCACAGTTATAGTCTAAACACCTTCATCACAGCTAGAGTCGAAAGGCCTTCATCAAAGTTACAGTCTAAAGACCTCCATCACAGTTACAGTCTAAACACCTTCATCACGGCTACAGTCTTAAGGCCTTCATCACAGCTACAGTCTAAAGACCTTCATCACAGCTACAATCTAAACACCTTCATCACAGCTACAGTCTAAACATCTTCATCACAGTTACAGTCTAAAGACCTTAATCACAGCTGCAGTCTAAAGGCCTTCATCACAGTTACAGTCTAAACACCTTCATCACAGTTACAGTCTAAACAACTTCATCACAGCTACAGTCTAAAGGCCTTCATCACAGTTACAGTCTAAACACCTTAATCACGGCTACAGTCTAAAGACCATCATCAGCTAAAGTCTAAAGACCTTCATCACAGTTACAGTCTAAACACCTTCATCATAGTTACAGTCCAAAGACCTTCATCACAGTGAGTCTAAATACCTTCATCACAGTTACAGTCTAAACACCTTAATCACAGCTACAGTTGAAAGGCCTTCATCAAAGTTACAGTACAAATACCTTCACCACAGTGAGTCTAAAGACCTTCATCCTCAGCTCCAGTCTAAAGACCTTCATCACAGTTACAGTCTAAAGACCTTCACGGTCTAAAGTTCAGTTTTGCTTTGTCCAAAAGACAGATTTGTGTCGACGATTTGGTGACTGTTGTGATTGGCCAATCAGTGGACTACAGTACTTGGTACAAGGCAGACCAGGAGCTACAGTCAGCATAGGTACTTTGGCAAGGCCCAGCTCAGTTGGAAGTCTTTCTGACTGCCCAGACCCCCATTCCGTGCTGTCGTCCTCAAACTTCTCATACTTTTCTTGCTTTCATTCCTGGAGTGGAGTCAGATGGACAGAACATTCCGGAAAGTAAACCGCTTTGTAGTGATTGTTAACATAGGAGTCGGGCAACAGGCCCAGTATGCTAGTGCACCGTGACAAGCTCTTCCAGGAAGGAGGGAGGGAGAGAGAGACAGGGAGAGAGAGACAGGGAGAGGGAGAGAGAGAGAGAGAGAGAGAGAGAGAGAGAGAGAGAGACGCGTTCCGATCAGAATTAAATGGTTCCCTCTGCTGTGACTCTTGAGGCTAAATGTGTCCATGTAAGGAGAAGCTGCTCTACACCGATTACACATCCAGGAGCAATTTGAGGCTGAAACCAGAGCTGTTAAGTAACACAGTGTGGAAGTCAGAGAGAGGGAGAGACTTTGACTTTTAAGGTTCCTTTATTTTCAGTAAGTCATCAGGAAAGAGGGGGGAGACAGACAGACAGCTTTTTAAACTTGGATGCCATTGGATAAAGATATTAATGATGTCACTGATTCACTCGTCAAAAAATGTCTGATATCTGACACAGGGTCCATCTTGCAGGTGTGATAATAGGGTTTTGGAAGCATCGCCTCTAACACGTAGAGAACAAGTCTGCGATCACAACCGGCTCTCGTTTCTCCCTCGCACGGCGGTGATCGTGTCCCGCTCATTCCAATGATGCCGGTTTGGGTTTAGCCAATTCAACGAGGCTGATTCCCTCAGACCAGCAGCTGAAGTGTTCACGTGTTCATGAGATTTCCAGACGAGGCACTGAAGGTCTGGCAGCAGCGGGGTTCAGTCCGGAAGCTCGGGTCTGCTCCTGGTGCTGCAGTCTAATCACAGCAGAGATGAGTCTGGAGGCCAGTGAAGCTCGGGTCTGGTCCTGGTGCTGCAGTCTAAACACAGCTGGAGCTGCAGCTGGAAACTCAACTGTAGAAGTTGTGGCGTAATCTAAGTGTAGCTACTTTGCTTGAAAATGTAAATGGTTTTACAAAACAGTCGCGAGCCGCTCAAATAATTGCGATGGGGTGATTGAGTAGTAATTGTGAGGGATCCAACGGAAATAGCTTTAGCGGATTCACATATTGATTAATGCACCATCAATATTTTGTGGTAACATGATTATTCCAGAGCCTTGGTGTGATCACTGCTGAGTGCAGGGGATAGAAACCTTTCAAGTCACCAGCTCAAATAGTTATCACTACATTTACATTTACATTTAGTCATTTATCAGACGCTTTTATCCAAAGCGACTTACAAGGGAGAATAACATTCAGCTACATTGCGACAGAGATTAGTGTAATAACAACATTGGTGTAACAATAAATACTGCAAGGTGGTGCTAAGTAATTGTAGATTAGGACAGGAGGTACTCACTGAAGAGCTGGGTCTTCAGGTGCTTCTTAAAGACAGAGAGGGAGGTCCCCGCTCTGGTCATTTTTGGCAGCTCGTTCCACCAACGTGGAACTACAAATGAGAATAGCCTGGATTGCCGTGGCTGTATGGCCGGCAGAGCCAGGCCACGCTCATTTGACGAGCGCAGCATCCGGGGGGCAACATGTGCTCTTACAAGAGCACTTAAGTAGGTGGGAGCATTCCCAGCAATCACTCTGTAGGCCAGCATCAGAGACTTGAACTTGATGCGGGCGGCTACAGGTAACCAGTGGAGCTCGATGAGCAGCGGAGTGACATGTGCCCTCTTTGGCTGGTTGAACACCCGTCGCGCCGCCGCATTCTGTATCATCTGAAGTGGCTTCACCGCACAGGCCTCAAGCCTGTTAAGAGGGCGTTGCAGTAGTCGAGACGGGACATCACCAAGGTTTGTACCAGCAGTTGAGTGGCATATTGGGTCAGGTACGGCCTGACTTTTCGGATGTTGAGTAGTGGGAAGTGGCAGGACCGGGAGATGGCGGCAACATGGTCCGAGAATGTCAGTTGGTCATCAATAATGACACCAAGATTCCTTGCAGCCTTGGTAGGAACAAGAGATAGAGAGTCGATTTTAATATCAATGTTGTGATAAATACCTTGTTTGGCCGGGAAGACCAGCAGTTCCGTTTTCGCCAGATTTAGTTGAAGATGATAATCCTTCATCCATGTGGATATGTCAGCGAGACAATCCGAGATCCGCGTCGAGACAGTAGGGTCGTCGGGCGGGAAGGACAGATAGAGTTGAGTATCATCCGCATAGCAGTGATATGAAAAGCCATGTGAGCGGATGATCGGGCCCAGTGAGGTGGTGTATATGGCAAAGAGGAGGGGTCCTAGCACCGAGCCTTGGGGCACCCCTGTGGTGAGGTTGTGAGGCACAGACAGCTGGCCTCGCCATGTCACACTGAACGAGCGCCCAGTAAGGTAAGATTCGAACCAGGAAAGTGCACTGCCCGTTATGCCCATGCTTGAGAGTATGGACAGGAGTATGCAATGATTGACAGTCTCAAAAGCAGCTGATAAGTCTAGCAGAATGAGAACCGAGGATTTGGCAGCAGCTCTAGCAGTTTTTAAGGCCTCTGTCACAGACAACAGGGCTGTTTCGGTGGAGTGACCACTTTTGAAGCCAGATTGAAGTGTGTCAAGAAGGTTGTTTCTTGACAGGTACTCTGTAACCTGTCTAGAGACCGCCCTCTCTAAGGTTTTGGAAAGGAATGGGAGGAGAGGACTACAAAGACAAATGCCAAAGGCTCTAGATAGGTTTTATTCAAATATCGCTGTTTAAAGAAGTTTGGAAATTGTAACTCAGATTCCAGCAACAGGCAGCTTCAAATAGATTGAAAAAAAAAAACAACATTTTTTTAAATAATGTGTTTACCTCAAGCAAGCGGAAACCAACGCAAAGTTGCAGTCCTGTACTACTATACTCTGTTAAGGGTGGTTGTGTTCATCTGCGAGTTCTCCTGTTTGCTGATGACACGCTCCTCCGCCTCATATTCTCTCGGCTGCCTTATTCATTTATCGCACGTCGCTTTGCACAGTACGCTCTCGTTAAGATTTGAATTAAATTGATAAAACCTCAGAGCATCGCAACCAACAGCCCAGTCACGGAATATTCTATCTCACCTGCATGCAGCGGAGATTCGAGTCCTGCTTTTTTGTGTTTCATTAAATTTACCACAGAGGACGTCGCTTACTGTTCAAACTGCGGGATGTCACTCACTGGAATAAATAAACAAATAAACAAACAAACAAACAAGTAAATAAATAAATAAACAAACAAATAAGCAAATAAATAAACAAATAGATAAATAAATAAATAAACAAACAAACAAACAAACAAATAAATAAATAAGTAAATAAATAGACGTGTGATGTGCGACAGAAACATTTTCTGGATCAAAGCCCATTTTGTTAAAGTGCACAACTGACATTATTATATACAGTATTCATGGTGAGATTACACTCCGTGGACACATGAAGTCATCCACCCGTAAGAGGAGCAGCATGAAAGGGTGCATTCCCAAAACAAGTGGAGCGGGGAGCAGTCCCTCTATATTCAGCTCCACCACAAGAAGCTACACCACCATCCTCCAACCCTGAAGGATCTTCAAAAGCCTGCCCGTCTCTCCCTCCTTCCAGTGGAGGGTTATGAAAACTGTTTTTCTTCTGCAGGCGAAGCAAAGCAGGAGGAGGAAATAATGTGACGAGACACGAACAAACCTCCTCTGCGGCCGATTTCCTGCACTGAACTCGGTCACAGCAACTGTTCTTTTCTTTTTAAAAGAGAACCAGAAAAATCTCCCTCTTTTCTAAGAACGAGTGATGTCCTCAGTGTGTGTTTTCAACAGAAGGTAGGAGGACATTTCTGGGAACTGTTCCCTTAAAACAAATGGCCCAGAGCTGCTGTTTCCTGACGAGGGAAAAGCTGGATTTTTTAAGACATCTGGTCGGTTTGGAGGAAGAAGGGAAGGGAAGTAGTTCCTTTTCTCTCTCTCTCTCTCAGTTTCTTTCTGCGTCTCTGTAGAAGTCAAGTAGAGGTCAAGTGGAGAAAGAGTAGAATAGATGTCTAGTAGAGGTGAAGTAGAGTAGAGTACTGCTGAAGGTACAATCAATAAGAGGTAGAGCAGAAGTAGCATAGAGTAGAGGTAGATTTGAGTAGAGATAGAGAGGTTGAGTAGAGGTAGAGTACAGGTAGCGTAGCGGTGGAACAGAACTAGAGTAGAGGTATAGTAAAGTATAGGTAGAGTCAAGAAGAGGTAGAGTAGAGGTATATTAAAGTATAGGCAGAGTCAAGAAGAGGTAGAGTAGAGGTATAGTAAAGTATAGGTAGAGTCAAGAAGAGGTAGAGTAGAGGTATATTAAAGTATAGGCAGAGTCAAGAAGAGGTAGAGTAGAGGTATAGTAAAGTATAGGTAGACTCAAGAAGAGGCAGAGTAGAGGTAGAGTGCATGTAGAGTATAGGTAGAGTCGATAGGTAGAGCTAGAGTATAGGTAGAGTAGAGTCATGTAGAGGAAGTGTAGAGCTAAAGTAGAGCCAATCTGAAAAGTTCCATCAGACAGTGGGTGTTGTTGTGCTGCTGCATTGTAATTACAGCTCGCAGCATGACAAACACACACACACACACACACACACACACACACACACACACACACACACACACACACACACACACACACACACACAGTACAAATACACACACAAACACACACACACACACACAGTACAAATTCACACACACAGCTTGAAAAAAGACACAGACGGAACAACAATATTCCAAACAAAAGCTTCTGATACTGATACACGTAACAACAGACCAGACAAACACATGCACACACTGCTAAATGCATGTTATATAACACGCACACACACACACACACACACACACACACACACACACACACACACACACACACAGCTTGAAAAAAGACACAGACAGAACAACAACATTCAAAACAAAAGCTTCTGATACTGAGCGTGTACTGGATAGTACCGTGTTTACTGGGTACTACACCATTTAGTGGGTGGTGCAGTATTTACTGGGTAGTACAGTGTTTACTGGGAAGTAGAGTGTTTACCACTGTACTGGCCACTGTACTACCCAGTAAACACTGTACTTCCCAGTAAACACTGTATTACTGGGAAGTACAGTGTTTACTGGGTAGTACAGTGGCCTGAAGTAACGCTGCAGGAAGTGATGTAGATACAGGTACTCCTCGCTTAATGAGCGGCTTCCGCTCCTACGACCAGGTCATTAAAGGAACTGGTGGATAAGCGAGGCCACGCCCCCTTGCGGGTGTTGCCGTCTGGGAGATCACTAACGCTGCTGTAGCTTTACTGACCGGCTGCGGGAACGAGACTGACTGAGAAAGGATTTCGCACAATGAGATGCTTGACGCTGAGACGCCGCCGTGTTGTACGCAGTGAGGAGTACCTGTGTACACATTTCACAGCCACAACTGCAAAAAAAACCCATATTAAAATAAGTAACTCCATGCACTACACCGCTAGCCTGGTGGCAGCAGTTGGCCTTGCCCCCCACCGTGATGATGTCATTGTGCCCCTTGGTCCATTGACACCTGAGGGAGTAGAAGCACTATGACATCATCACTAGCTTTTACCCTGCTGAGCCCAGACAGACAGAGAGACAGACAGAGGGACAGATAGAGGTCCAATCATCGTGACACAAGTAAATCTGGTCAACGCCCAAACAGAACAACAGGAAGTCGATTTATAACATAAAAGAGGGAGCGAGACAGAGGAAGAGGAAGGTTGGGGTGGTGAGGGGAGGGAGAAAGTGAGCGAGAGGGATTTAGAAATTTCTCAAACAAAAAAGGGATTTGCCACTGGAGTTCTGAGAGGGATGGAGCGATGAAACGAGGGGAGGAGGAGGGGAGCGGTAGGGAGAAGGGAGAGAGAGAGAGAGAGAGCCAATTCCAAAATGGAGGGATGATATTCCCTTTCCCGGTGGACGGAGATAACGGGGTGGGAAGGCGGGAAGAGAGAGACAGAGAGAGAGAACCGGATGAACCGATTCCAAGCAATGTGGATTTCTCTCTCTCTACTGTGTGGATCCTCGGGAGAGAGGTGGGGAGGTGGGAGAGAGGTGGGGAGGTGGGGAGGTGGGAGACATGTGGGGAGGTGGGAGACAGGTCCCAGAGAGTGAGCGTCGGGCAGCGGAGAGGGCGTCCCAGCGAACGGCAGAGCCCGCTGAGTTTGAGGAGGACGACGGACTGCAGAGACCGAGGGATGGAGGGGGGCGGAGCGAATGGATGGATGGATGGAAGAGGTGAGGAGGCGGAGGAGAAGAGGAGCCTTGAAGCACAGGAGGCTGCACCACGAGCATCTGCTTCCGTATTGAAACACGCTTTCCTCCATCTACTCCCCCCATCCAGTCCTACTCATGCCATCCGAAAACTGCTTCCTCAGCCTTTCCTCCGCTCCACCACTCCCCCACTCCTCCATCCTTCACTCCCAGAAGAGAAATTCATAATTCATCTAATCCGCTGCACCCACCAGCCTGCTGGCAGCGGGATCAACAACAACACAGCAGAGCCTATTAGAACCCGGTAGCACTCGGTAGAACACAGTAGAGCACAGCAGAACCGGGTAGAACCAAGTAGAACAATGGAGAAGTTGTTTATCAAAATTCATGGGTTCCCCATTCCCCTTCACTGGATCAATTTGCTGAAATGTACTGTTTATTTGCCAAAAATGAATTTGTCATATCTACACTCACTCAGCACTTTATTAGGAACACCTCTACACATACTTATTCATGCAATTATCCTATCAGCCAATCGTGTGGCAGCAGTGCAATGCATACAGTCACATGAAGCTTCACTTCATGTTCACATCAACCATCAAAAAGGGGAATAAATGTGATTCAGTGTTTTCCACCGGGGCATGATTGTTGGTGCCAGACGGGCTGGTTTGAGTATTTCTGTAACTGCTGGTCTCCTGGGAGTTTTCACACACAACAGTCTCTAGAGTTGACTCAGAATGGTATCATCCATCAACATCCATCGAGCGGCAGTTCTGAGGATGGAAACGCCTCGTTGACGAGAGAGTCTGAATAGTGTCCATTTTATTTTAGTCCCAAATGTTTAAAAAGTTGATGAAATGTCTCTGAGGGACATGCAGTTTCTAATCCGTTTGAATGGAAGCGTGTCGTTGGGAACTTCCACACGGAGTGATTTCCTTCCACAGAGACACCGTGAGGCAGGACTCTGTGGACCACAGGAAGTAGACAGACACCTTCTCATTTTTAGGATAAAGTCATAACACACAACAAGTGTATCAGCTTGTGGCAATAATTCTGCGTGTCACCAGGACTCATCACGTCAGCCGGCGTTCAATGGAAGCTCGGAAAATTGTAACTTGTTTTAGACGTGATGCTGATGTAAAGACAAGTGACAGCACGGACTGATGCTACGTTCCATGGGAACTACAAAATTTGCAATTGGTGACAATAATGGACCACGTGAATTGCTACCAGCAGCCATATTTATTTATTAATTTATAGCAGAAGAAGAAAAATATATAATAATAATAATAATAATAATAATAATAATAATAATAATAATTATTATTATTATTATTATTATGATTATTATAGACAGTGCAATAACTCTACAAATCATGTACTCTACAAAGACCTCATAGTTCCACTCAAACACACAGGGTTGTTGGCCTCGTTTGTTTTGTTAGTCTTGTTAATGGGGCCGCATCGACTTCCAGTGGAATCCAGTAAAAGCACCAGTAAGAGCTCCGAGCCCACTATCAGAAACTGGTCATATCAATACTTTATCAAGGTTCCAGCAGGCGGGACGGTTGCCATGGCAACAATCAGACTGATAAAAATGACCTGGCTCTCAACCGATGGCTCCCGGTCAAAGAACCAGGTTGCTGGTCCAGGGACCACATGCATACACTGATCAGCCACAACATTAAAACCACCTGCCTAATATTTTGTTGGTTGCTCTCGTGCCACCAAAACAGCTCTGACCCGTCGAGGCATGGACTCAACACGACCTCTTGTGTCCTGTGGTGTCTGGCACCAGACGTTAGCAGCAGATCCTTTAAGTCCTGTAAGTTGCGAGGTGGGGCCCCCATGAATCGGGCTTGTTCTTCCAGCACATCCCACAGATGCTCCATCAGATTGAGATCTGGGGAATTTGGAGGTCAAGTCAACACCTTGAACTCTTTGTCATGTTCCTCAAACGATTCCTGAACAATTTTTGGAGTGTAGCAGGGCTCATCATCCTGCTGAAAGAGGCCACTGCCATCAGGGAATACTGTTGCCATGAAGGGGTGGACTTGGTCTACAACAATGTTCAGGTAGGTGGTACATGTCAAAGTAATATCCACATGAATGCCAGGAGCCAAGGTTTCCCAGCAGAACATTGTCCAGAGCGTCACACTGCCTCCAGCAACTTGCCTTCTTCCCATAGTGCATCCTGGTGCCATCTCTTCCCCAGGTAAAGCACCACACGTACCTGTCCATCCACATGATGTAGAAGAAAGCATGATTCATAAGAACAGGCCACCTTCTTCTATTGCTGCATGGTCCAGTTGTGACGGTCACGTGTCCATTGTAGGTGCTTTGGGTGGTGGACAGGGGTCAGCATGGACACTCTGAGCGGTCTGTGGCTACACAGCCCCATACGTAGAAGGCTTCCATGCACCGTGTGTTCTACACCTTTCTATCATAGCACCATTCAATTTTTAACCACTTTGTGCAGCAGTAGTTCTTCTGTGGGATGGAACCAGACGAGCTGGACTTTGCTCCCATACGCATCAATGAGCCTTGGGCCCCATGACCCTGTCGCCGGTTCACCGCTCGTCCTTCCTTGGACACTTTTGGTCGGTAGTAACCACTGCACAGCGGGAACAGCCACCAGACCTGTGCTTGTGGAGATGCTCTGACCCAGTCGTCCAGCATCACAATGTGCTCCTTGTCAAAGTGGCTCAGATCCTTACGCTGCTTCAACACATCAACTTCAACAACTGACTCTTCACTTGCTGCAGTTCTATATCTCAGTAGTTTAGCCTATATCTCAGTAGTTTAGTTCTATATCTCAGTAGTTTAGTCTATATCTCAGTAGTTTAGTTCTATATCTCAGTAGTTTAGTCTATATCTCAGTAGTTTAGTTCTATACCTCAGTAGTTTAGTCTATATCTCAGTAGTTTAGTCTATATCTCAGTAGTTTAGTCTATATCTCAGTAGTTTAGTTCTATATCTCAGTAGTTTGGTTCTATATTTCAGTAGTTTAGTCTATATCTCAGTAGTTTAGTTCTATATCTCAGTAGTTTAGTTCTATATCTCAGTAGTTTAGTTCTATATCTCAGTAGTTTAGTTCTATATCTCAGTAGTTTAGTTCTATATCTCAGTAGTTTAGTCTATATCTCAGTAGTTCAGTTCTATACCTCAGTAGTTTAGTCTATATCTCAGTAGTTTAGTCTATATCTCAGTAGTTTAGTCTATATCTCAGTAGTTTAGTTCTATATCTCAGTAGTTTGGTTCTATATTTCAGTAGTTTAGTCTATATCTCAGTAGTTTAGTTCTATATCTCAGTAGTTTAGTTCTATATCTCAGTAGTTTAGTCTATATCTCAGTAGTTTAGTTCTATATCTCAGTAGTTTAGTCTATATCTCAGTAGTTTAGTTCTATATCTCAGTAGTTTGGTTCTATATCTCAGTAGTTTAGTCTATATCTCAGTAGTTTAGTTCTATATCTCAGTAGTTTAGTTCTATATCTCAGTAGTTTAGTCTATATCTCAGTAGTTCAGTTCTATATCTCAGTAGTTTGGTTCATATCTCAGTAGTTTAGTTCTATATCTCAGTAGTTCAGTTCTATATCTCAGTAGTTTAGTCCTATATCTCATTTGTTTGGTTCTATATCTCAGTCGTTAAGTTCTATATCTCAGTCGTTAAGTTCTATATCTTAGTCGTTTAGTTCTATATCTGCTTGTTGTGGATCCTGGGGAGGTCATTTGAGGTCAGGGCTTCCTGTCTTTGTTCAAATCTCCTCGAGTGTGAAAACGGGGGCACACCAACCCCCCCCCCCACGCACACACGTACACACACACACACACACACACACACACACACACACACACACACACACACACACATATAATCTCACGTGTCAGTAAACAAACTGCAGACTCTAACCTTTTGGATGATTGATTGTGATGGAGGCTGGTAGAACTGACGGACAGAAAGTGTTTCCAGACGGTCAGTTGGACTCTTTAACGTCTACTGACCACAAGCAGCCTCTCGTCCTGCTGGTCTGCTCCGGGCGAGGAGCGTCTGTGGGCGTCTGTGAACCCAACCTCCCCAACAGACGCTCACAGTGGGAAGAGACCACTGAGCTGCAGGAAGCCACGCGCACACAGCACGGACCGTACGGACTAATTGTTCCCATATCTACGCCCTGTACGACCAGCGCTCCTCCGCCATGTTGAATCACCTTGACCAGAAGGATCGCTCAAAGGGCTCGAACCACAGACGGGTCAGTAGCGTCTGGCGGTAAGACGCAGCGCTGACGGACGTCCAAAGTGGAGGAAAACATCTGAGAGCGGGGCCATCGACCAGCGACAGACAGAGCAGGTTCGGGTTTCACTAGTTAGAGGAAGAGAGATCTGAATGAGACTGAGACTGAATATTGAGTTTGGATTCGGACTCATTTATCAATATTCATATCAACAACCATAAGCCACGACAGCTGCTCAGGGATTCCAAACTCTGTTTTCTCACATTTGGTTTAAAACTAAAACTTTTAGCGTCTGATGTTTGACGCCATGAGAAAAGTTTCCTAAAAAACTGATTTCACAGGTTCCCCGGGAAAGACAGACAGATAGACAGACAGACAGGTGGGATGAGAGTGAGCTTGAGCTGCCATGTGCCTGGCTCTCCACACAAAGAGGTGGAGGATCCTCAATCCTGCAGGCCTGAGGGTGGAGGCTTGAGAGAGCGTGAGTGAGAGAGAGAGAGTGTGTGCGTGTGTGTGTGTGTGTGTGCGTGTGTGTGAGAGAGAGAGAGAGAGAGAGAGAAAGGGAGACATCCGGATCGTGCACGGTCAGTACTTCCAGCCGCGCCCCTCCGCCGCCGCTCAGAGCGCCTCGTCCCCGGGCAGGAGCCGCAGCAGAGAGCCCTGCAGCCGGAGCCGGACCCACCCGGACCGACATGACGCTCCTGTGTCTGGTGTTTCACGCTGTTATAATGTCTCTGTGGTTTTTATTGTACTGTCGCTTTTGGTGGAAAAGAGATGAAATCCCAACCTTACCCGGGTAAATATACAGGTGAGATTAAAAAAAAAATAATAATAATAATAATAAAAAAATACAAATCCCATCCCGTCAGTCCAGCTGAGCGTGCGGCCATTAAAGCAGCTCTTTGTACGTTGGAGTGGAGGTGTGCGGTGGCGGGGTCCGCCAGCGCCGCAGCTGATCAACAATTTACAGGATCAATAACTCTGCACATCCAGGACGTTAATACACAAACATACACATTATACATTACATCCACGTTCACGCTCAACCCACGAGGATGCCGTGCGTGCGTGCGTGCGTGTGCGTGTGTCCATCTGCCCGCATCCTCTACGCACCGCTACCGCTGCCAACGCCGAGAGAGAGAAGCGAGGAAGGTGGAGGAACGGATGGAGGGATGGAGGGATGGAGGGATGGAGGGATGGAGGGATGGAGGGATGGAGGCGCAAACTGACCAGTTGGAGTCGGACGCCTCGTCGATCACCTCCTGGTATCCGGTGAGGAGAACCAGTCTGTTCTTAGCCAGATCCACAGCCATGATCCTGCAAGATCCAGAGAGGAGTGAGGGAGCGAGGGGGGAGGGAGAGAGAGGGGGGGAGAGGGGGGGGAGAGGGGGGGCGAGGGGGAGGACGCTGTCGGTCAACAATGGACGCACGAGTCATTTGGAACGAAACCTTTCGAACGAATCATTCGCGAAGCCGAAACGCATAAGTGCAAAGCCGATAAGTGCAAAAATGAACTTAAAATAATAAAACACGTCGCACGGTTCAAGAGTTAAGGCGGTTTTCCAAGTGATTAAATGGTCAATTCAATCATAGAGGCGCTACATTCGCCACCTTTATTTAGGTCTAAGAACCCCCATCGCTCCGGGAAAGTCGACGCGTTTGGATTTACTGACTCGTAACGGCCGGATCACGCGGGGAGTCGCTCTGCCCACGATGCCCACGACGCACGGGCCTTGACGGCGCAGACAAAGAGGCGCAGCGGCCCCCGGGTCCTAGCGCCGCCGCCCGCCCGGTCCCCCGCAGCGGCCCCCGGGTCCTAGCGCCGCCCTCCGCCCGGTCCCCCGCAGCGGCCCCAGGGTCCTAGCGCCGCCCTCCGCCCGGTCCCCCGCAGCGGCCCCCGGGTCCTAGCGCCGCCGCTCGCCCGGTCCCCCGCAGCGGCCCCCGGGTCCTAGCGCCGCCGCCCGCCCGGTCCCCCGCAGCGGCCCCCGGGTCCTAGCGCCGCCGCCCGCCCGGTCCCCCGCAGCGGCCCCCGGGTCCTAGCGCCGCCGCCCGCCCGGTCCCCCGCAGCGGCCCCCGGGTCCTCGCGCCGCCCGGTGAAAGCACCGGAAATGCAACATTTCATTCGCTTTTTTTAAATCAACGGAACTTTATTGAGTGTAAACACAAGTCGCTGCGGGTCGTTCCTAAAACAACACAGGGATATTCACTGCACAATACAGAAATATCGTTTTCATAATGTTTTAATATAGTGCTTCTCACACTGAAATAGAAAGTGAAATACAACGTAACATATAAATACCTTAGTTGTAAAAAAAGAAGATATGATTAAAAACATATATAATAATGAAGTGTTAAATAAAATGGCTTCTCACTTCAGGGGGAGTCAATATATTATTTACAATTGCCCAAAAATTATTAATTATTTTGTTTTTAGGCTAAATTTGTTCAGAACGGCGAGGGGGGCCGGCGACAAAGGACCGGTGTTTGTTGTGATGTAATTTCCGGTTTCCAGTTGCTTCCATCTGCCCAGCAGCGAAAACTAAAAGATGCTCCGTCCAGAAGAAGCACAAAGGCCCAGTCAGAAGTCTAAGGCTGGTTCTGATCGATCAGAAGTTGTCGAGGTAATTTCTGTAATAAAGGATCGTGAACACATTCTTTGTTGCGAGTATATTTATTTCAGAGGAACAGAGTTTGTCTTTGCAAAGAGAGGAGAGGGAGAGAGCGAATGTCAGGACGCAGCCTGTAGTCGAAATCACCCGTCCTGCTGGTTACAGGATGTACGCATGTATTCATGTGGTGAGACCTGTGCGACCGTTAGGGTGGAGTGATCAGGTTGGATGTGGCGTGATAGGGTCAGCATGCTGCCCTGGAGAGGTGGAAAGGAGGTTTGGGTGGGGTCATGTCTGTTGATGTCCTTGATGTCTTTATAAGGATTTGTCTTCGACTATGTGTTTGGGTGCGTTCTGCTAACGGTTCACAGGTGTTCCCTGTTGTGTAAGTCACGCGTCCTTGCCTAAAGTACATGATGTTCAGACAGTGTTTTGCACGTATGTTATTGTAGAAGCGGACAAGGAGGATTTTGCCTATACAAAGTACAGGGCTGTTTCAGCCTGGTACATACGTCCTGCCTTTCCACCGCCCAAAGAACTTGACCGAGTACTTTGTGGGATTCAACTCCCCACCTGACACCCAGCCAAAATCTTGGAAGATCTCTAGGGATCGGAGCAGGCAAGCATAACTGTCCAGCAGCAGCGTAGAATCATCCGCGTACTGTGACAGCTGCCTCTGCCTGGTACCAGCAAACCCTTCACACCTGTGTTAGCCTGAATGGCTCCCGCCAGGGGCCCCATTTAAAGGAAGTAGAGCGAGGGTGAGAGCGGACACCCCTGTCTTACCCCTGGGTGCAACCCAAAAAGCTCCCCCAGGTGACCGTTAACACAAACCGTGCTCCCCGCATACAACGTAGACAAACCCATTCCCTAGGCCTACTCTCTCCAAGACCTTAAACATAAACCCCCAGTGAACCCTATCAAAGGCTTTGGCCAACAACCATGAGGGGTTGACTTCTATCCTCAACCCAAGCAATAGCGTCCCGGATGAGCGGGAGGTTCCACCTCCCCGAGCGCCCAGGCACACCGCACGTCTGGTCCACATCGACCGCATCTGGGACTGCGCACGGGCAGTCAGCAAGGACCTGTCTGGCTGCCCAGCCTGGACAATGGGCTCAAGGACCTTAACTTGGCGTGCCTCCACAAAGCCATGCCGGTAGAAGATATCATGCACAGCTGTGCAAGATCTCCTGGGTAACGTCGAGTCACCGAGTCGAGGAGACCATCCGTCATGTCATGTGTGACTGTCCATTCCCGGGGGTTGTGTGGATGAGAGACGGAGTCCTGCTTAGAAAAGTAAGTGAGGATTTTGCACTGATCTGGGAAAGGGTAGAGAGGGGGGTTGGTAGCGTGGGCTGTAGGAGGGAGCGTTTCCTGCTCTGGCTGAATGCAAACCTCTTCAAAAAGACCTTGTGGGTGGCCAGGATGGACCTCATAGGGCATGGAAGGGAGTGGGGGGTGGGGGTGGGGGTAGTGAGGAAGGTGGAGGAGGATCTGAGAGGGAGGATCAGGTTGGATGTGGCGTGATAGGGTCAGCATGCTGCCCTGGAGAGGTGGAAAGGAGGTTTGGGGTTGATGTAGGTGTTCAGATTTTTCGACGGGTGGGCAGTTTATGGTTTGTCTGTGTTATGTAACCACCTGTAGGTTTTGACCCGATGTATGGGTTTGTGATGATACGCCCCACGATGTTGTGTATTAACTTGTGTTTGAAATAAAAACCATTAACAATCAAAATAATGTGTTACCATAATAGACAATAAACTTTTTCGCATCAGATTTTGTTTGGTTCCTTTGTTTTTTCTTCCAAGTTTTTTTTAAACCAGAATAACATAGAAACGTCGTCCAGAGATCCAGACTCCTTACTGGCCCGAGGTCTGAACCTTCTTTAACCACGACATTCTGATTGTTGAAAATTACAGGTCTGGTTCTGGGACGGGGAGCACTTTGATCACTAGAGGGAGCTGTTGATTGGATCTAATGGTTCTCTAGATGAAGATCCCCCCTATTGGATGGAGCGGCTGTCTGGTGCTCTAGAGGACCCAGTCCACCTTTGATAGCGGTAGGAGGCTAGAAGACAGTCTCTGAGCTAGGGGACAGACTAGGAGACAGGAGGCAGTCTATGAGCTAGGAGACAGACGAGGGGACAGTAGACAGTCTACTGTAGAAGACAGATCGTTCCTTAATATAGAGATATTCAATTCTATTGTATTCTGAATGGAGCTGGTTTGTCTGGCACAAAAGAGGAACACTGTGCAACGGATCCTTCTGCTTCTAAACTAGTCTACCATCACAGCATGATGGAGCCAGGAGGCTAGGAATAAGGACAGGCTAGGAGCTACCTATCAAGGCTAGGAGCTACCTATACATGCTAGGAGCTACCTATTCAGGCTTGAAGCTACCTGTAGGACATAGGTTAGGGCCTAGGAGACAGGCTAGGGGCTAGGAGACCGCCTAGGAACTAAGTTCGGTCCTAGGAGAAGGGCTAGGAGACAGGCAAGGAGCTACAGTAGGCCATCACAGCATGATGGTGTCCGCATGTCCAGGCCTGCAATCCACTATAAATGTGTTTGAGGAGAGAGAGAGGGGGGGGGGCGTGCAACCCTCTCGAAGCACTGTGTGCGGGGAAGAGGACAGCCAGAGCAACGCTAACCGGACCCTCTCACCAGAAGACATTTTATCGTTTGTGATAAAACTCACTTAACGACTTACCTGTTTAATGACTGTTTGGACTTATGACTAGCTCTCTGACCAGTCTGTAGTATACGTTGCGTACCATACTGTGGCGTCTCAGCATCAAGCACCTTATTTCGCATCACCCTTTATATACTATATATACTATATATACTATATACACTACAGTATATAAACTATATATACTATATACACCACATATACTGTATACACTATATATACTATATATACTATATACACTGTATACATTACAGTATATAAACTATATATACTATATACACTATATACACAGTATACATCTCATCTCATCACCGTTCTCAATTTCAGTCTCATTCCCACAGTCTGTCAGTGTTCACTACAATAGCGTTCACAGTGGCCTTACGACCTGGTTGTAGGAACGGAACTCGGTTATTAAGTGAGGAGTGACTGTATATATATTAAAAAAAAATTCTAGACATGTTCAAGTGCTATGACCATGTGATTTGTGTTACTTGACACCAGGCTATACTGTACGTATCCTTGTTTTGATTGATGTTGACTAGTTTCAAGATGTTGTACTGACACAACGCACATATAAACCTTACCAGGGATCCCAACTACCTCAGAAATCTTCTCCTGTGCATTATTTATTTTAAATTACGTCTCTATAAATGAATAGTGTTACCTCATGAAGTACAAGCGGGAAACTGGCTACCGCAACAATAAAAATATTTTTTCTCCATTTTGGGAACAAAAGTTTTGTAGGAACCAAAATCAAGGTTTTGTTCAGGCTTTATTAGTAGGTGGAGCAGCAAAAATGCATTATTGCGGCATTTTTGCTGTGACGCAGGTCAGAGCTGATTGTCTGGGACTGTTGTCCATCTCAGAGCTCAGCAGTGATGTAACTACACCTTCATTAGTCTGAGGAGGAGTTCTGTGTATGTTGTGTTGAAGCCTAGAGCAGCAGGACAGTCCAGGGGGTCCTCCACCCAGCCGGATATCCGTCAAGTCTCTGAAAAGATGTGATGAGTTTAAAGATGGAGATGAGTCTCCTAAGCAGAGGTGATGATTCATCACATAGATGATGAAATACAACAGACTGCATACATACAACATCCTTAAATCCTATTGTTGTTCTGGTGCATTCAATCAAGAGGGCAGAGGGCCCTCCACCCAGCAGGGTCTCCATCAAGAGTGAACGCGCTATGGAATGTCCGCCTGACCCCGAAGATGGCCGCCTCTCAAGAGAGAAGAGGTAGGAGCATCAAATAGATGATGAAACAGAGATAGTAATCAGACTGAGTACGAACTGTATTCGTTCTTGGCAGTCACCTCAAACTGCGTGTGTTCTCCACAGAGACCAGCAGAGGTCAGAGGTCACCAGTGGTCAGTATGGACGGCAGCATCAGGCAGACATGGACTCAATATTCAAAGTTCTCACTGATGTTCTTCTGTTTCAGCTGCTGGAGGACAACGTGGGTACTTTTGTCAAGGAGGAGGAGCTGAAGAGGCCCAGAAAGGTTCTGAGTCCAGATTACCCACAATGTTTAGAGAGGCAGAGAGAGGAAGAGGATGGTGAGGAAGAGGAGCAGAGAAGAGATGTCCGAGGTGGAGTTGTGAAGATCACACTGCACCTCCTGAGGAGGATGAAGCAGGAGGAGTTGGCTGACTCTGCAGAGCCGTAAGAGCCTGAGCTACAGGGGGTTAGGAGCTAGGAGACAGGCTAGGAGAGAGTCCAGGAGGTAGGATACAGGCTAGGCGCTAGGAGATGACAGGCTAAGATCTAGGAGACAGGGTAGGAGCTTGGAGACAGGCTAGGAGCTAGGAGACAACAGGCTATGATCTAGGAGACAAGCTCGGAGCTAGGAGACAGGGTAGGAGCTTGAGACAGGGTAGGAGCTAGGATACAACAGGCTATGATCTAGGAGACAAGCTAGGAGCTAGGAGACAGGGTAGGAGCTAGGAGACCGATTGTCAGTGTGCTGCTTCAGCAGTGATGAGTGAAATATGAAGTGAAAACCTGGAGTAGGAGCTCTACACATTTAGCAGGACATATTGACATTACTCTCATTGACCTTAACGTCCACTCAGTGATGTCCTCTGTTGTTTCTTCTTTCAGTGTGTGCCCACATAAACTGAAGTCTCATCTGAAGGAGAAGTTCTAATGTTTGTTTGAGGGAATCGCCAAAGCGGAAGTGTGGCAGTTCCACATGCCACACGCCAACCAAGTGGCATATTCAGGGCCCTCCAGCACAGAGACACAGACAATGGGGTTGAGAAAACACAGGTTTATTGTGGAGAAGGGGGTTGATAGAACAAGCCCCGGAGCAGATAGACATGTGTCATGACAAGGGCTCCTCTCCTGAGAGAGTGTGGGGATGGGGGTTTTACCTGTTGCTCGTTAGACCAACCAATGAGCAACAGGCGTACAGCCACACTGATCCTGGGCCCCAATTACCTAGACCCAGGACAGGTGTGGCTGCTCAAACCACACCACAGGGAGTGAAGCTGCTCTGTGCTGGACTGGGGAGTCCACACTGTGCTCTAGATACTCTCAGGTCAGTCTGGCTCCACCTCCCCAACCAACCGGGATCATGAATGGACGGAAAATTGTGACGCATCTGCATGAAACTCATTGCGTCATTAGGATTATGTGTATTGCTCAGCTACTTAAATGAATCATGTTCAGCAACACTAATACCAAGTGAGGTATCTATTTTGTCAATATGTCAATACCGCAAATTCATAAAAAAATAGTAGACCCTTTTAGCAAGTATGGACAGAACATTCTGCTCCAACTCTGTTCTTCGCAGGGCGGAGCACGGTGGAGTGTGGAGACAGAAACCAGGTCTGAGGAAGTGTAACTGTCCATTTCGTTTGATCCATCACAACACACATGTATTCAGATGGAAAGTCCATCCATTGAGATCCTACTGGGGATGAAGATGGACAGTCTAGGAGAAAGGGGACAGGCAGGTTGGAAGCTAGGAGACAGGTTAGGAGATGGTCTAGGATCTAGGAGACAGGATAGGAGATAGGGGACAGGCATGCTAGAAGCTAGGAGACAGGTTAGGAGACGGTCTAGGACCTAGGAGACAGGATAGGAGATAGGGGACAGGCATGCTAGAAGCTAGGAGACAGGTTAGGAGACAGTCTAGGAGCTAGAAGAGAGTGTAGAAGATAGGGGACAGGCAGGCTAGAAGCTAGGAGACAGGTTAGGAGATGGTCTAGGAGCTAGGAGACAGGATAGGAGATAGGGGACAGGGATGCTAGAAGCTAGGAGACAGGTTAGGAGACAGTCTAGGAGCTGGGGGGCAGTCTAGTAGCAAGTAGACAGGCACGGAGACAGTTTAGACGCTTTCGGAAAAAGGCTAGGAGCTAGGGGACAGGCTAGGAGCAAGGGGACAGGCTAGGAGCGAGGAGAAACATTTCAAAGAACATTCCACTCTGGCTGAGTCTGGGCGGTTCAGCTGCCACGGCGATGTTTCCTCGTCTCACCCTGGACCCAAACACAGCAGACGGGAAAGCTCCGTCCGTCTGAGAACAACAGGAAGGTGATGGTGGTTGAAGGAGCGTCCACATCCTGGTCACTCAGAGTGATTCGACCTCCTTCCACAGATGTTTAGTGGAGAAGGTGAGACTGGGCGCTGCTACCGGGAGGTGGAGAGGTTGATAAAGGAGTGACTTCCAGAGGAATCAGACGGAGAGGGTGGGGTGATGACTGCCGGCTTGGAAGGTCCTGGAGTCTGGAACGTCGTGGTGATGGTGACGTTGCCTGGTACAACAACAGTAAAACATTCCCACCTCCACCTCCTGTCATCACAGTGGGGGTGCACTTGGACTGGCTCAGGGAGACTCCTCCACCCCTACCACACCACAGTCACTGAACCGCTTCACCCTGGATTTTGGGTTGTGAATTGCGTTTTCGTTGCCTTAGAATGAACCTTTTATATCGACATAGGGAGCGGGTGCGCTTCACGGAGGCCGCCATGTTCCACCGCCATGTTTCTTCTACAGTAGCCCAGAAGGGACAAACCGAACACTGGTTCTAGAGCAGGACTTTGGCGTTCTTCGCAGCCACCGTCTCTTCCGGAGGCCGCCGTGTTCAGCTGGTTGCGACTGAGCTTCAATCTCGGAAGCCTAAAATTACTACAACCAAAGTTTAAATAACAAACAAAGGGGGAAACATTTTTAAGAAAATCAAACAAAATAAACTTGTATTTTAATACGCTCTACCTCCCTCATAAAACACACCATCTCTAATTCACCATCAGCAGACTCCCAGTGTGTGACCTGCGGGTCCAGGAGACTCCTCCCTGTGCGGGGACACATTTAGGAATCCAGACGTGCTTCATATTAGAGCATTAATAATGAGAATCACTGAGCAGAAACAGGCTTTAAACCGGTTCCACCGGCGGCGCCGCCCCCTCCCAGTTCAACCAGCCGCGGCAGAACATCTCCAATACCCGAACGACAAGGTCCACAGCAAACATTCAGCTGCGATAGAAAAGCCTCCTGACGCAGCAGGTTAGGATCTGGATCGGAGGGAAAAAAATGATTCAATCTCAACAAACCTGTCTTGATGAACCAAACCGGCGGATTGACTCCAGTATCTGCAGATACACTGAAGGGATTTGATCCAGAATTTTGGGGAAATGACCTTCCTGTCCATCTTACCCAGATTCACAGCAGAAGGTTGAACCCGGTTCCATCCCAGGGGGTGCAGTACAGAGGTAGCAGCGCGGGGGCGGGGGCACGCTGGCCGTTCCTATGGAGCGAAGGAGATACACCCTCCCAAGACCGGCTGCGGTGCAGTTGGTCCCTCGCCGCTCGCCGTACAACACACGGCGGTTTAACTCACGACAACAGAGAAAACAAAACCGCCCGGAAGAAAACTCAAGAGAAAACACGTCCGGCTTCATCGTCCATTTAATTATTCATTTGGCCAGATCGCAGGTCCACCTGAAGTCGAATGAGGAACCAACCAAACCGTTCATATTGAGATTACATTTTGTTTGTTTCAAGTCTTGAAAGACGCCAAAGCGCGTTGGAAATCAGAGAAATCATCGCACATCTCGGACATTTCTGAATGGACGACTCAAGATTTAAATATATATATATATATATATATATATATATATATCGCAGGTATATATATTTATATATAACAATAGAAATGACATTATTTCAACAGCTAGATGAACAGCACCAGGTTGATTTGGCCGAGGCGTTAATAAAGTTTAACTAAGTAAAATAGAAAAATAAAATAAAGTGATGATACAACACTACAGTACGTAACGGGGTTGGTGGACGTTTCCGTGGATATAAATATGAAGAGAAATGAGAGGCATTTTGAGGAGCGACAGCTCCATCTTCTGGAGAGAATACAAACTGTGTTGGAGTGAATTCTGGATTATGGAGGAAATGGACATCGTCCTCTGGATAGAAATAATAATAATAATAATAATATTATTAATAATAATATTAATATTAATAATAATAACAATGTTATTCCAAACTCCAGTTGTCCTGTTCGGCAGACATTTCAACGGATGAATAAAACAGCTACAACTTAAAAAATAAAAATAAAAATAAAAACAAAAAACAAACTAATTTTAAAAAGCGTTTAAGGCACGTGTGTGTAAGACAGGATCCGTTTTTAGGTTGTTTTTTTAGGTTCCAACAGCAAACTGCTGCAGTTCATTTCCTGCTCTGATACCGGCTGACGGGGATGAGAGTTCTGGAAAGTCCTGCAGAGACCTGAGCTTCTGAGAATCCAGAGCGTCCCCCTCTACGTTTAGTTCTTTTTTTACAAAAGACAAAAAAAAAAAAAAAAAGCAATCGATTGTCGCGAATACCTTCACTGTCTCGAACACAAACTTTTGAATAGTAATTCAAATTAAAAAACAGCTAAAGTTCAAGTCTATGGTAGGTTCCGGGCGTCAGAGTTCCAGTCCCACCTGGACGCTCCGGCCCTCAGTCCGTCCCCGTCCCGCAGAGCGTCCAGCGGGGACCAAACATCCTTAAGAAACTAGAGTTCAGATGCGGGGGCTCTGCTGCCCCCTGGTGGACACCGCGGCCCATCGCCCAATCAGAGTCCAGGTGGGCTGCCGGGGCTCTGTGGCCCCCTGGTGGAGCGTTGAGGCCCCAGCGGCCCTCAGCTCTGCTGGCTTAGGATGGGGGGGGCCGAGGGAGGAAGGGGGGGGGGGAGGCTTGGACCGACCTGGGCGTTGCACCGCGCTTCCTGTTCGTCCCCAAGCACTTCCTGTCTGTCCGGACTCCCGGGCCGCCCTACCGCCCCCCTCGCATCCAGCTCAGTTTGACCTTCAGCTTTTAGCTCAGGAGCTTTAACCACCTTTGCCGCTGCCTCCTCTTCCCTCATCAGCACTTCCTCCACCACCTCCTCCTTGGTCCTCCTCCCTGACCCCCCCACCCAGGCCATGGGAGCCAGAAGGGGCTGACCCCCCCGGCCGGACTCACTTAGGTCCTCCTGCTCCAGTTTGACCTGGAAGGGGGGCAGGTCCATCAGGAAGGCCCTGATCCGACTGGGGGAGCTGAGGTCTGCCGGCTCCTCCTGGACCTTCTCCTCGTCCTCCTCCATCTCCTCCATCCCCCTCACTCCTCCACCCGAGGTGCTCTGGTCCCCACCCTCCCCCCTGGGCTTCTTGGGTGGGGGCCGGCCCAAGACCCCATTGACCAGTGGGTCTGTGGGCGACGCAGGCCTCTTGGCCACCGGGCGCTGGCTGAGGTTAATGGGTGTGGCCTGCTCTGGTGGGGGGGTGATGGGGGCGCCGGAGGGGAGGGAGGCGGGGCCCTTGGCACCAAGGTCCTGGGTCAGTACCTCAGACAGCCGCCGTGTGAAGGACTGCAGCTGGGCGGAGCCTAAAGGGGTCCTCATCAGCTGGCGGACCTGAACACTGCAGTCCAGGTCCAGGGGGAGGACCCTGAGGGGGGGCAGCGGGGGACGGAGCCTCCCCTCCCTGCCGCTCTCCCGGGGGGCGCCCTCCTCCTCAGCACAGCCCGAGGAGGGCTGCTGCAGCTGGGGGGGCGGGGCCTGGTGGGCACCTGGGCCTGGTGCACTGGGGGGTGGCGGGGGAACAGCCTGTTGCAGCAGCACCAGCTTGGGGGCGGGGCGAGGAGCGGGGCTCTCCAGAACCGGCTGAAGGCCCAGTCGGGTCCGGAAGACATCCAGGGGACAGAGGCCCTTGGTGGGGCTGAAGCCCCCCAGGAGCCCCCCGCCGGTGTGGGGCCGAGGCTGGTCCTGCCCCGGCTTGGAATGGAAGGGGGGGAGGAACAGGGGGGTGGACATGGGGGAGAGGTCCGGGGTGAGGGGCATGTTGGCTGGGGGAGCCAGCTGGGCCTGGAAGACCTGCTGGACCTGGAGGATAGAGGAGCCATAGACTGATCTTTAGACCCAAAAGAAAATAAACACTTTGACCCACGCATGCATCCTAGGGTTAAAAAGAGGAGCTTACTGTGATGGGCCCCCCCACCGTGCACGCTCCTCGGAAGCGGGCCGTCTGCTGCGCCAGCAGCTTGGCCTGAGCAACCAGTGTTGCCTTGTTCCTGCGGCCAGGGGGCCGGCCACGCCGTCGCTTCGCCACCATGCTGCTTGTACCCATCAGCTACACACACACACACACACACACACACACACACACACACACACACACACACACACACACACACACACACACACACACACACACACACACACACACACACACACACAATTGAGTCTGGTTGAGCAGCCTCACCTGACCTGGATCTGGGTGATTGGGTCAGGGTGGCTGCATACCTGTTGCTCATTGGTTGGTCTAACGAGCAGCAGGTAAAACCTCCATCCCCACACTCACTCAGGGTAGAGGAGCCCTGTCATGACATTTGCTATCTACTCCTGTCTAATTCCAGCTGTCCCACTCTCTACAATTAACTGGTGTTTACAACCCCCTGTCTTCTGTCTCTGTGCTGGAGGGCCCTGAAAACACCACTTGGGTTGCAGGCGGCAGGAGAAACTGCCATAATTGCATATTGCCATTTGCCTCTGAATAAATGATCTATCTGTCTTATCTTTCTATCTTGTCCGATCTACCAGGAGGTAAATCGGTACTGCATTGGGATTTCAGATAAGTTCCATTGTGTACCAGTCATAATTTCCTGTTGTTACACTAATGTCTCTGTCGCAATGTACCTTGAATGTTATTCTCCCTTGTAAGTCGCTTTGGATAAAAGCGTCTGATAAATGACTAAATGTAATGTAATGTAATGTTCCTGCTGTTTGTTTCCTAAATATAATACTTTCCATCATCAGTGGTCGTGTATAGACACTTACAGCGGTGGGGGGGGTGAGTGGAGGTATAGAATTTGTCTCCTTCGTCTTGGCACACGGCTTCCTGCCCCGGGCCGGAGGCTTCCTTCCCCGGACGGCCCTGGACCGGGGTGGAGTGGTGCATTCTGGGACCTTGAGGACGGGGCCCCCGGCTCGGACATGTTGCTCATAGGACAACATGAGCCTGAGCAAGAGAGAGAGACAGAGAGAGAGAGAGAGAGAGAGAGATGAAGAAGGGAAAGAGAGATATTGACACATATACCGTTTTCACACCAAAATTAGTGGGTTTTAAACCCAGGTAAATCCCCTAAAAATAGGCGATTGACACCTTTCCCATTGGCGGGAGAAATGCAGTTTTTTTCTGGTGCGTCACGTTCGCCATCAGGACCACGTCGGAAAAGGGGCGTGTCATTGTTCCAGTGTTATTGGGGAGAAAAACAGTAGAGGAGACAGCAACTTCAACAAACAACCACATGAAACCGTAAAACTTGAAAAAAAAGTATTTTGAGCCGTACAAAAAAATCAGATCCTTCATGAGCAACCCAACACTATGGGAGAAGCGGCTTGGAGCGGCTTGGAGCGGCTTGGAGCGGCTTGGAGCGGCTTGGAGCGGCTTGGAGCGGCTTGGAGCGGCTTGGAGCAGGGAGCGGCTTGGAGCAGGGAGCGGCGTGGAGTGGGGAGTGTGGAGTGGCTTGGGGCCGGAGCGGCTTGGAGCAATGCTGGAGTGACTCGGAGCCCGGTGGGGAGCATGGGGGTTCTCCGCCGTGCTCCCCGCGGTGCCTTCCCCCACACTGACAACATTCCCCCCGCAGAAAAATGATTTTGGATTCTAAACGGGATTTGAAATGATGGAATGACACAGGGATATCCCCGTCTATTTATGCGCCAACGTGCGGAACCTCAACATCGCGACTGAGAGCTGGGTTTCTCTTTTCCCGCTGGTGACAAATGTCGGATGTTAGCGGATGTTACCGGGTTTCTGGTGCAGTGGGAAAGGGGTAATACTGACGAGTAGCGGTGGAGTAGATGGAGGTAGAGTAGATGGAGGTAGAGGTAAGATAGAGGTAGAGTAGAGAGGGAGGAACATGTGTGACCTCTGACCTCTCGTAGTGTCTCCTCGTGCAGGTTGCGGCGCTGGTGCTTCCAGGACATCCACCCAACTCGTTATACACCACCTTCCATAGACGCTCCGTGGTGACCTGGAGCGAACAACAGGGAGAGAGCATAGACAGATGGACAGGCAGACAGACAGTTGGAGGGACAAAAGAGAGAAATCATTTGTCATCCTTAGGATTATGACAAGAAAATATATAGATTTTTTCACATCATGTTTTTTTTTCTTTTAACATGTATGTAAAGTGATCTAAACTAAATTAAAAAGAAAAAACGTTAAGGTATAACATTTTGAATTTGTGAATTGAGAATTTCTGGGAATTTAGAGCGATTCACTATTCAGGGCCTTATGACCAACTCCATTTCTGAAGCTTTGCCCGCTGCTTTCAAAAGCAACCTCCCTCCATTTTAAACTGGTGCTTTCTGCCTCCAACCACAGGAACAGTCCATCACTGATCCCAGCTTTCCTTCTGGAAACTAGGCAGAAGAACGATGATGTGGAAATGGATGAGATGAGGTTGAGGAACGCTCACCTTTTCATAGCCTCCGAGCCGCTGGACGACGGAGAACATGAGGAAAAGATCGACTGAAAAGAATGAGAGAAGACTTTTAGAACCTCTGGGTGGTAAGACAGTTTGTCTGGAACCTGTGGATGGTAAGACAGTTTGTCTAGAACAGGGGTCTCAAACTACCGACCCAGGGGCCACATACGGGCGAGACAATTTCATGCGGCCCATTACATGTTTATAATACATTGCAAATTTTTATATCACTATCCTTAATCAATCCAAGCAATCTTACCTCATGTTTTCAGAATATAAAACAGAATAAAATATAAAATAATGATTTATTTTTATTTTTATGATGACATACATGTTATAAGGCCTTAACTATAAAAATAAATAAACTTGTTCAACATGGCCCCCCCATGACAAGACAACCTGGCTTGTGGCCCCCAGGTCATTTCAGTTTGAGACCCCTGGTCTAGAACCTCTGGATGGTAAGACAGTTTGTCTAGACCCTCTGGATGGTAAGACAGTTTGTCTAGAACCTCTGCATGGTAAGACAGTTTGTCTAGAACCTCTGGATGGTAAGACAGTTTGACTTGAACCTCTGAATGGTGAGACAGTTTGTCTAGAACCTCTGCATGGTGAGACAATTTGTCTAGGACCTTTGGATGGTAAGACAGTGGTTCTAGAACCTCTGGATGGTAAGACAGTTTGTCTAGAACCTCTGGATGGTAAGACAGTTTGTCTAGAACCTCTGGATGGTAAGACAGTTTGTCTAGAACCGCTGGATGGTAAGACAGTTTGTCTAGAACCCCTGATTGGTAAGACAGTTTGTCTAGAACATCTGAATGGTAAGACAGTGGCTCTAAAACATCTGGATGGTAAGACAGTTTGTCTAGAACCTCTGGATGGTAAGACAGTGGCTCTAAAACATCTGGATGGTAAGACAGTTTGTCTAGGACCTCTGGATGGTAAGACAGTGGCTCTAAAAAATCTGGATGGTAAGACAGTTTGTCTTGAACCTCTGCATGGTGAGACAGTTTGTCTAGAACCTCTGGATGGTAAGACAGTATGTCTAGAACCTCTGGGTGGTAAGACAGTTTGTCTAGAACCTCTGGGTGGTAAGACAGTTTGTCTAGAACTGCTGGATGGTAAGACAGTTTGTCTAGAACCCCTGATTGGTAAGACAGTTTGTCTAGAACATCTGAATGGTAAGACAGTTTGTCTAGAACCTCTGGATGGTAAGACAGTGGCTCTAAAACATCTGGATGGTAAGACAGTTTGTCTAGGACCTCTGGATGGTAAGACAGTGGCTCTAAAACATCTGGATGGTAAGACAGTTTGTCTTGAACCTTTGCATGGTGAGACAGTTTGTCTAGAACCTCTGGATGGTAAGACAGTTTGTCTTGCACCTCTGCATGGTGAGACAGTTTGTCTAGGACCTTTGGATGGTAAGACAGTGGTTCTAGAACCTCTGGATGGTAAGACAGTTTGTCCAGAACCTCTGGGTGGTAAGACAGTTTGTCTAGAAACGCTGGATGGTAAGACAGTTTGTCTAGAACCTCTGGATGGTAAGACAGTTTGTCTAGAACCTCTGGATGGTAAGACAGTTTGTCTAGAACCTCTGGATGGTATGACAATGGTTCTAAAACCTCTGAATGGTAAGACAGTTTGTCTAGAACCTCTGGATGGTAAGACAGTTTGTCTAGAACCTCTGGATGGTAAGACAGTTTGTCTAGAACCTCTGGATGGTATGACAATGGTTCTAAAACCTCTGAATGGTAAGACAGTTTGTCTAGAACCTCTGGATAGTAAGACAGTTTGTCTAGAACCTCTGGATGGTAAGACAGTTTGTCCAGAACCTCTGGGTGGTAAGACAGTTTGTCTAGAAACGCTGGATGGTAAGACAGTTTGTCTAGAACCTCTGGATGGTAAGACAGTTTGTCTAGAACCTCTGGATGGTAAGACAGTTTGTCTAGAACCTCTGGATGGTATGACAATGGTTCTAAAACCTCTGAATGGTAAGACAGTTTGTCTAGAACCTCTGGATGGTAAGACAGTTTGTCTAGAACCTCTGGATGGTAAGACAGTTTGTCTAGAACCTCTGGATGGTATGACAATGGTTCTAAAACCTCTGAATGGTAAGACAGTTTGTCTAGAACCTCTGGATAGTAAGACAGTTTGTCTAGAACCTCTGGATGGTAAGACAGCTTGTGGCTTCCATAGCTTTATCGCTGCGTCGCCACAGAGGAACCTTCGTCGCTTCTCCTCCATCTGTCGACCTGTCTGCCTGCTGCTTGCCCCTGGGTCCTGGACTCCACTTCCTTCCCCGATAAACCCGGGTGACGCGCAGAGCGACGCGCAGAGCGACGGGCAGAGCGACGGGCAGAGCGACGGGCAGAGCGACGGTCAGAGCGACGGGCAGAGCGACGGGCAGAGCGACGGTCAGAGCGACGCGCAGAGCGACGGGCAGAGCGACGCGCAGAGCGACGCGCAGAGCGGCGCGCAGAGCGGCGCGCAGAGCGACACGCAGAGCGGCCAGGGAGCCGCTGAGCACGGGCGGGGACTCACTCTTCTTGAAGCCCAGGTTGGGCACCTTGTGGATGGGCTGCCCGCGGTGCTCCATGAAGGCCAGCAGCTGGTCCAGGAAGAGCTGCTCCTCGGGGTGAGGGAGCCAGCCGCCGTCAGAGCCCATCTCCACGTAGCCCGTCACGTTCTCCTGCAGGACCACGCCCACACCACCAACAAGCGGCGTTATTATACTACAATGTATTATTTCTTGTTTGTCAATTTGAAGGATTCACAAACTTGACATGATTTGATATTGAAATTGACGCCCGTGCAAATTCCGCGACAAAAACTGCAAAAATAAATACTTAACGTACAGTGGTGCCTTGAGTTACGAGCGCACTAACATACGAGTTTTCCGAGTTACGAGCCGTCGTTCCGTCGATTCTTTTGTATTGATTTGGGAGCAAAAATGTGAGTTTCGAGGAGCCAGCTGCAGGTACGCCGCCGCTAGTCAGCGTGGCGAGCGAATCCGGCGTCTCACTCCTTCACTTCACGTGGTGACCTGACGTGGAGGCATCTCTTTTGTGTTTTGTGCTTTTTGTGCAGTTATTTTGCCAAAAAAAAAATTTCTAACCGTGGGTCCTAAGAAGGTAAGTGCTGAGAAGAAGAAGCAGATGATGTCCATTGAATTAAAGCATGAAATCATAGAAAAAAAACCCAGTTTATTTCTTTACATTCTCTTTTATTATGTTTAATTATGTTTTTATACAATATTTGTTATTTATAAATACATTTTTCTTATTTAAAAACACGTAAAAAAAAATAATTGGGGTGTTGTTTTGGGGGCTGGAACGGATTCATGGCATTTCAATTAATTTCAATGGGGAAAATTGATTTGCTATACGAGCAGATTGCATTACGAGCTCTGTCACGGAACGAATTAAACTCCTAAGTCAAAGTATCACTGTGTGTGTGTGTTATTCACACCGTACAGCGTGAGCCGTCAGACGGTCATCAGTATTCATAGAAATCGGACGAGCTTTGTCGATAACTGCCTTTATTAAAATCTTTGGGAACGGCAAAAAGGTACAAAAAGGTTTCAGCAACAGCAAACCACGCAGTGAATTAAGCTAAAATGAAACGTATGAAGGAAAAAGGGACAACGAGCTTCACTTCAAAACGTTTAACATCCATCAGGAAACTGAAGATTTGTCCACAAACACAATAAACAGGCCGGGGCCTCAGTGACATTTTGAATACCTTCATCTTCTCAATCCAGGACTGGGACTGGCTGGGGGAGGACGCCTCCTTGCCATCCCTCCTCTTGCGAGGACGTCCCTTCAGGCTCAGCGTGCATCCTCGAGGAAAGACGAGAAAAGAAAAGGAAATGTCCTTCACCCATCGGACGGAACCATACTCGACTTTAACTGAAAAACTGATCATGAAAGCGGTGGCCACGCAGATAAAGAGAAAAAACATGAACACCCGTACCAGGAAGCTGGTTGGAAAATGGATTTAACCATCAGTTAGTTGCCTTTACAATAAGCCTGTAACTGTATATTAAATATTTGCTGCTGCGTGATCTGCTGTGCAGGTTCCTGAGCAGCAGGCAGGGGGCGCTGTTCCCTGACGCGTCAATGTGGACAGTGAGCTGGAACCAGCGGACCCCAGGAGCTCAGACCAGATGGTCCTCACAGGAGATCATGCGGGCATAATTATATCATTATTATTATTATTATTATTATTATTATTATTATTATTGTAATTTAGGGGTTCAGACCACAGTTCTACCTTTGGAGCAGGAATTAGTGAAAAAAAGTTCAAAATTTACCGGACGTCACAGAACGTTCGCACTTCGCCGAAACGCCGACGTCCTACAACGACATCCTGCCGGGCGCGGGAGCGAGATGAGCGCGGCGCGGGGCTTGTGGCGCGGGGCGTTGTGTGACATCATCATTCAATTTGTCATCTGTCTGGAGGCTGCGGCCCTGGGGGGCATTGGCGCCGTGCCAGGCGTGTGCTGTAGACTCCTGACTAAACGCTGAGCGTTTCCTTTCAGATTTTTATCTCTTTTGCCCCTTTTGTAAATAAAGGCGTTCTGTTCGCATCTGACCCGGCGGCAGATGCCGTAAAGCGTCTCTCCTCATTTTGGTAGGAGCCGATGATGCGTTCCACGGGACTCTGAAAATTGTACCTCGTGTTCGTGTCGGTGGCAATTCTGTTGTGACCAGGACTACTGGACCAGGAAAACTGTAACCGGCCACCGAGAGGCGCCGCCGCGTCGCCAGGTCACTGCTCCGTGTCTGGAAACTGCCGTGATACAAGCGGCTTGTTAAACTGTCCGAGCAGAGAGGGGAGAACGCGGGGGGGCCAACCCTGCACCGATCACAGGCTGCGTCGCCCACACTCAGACGACAGCTGCCGAATTTGGATTATGACGACGACAAGTCCTACTCTACGGGCAAACGCAGACGGTTGTTTTGAAGGAGTTTCGTCGACATTCAGCTGCTGCAGCTGGTTCAGGACGGCAGAAGATGCGGACGGATGGTGCTTCGATGGAAACTCAGAAAATTGTAACTTGTGTTCGTAGTAATGCTGTTAACCGGGGTCCAGCCCACAGACAATTACAAATAGACAATTTGGTTACACGTCATCTTGAATTGTATATTTTGGTTATACGTCATCTTGAATTGTAGTTAGTTAAAACGTGAATCTTGATATATTCTCGTCAAAGTATTTGTCATTGTGTGGAGTCATAATGACGTCAGCACAATAGCTATAATAAATGACACAGCGAAAGTAACATGCATTTATTGTTTTTGTGTTGTGAAAATATTGTATTGTTTGTGTGTTTTCCTATTTCAGATGCCAAAGAGAAGCCGAAAGTCTAAGAGAATAAAGAAGCAGCGGGCAGAACGTCCACGCTGCATTCCATGTCGACTCATGTGACTCGGAAAATTGGAATTAGTGTCGACAGGAAGTGATGCTGCGTTTCATTCCAACTCTGAAAAACTGTCATTCGTAATAAACACGACTAACAGGACACACACCATTTGTTATTAACACGTCTAACATGTATTGCTGCCTGCAGCTATAGTTAATATTATTGTTGCTGGTAATATTACTATGCAATATTACAATATAATATTACTAAGGCTACAATTATTATTACCATTCATTATTACCATATCAGTTTTATTTATAGGAAGCGGCTGCGAGTCCTGTTACTTCAAAAAAGATATCAACTCAACTTTAAGTTGAAGTCGGTTTGAAGATGAAAGACAGAACGAGATTATTCTCACATGAGGTGAGTAGAGGTACAATACGGGTAGAGTAGAGTAGAGTAGAGTAGAGTAGAGGTGGAGGTAGAGCTGGGAGTAGAGATAGAGCAGAGATAGATTACAAGCGGGGGAGAGGTGAAGAATAGGTGGAGCAGAGGCAGAGTAGAGGTAGAAGTAGAGTCGAGGTAGAGTAGAGGTAGAGGTAGAGTAGAGGTAGAAGTACAGTAGAGGTAGAGTAGAGGTAGAAGTAGAGTAGAGGTAGAGGTAGAGTAGAGGTAGAAGTAGAGTAGAGGTAGAGTAGAGGTAGAAGTAGAGTAGAGGTAGAGTAGAGGTAGAAGTACAGTAGACGTAGAGTAGCGGTAGAGTAGAGGTAGAAGTAGAGTAGAAGTAGAGTAGAGGTAGAGGTAGCGTAAAGGTAGAGTAGAGGTAGAAGTACAATAGAGGTAGAGTAGCGGTAGAGTAGAGGTAGAGTAGAGGTAGAAGTAGAGTAGAAGTAGAGTAGAGGTAGAAGTAGAGTAGAGGTAGGAGTAAAGGTAGAGTAGAGGTAGAAGTACATTAGAGGTAGAGTAGAGGTAGAAGTAGAGGTAGAGCAGACTCTTCTTCCACTCACTGAACTGGGACCAGTAGCTGCTGCAGCTCTCCAGGGTGGGGTGGGTGAAGGTGTCGCGGCAGTACAGCACCCGGGTGCGGGACGGCGCCCCCCGCAGGCCGCCCAGCGCCAGCAGGTGGGGGTCCGGCGGGCCGGCCACGCCCGCCACCGCCTGCAGGCGGCGCTGCAGGGAGCGGAAGCGGCAGTACTGCGGGTAGCTGAGCACCTTGACCGCCGGGGGGAGCACAGCGTCGCCTGCCGGGCACAAGCAGGAGAACGGTTCACACACGGAAATGCACATACTCAGGTAAATAGATGAAACAGGTGATTATAAAGAGAAAAAAAAGCATTAATAATTGTAATGTTCTTCAAAACGCGTGATGTAGAATCCATCCAAACCAAACTGAGATCTGCATCCAGTCGTACTGCACCGTTCTATTCATCCACCTATGATCTATCGATTCTTCTATCTTTTTCTATTGATTCATCCGTCTTTATATTCATCCATCTACAGTATATCCTTCTATTCATCCATCTATCTGTTCATTCATCCTTCCATTCATCCGCCTATTTTTCTATCCCACCACCCTGAGCTAGATTCAGTTTATTGTATTTCTGGTGTTTTCCTCTTTAGAGAAAACAGCAGCTGATATGATGGGAGCCGTCAAAAAAATGAAGAATTTTACATAATAATTGTAATTGAAATAATTCAACAATAATTGTGCACAACATGGGTAAATATCACCGCCCCTGCCTGAGAATCAAAAATTACATTTTAATACGATATCAGACTAAAACTCCCTGTGATGTCGGAGCATAACACCAATACTAATGAATGGGATTGATTCATCTTCATTGATCCATCCTCCCGCTCCGCATGTGCAGACGTTATATTGAGCGTTTCCTCCTTGTTCCTTCACTTTCCTGTTCCCCTATAAATAGCCGTAGCTTCCTAGGTTGCCATGACGACGACCGTGTGCAGCGACCTGGGGAACACGATGGTGTCCCACCCTAATTCGTCACTGAAACAGAAAGTCAACCCTCCCAGGGTTTGTTCAGCACGTTAATTATCTTACAACATCAGTGTGACTGGATGGGTAGTGTTTTTATTTATTCAATCAGGTTTCCTGTTGTTATGGTAATTAGGGGATGGACCCCTACGGACCGTTATCATTATTATCATCATCATAAGAATTATTATGCTCATCATTATTAACATCATACATATCATTATTATTATTATCATCATAATTAATATTACCATCATTTGGGGTCTGACCTATTGTTATTGTTCAGATTTTTTATATTTTCCTTCTCCTTGGCACTTTATGGGGGTAAAAGTGTCCGGAACAGGACAACCGCTGCAGCTAGGGACACGGTTGAGGTGTCTTTAGAACCGGGACGTCACACACATCTCATGGTTCGAGTTTCATCCACACAATCTACATTTGGAGCAGGAATTGGTGAAAAACCGACTACGTTTCGCCGGAAGTAGCCCAACGTTTGTGAACCACAGACACGGCAACGTCCGAAAACTTCCGGTTGGTGGTGAAGCGGGATGCGTTTGGAGTAAGACGCTTTGTGACATCATCATCCAATTTGTTATATGTGCAGGTTGCGGCTACGAACGTCCATTTGCACCATGCAAGATGCGTGGTGTGGACATCGCTCCATTTTGGTTGCAAACTGTGTGTGTGTGTGTGTGTGTGTGTGTATGAGTAAATGTATAGTTTTACTCGCTTGCCGTCGTCGGGGCTTTTCACTTGATATTTTATCTCTTTTGCCCTTTTTGTAAATAGACACATTGTGTTTCATCGAACCTGGTGCCGTGTCCCTGCTTGTGTTGCAGCATTGGAGCCAGTCATAACACAAACTGTAGGACTGGAAAACAGTCCAAAACATATTCCGTGTTTGTGTCCTCACACATGGAGTTTGCTTGCAGCTCCAGAGCAACGGATCCTAATCGTGTCCGTTTTATTTTAGTCCCAAACGTTTAAAAAGTTGATGAAATGTCTCTGAGGGAATGTCTCCATTTGAATGGGAGCGTGTTGTTGGGAACTTCCCAGGGAGTGATTTCCTTCCACAGAGACACCGTGAGGCAGGACTCTGTGGACTACAGGAAGTAGACAGGGACCTGACAGGAAGTAGACAGACACCTTCTCATTTTTAGGATAAAATCAACACACAAAAAAGGTATCCTGGTATTAGTGATTCTGCACGTCGATGCTGCGTTCATTGGAAAAACTATTTTTCTTTCAAAACGCGTGAACTGATGCATCGTTGCATGGGAACTCGAAAAATTTTAATTGGTGTCTATAATGGACCCTGTGAATTGCTGCCTGCAGCTATATTTATTATAATTATTAGCATTATTATTAGCATTAATGATCAATACTATCTATACTATATTATTACTACTTACTGTTACTACTATTATTAATAAACATAATTATTATCATCAATTATCAACTATTATTATTGTGATGATCAATATCATTATTGCTACTAATATTATCATTAGTATAATTATTATCAATATCATAATCACCATCGTTATTGTTATTGCAGGCTGGACAACTAACAATAGATCCCTATTGTTATTGCTCAGGGTTTTTTTGTTTTTTTTGCCGTTTTGTCGGGTTAAAAGTATCTGAAACACGACAACGGCATTGCCACAGACATGGTTGAGGTCCTGTTAGAACTGGGAGGTTTCAGACGTCTTGTTTGAGTTTAATCAATGTCGAGCTCCATTTGGAGCAGAAATCAGTGAAAAACTTTTGTAATTTCCCTAGTTCCAGGAGCGGGCTGCTCTGTGACGTCATCATCCTGGGTTATATAAGTCCATTTTCGTCTTTCGGAAATCATTCCCCTCTAGCCACTTGCGAGTGCGACACTTAGAAAGGCAGCTTGAGCCGATGCTGCGTTTAAAGGAAATTTGGAACTAGTAACTAGTGCTGCGTTTGACAAAACCCTGGAAACTACAAGCCTTCAAAGAAGACGTTACCGCACCGCAGGAAGTAGTAAAAACCACTGGAGGAACCGACATCAACCGAGTCATCCAGGAACGATTTCTTAAAACATCGTTCTTCAAGGACATTTAACCTGAACAGCAACGTAAGTCCATGGTGACTGGTCCAGACGTGAGTCCACGGTGTTTGTAACTTGTGCCGCGTTTCACACAACCTGGAAAACTGTAATACTTAACGAAAACAACTAAAATGGACCCCGTGTAGTGCTCACGGCAGCTATATTTATCACTGTAATTATTATTATTAGTAACATTATTCCCACTATTAGCATTATCAACGTTAATATCATTATTATTATCATTATATTATTATATAAATATCTAAACGACTCTATCTTAGGCCTGGATTGGCAAATCTTTTTTAACATGGTGATTTTCATTTCCGATAAACTACTGTCCACAACTTGGCCACTACTATAATAAGCAGTGAAACTTTAAAACCTCAGCCCTGCCCCTCGTATGACCTGGAGACCTGAAACTTGATGTGTAGGTGTCATGTATCATGGTGAATGTAAAGTCCATCTTGATAGTTTTAACGCCGCTTGGAAATTATGGAAAAATATTTGAAAAGCTTCTTCTCATAAAAGAAGAAGCATAACATAACTCCAAATAACACCATTTTTGGTATTCATGTTCAAGCCTGAACAAAGGTAGCATAACGCTATGGGATTGGGTAAAGAACTTCTGAGGTATCAGCCAATTAAATACTCCTACTAATATTAAATTTTGCAATATCTAATCTAGTCCATGTCACAGTGGTATAGGACCTTGAAACTGGGTGGGTCCACCCAGGCCAGGACCTTGATGGACTGTACCGAGTTGGACATTGCTAGGTTAAAAACTTCCAACGGTTAACTACTTTATTTATTATATTTATGTTGTTGTATGTTTTGTAGCTGATCAGAACTTACCGTCAGTTTGGACTTTCAGGGGTTCTGTGGTTCTGAGGGGGTTCTGGTTAGTTCCGTGGGGGCTCTGAAGGCAGTTGGGGGGGTTCTTGACAGAGCCAGGGGGGCTCTGGATGCCTCCAGCGGGGTTTGGCAAGCTGAGTGGGGAGGTCTGGGTGCAGTTAGGTGGGTTCTGGATGCAACCGGGGGGTTCCTGGGTGGTTCCAGGGGAGTTCGGCATGTAGCCGGGGGGTTCCTGGGTGGTTCCAGGGGAGTTCGGCATGTAGCCGGGGGGTTCCTGGGTGGTTCCAGGGGAGTTCGGCATGTAGCCGGGGGGTTCCTGGGTGGTTCCAGAGAGGTTCTGGATGCAGCCAGGGGAGTTCTGGGTGCAGTTGGGTGAGTCCTGACTGGTTCCAGGGGAGTCCTGTGCGGTTTCATTGGGAATCTGGACGCAGCCGGGGGCATTCTGGATGCAGTTGGTTGGGTCCTGGCGGGTTCCAGGGGGGTCCTGTGCGGTTTCATTGGGAATCTGGACGCAGCCGGGGGCATTTTGGATGCAGTTGGGTGGGTCCTGGATGGTTTCAGGGGGCTTCTGGATGCAGACAGGGGAGTTCTGGATGCAGTTGGGTGGATCCTGGCTGGTTCCAGGGGGGTCCTGGGTGGTTTCATTCGGACTCTGGACACAGCTGGGGGCATTCTGGATGCAGTTGGGTGAGTTTTGGGTGGTTCCTGAGGGGTCCTTGGTGGTTTCAGGTGGCTTCTGGATGCAGCCAGGGGCGTCCTGGAAGCAGTTGGGTGGGTCCTGGCTGGTTCCAGGGTTGTTCTGGAGGCAGCCAGGGACATTCTGGATAGTGTTTGGTGGGTCCTGGGTGGTTCCAGGGGGGTTCTGGAGGCAGCCGGGGCTGTTCTGGATGCAGCTGAGTGTGTCCTCGGTAGTTCCAGAGTTGTCCTGGGTGGTTCCAGGGGGGTCCCGGACACAGCCAGGGGCGTTCTGTATGCAGCTGGGTGCGTCCTCAGTAGCTCCCGGGTAGTTCTGGACACAGCTGGGTGGGACCTGGGTAGTTCCTGGGGGGTTGTGGACCTCCTTCCAGCCCGCAGGCTCAGGACAGGACCACCTCATCAGGTCTTCGATCCGAACCACGACCTTCTTGGACACGGCAAGAACCTCGTCCTACACACACACACACACACACACACACACATACACACACACACACACACACACCTTGATATTTTAGTGATTTAGTGAAGGACTATTTCTGCATCATTTTACTGTATATAAATATTGTCCGTCTCTCTATTAATGATGCAGGACTCTTGTGTAAGAGTTTCAGTGAGTGGGCGAGCGAGAGAGAGAGAGAGAGAGAGAGAGAGAGAGAGAGAGAGGATCTCAGATGTCAGCGGAGGCAAAATATAAAAACATACATTTTTATATTGTTGTTGTTTAATGGCCTCCTGGAGGTCCCAATAGGTATAGTATAAATCAGGTATCTAATAGAGGTGGCCCTCACCTCCCCGTGCTCGCCCGTGCGTCCTGTGGGTGTGTCCTCTGGCAGGAAGTAGAGTCTGGAGCTGGCCAGCAGGTGGCGCTCTACCTGGTCCTCCCACAGCAGGATCACCTGACAGCGCCAGCCAATCACAGATCAATGACGCAGGGAAACAAAGGAGACTGGATCTGATCAGCTGTTACTTATGGTAATAAAGTATTTAAATGCCGACCCCGGACAAGACCATTACATAATCAATCAATCCATTTTTTCCTCCCATCTATATACACACAGCGTGTACACAGTGTGTACACAGCGTGTAGCGGAAATTATTAAGTCATAAATCATTGGTGCAGGTCACATTAAAGTGGAAATTCGTGAAATTATTTGGTAAAAATATATCCCATATCTGATACTGTATTTATCTGGTACTTCGTTAGAAACAGTCGTTCAGTGTATTTGCGTTCTGCACGTCTCCCTATATGCCGTTTCTACTTCTGGTGGCGGGGTCCACCACAGCCACGGAAAATTAGCTGAAGCAGCGGAGCTGGTTGTGGTCAGTGAACTGTCGATATGGATGAACTTTCACAAAAAGGAGCAAAAAAGTATCCCAACCACCTCAAGTGACCGAGAAAATGGACAAACAGCTCAATGACCAGAAGAGGAAAAGAAAGTAAAGTCAATGAACAAAAGGAATTAAGACAACCTCCCTCATGACGCCATCCCACCGTCTCCAAGCGATTGGAGAGGTATCAATGTGAATTCCAAACAAGTGTCCGTTAAAAGCAGCTCATCGTCATGAGCACGGGGCCACAAACGCCTGCAGACACTGACAGGAGGAGGTGGAATGGACGCATTCAACACGGAAAAACATTAAATACTCTTAGAACAGGGGAGCTGGGGGGACATTTCATGCTTTTTGAAGATACAGTTCTACTATTGGTATCATTATATATATACTGTATATATATATATATATATATATATATATATATATATATATATATATATATATATATATATATATATATATATATATTTATTTATCTCTGTCTCGAATTGCACCTTTCTGCTTAGAATGATTTTTAATAGAGCCGGTTATCGATCAGGATTCGATTTAATATCGATCCCACATTGACTCATGATTATTATCCATCTATTTTCTTTTGTAAATGCGTCTGTGGTGGTGTTGTTGTATTTAAGTGGAAAACAACTGTATAACTTTCAATCAAAGAAGCTATATTAAAAGTGGCAAATTGATCCAGAAATCTAGCGTCAATTTCGACGGCCAGACAGACAGAACATCTGGAACATGGTGGTAGCTCCCAAGTACAAACAGTTTTATTTTTATAAATGCATGAAATGTATGACTATTTAATGACTTTTAAGACCTCACATTTAAGGCCATTCAATGACTAAAACCCATGAAAAACTAGGAAAACCCACCTTTTCAGCGCTTGTGCACATACATTTGGGTCCCTGACGGGTCGACTCACACACAAACTGTGAAACAACACAACCCAGTCGGTCTTTAGTGAGCTGTCTGTTTCAGAAAACAGGCGATTCAAACAAGCTGTTCAGATTTGTCGCCCAACCCCGCATCACGTTGGGCCTCAGCGGAACCTGAACCGCGCCCCATCCAAGTAACTCCACCCACGGCTGGAGTGCGACTGGACGTCATGAGAAGTCCTACTTTTCATTCAACCTTTATTTAATCCTCAAAGATCATCGGAGACACGCACTCATTTACAATGATGACGACGGTGCATCTGAATAAATGGTAAAATACACACAAAAAAAAAAAAAACAACCAATGAGAGCACAAAGACAGCGTGTCGGCAGAGACCAGCACAAATCTTTTAAAAGAAAGAGGAATTAACACCAACTGTCGGTGAAGAAACTGGAGCAGTTGAGGGAAATGTAAGTGTTTGGAAAAAATAATTCTGCTGCGTGATTCTTCCTAAAAAATAAAAAGAAACGAAGAAAAAAAGAAAGGTCTGCGGCTGCCGGTCGGTATGTTTTTAATTCTGGATTCAATCGTTTCATTTATTTTTATTTTCCGACGTCTCCCGAATGCAACAAAAAAAAGGGCCCGTGCGGAGCAACCTGCGGTGCAGCGGAGCCCTTACCACACAAAAGTTGGAACAAACTTTTAAATGAGGCCTCGTAGATCTAATAGGGGGGAAGATTCAGCAACTGCATTGACTATTTCTCTTTTGGTGATTTTGGTGCCCGATGAGGTGAAATCAGTCAAAGTTGACATCGGTCGTACAACAGGCGAACAGAACTGGGGCCAACGGTTGTGGAGCGGGTTTGGGGAGCAGCAGCATCTTCATTTAAAGCGACACACATCGACCTAATGAGGTGAAATGCAAGGCTTTTCAATGACTTTCAAGGCCTAATGATCGGAGGTGGAGGTGGAGGTGTCGCCCGGAAGGCAGACAGACGGTCAGAGCGACTGATCGGCGCCGTGGTTACCTCGGCGATGCAGACGGGCTCCTTGGGGCCGCAGCGCACAAAGTAGAACTCGCCGAGGCTCCACACCTGGGGCGGGGCCCCGGGGTCCCGCCTGCAGCTCACTGACCTGTAGAAGGAGTAAGATCCTCTCTGACAGGAGGGCGAGCCGCACCACTGCGGGAGGGGGGAGAGGGAGGGAGAGGGGGAGGGAGATAGAGAGGCAGAGAGAGAGGGGGAGGGAGAGAGAGGGTTGATTCATAATAAAACAGAGCCGAGGGTTTGGAGATTTCACTTGTACACACGTTTTAGGAAGCACAGGCGAGTTCTTGCACAAACAACATACTGACATAGTATTTTAGCATTTTCCACTGAAACTAAATGGGTTTCTCTCAGTTTGTTTTGTAGCTCGCAGCGTCCTCTAGTTTGGATAAGGATCTTTATTCAAATGGTCTCCTGAATAAATACTCGTAAGATGTTTCATCATGATGTGACGCCTCCTGAAGAACGACAGGAAACGAAAGATCCAGGGCAGGAAATGTACCAGGAAGGAAAAGAGCAAATACCAGACATACACTACATTAATTACACACACACACATATATACATACATACACACACACACACATATATATATATATAAATATATATATATATACAAACACACACGCACACAAAAGTTTATAAGTACCATGCTGTTCAGGATTTGGCCACAAGGGGCGCTAGTGGCTCCAAGAGGAAATAGATAGTGTATATCAATAGTTTATTGTTTATACAGACGCTATTTGTTCGTTATTGTAGTTATTTTGTATATTGTCGTTTTGATGTAATTTTTAGGTTTATTGTATGCTGCCATTTTCCAATTTAATAGTTAGATGTTATGTCATTGTTTATTGACATCTTTATCTTTCATTTTCTAGTTAGATTTTGGGTTTATTGTATACTGCCATTTTTTCTTATTTTATAACTTTTTCTGTCTACAGTTTTGCTGTGAGCCGCTGTAGACACCGTAATTTCCCTCTTGGAATGAATAAAGTATCTATCGATCTATCTACTATTGTGTACCAAAATTATACAACATTTTATACCTTACATAGCCATAATATATATACTGAACATTCTCTTCTGTGCTCAGCAGCAGTAGCTGCCAGTAGCAGCCTAAAATGGGTCCTGAGCCGCAGCTTTAGCACTCGGCGCTATATTAATCTGATAAGCTGCCAACTTTACTCATGAGGACCACGAGTGCAAGGCCACTCATACTTCTGGATACTTCAATAAAATAATACACTGTATAAGAGATAATACAATACACGTACACTATCTATATATATATATATATATATAAATATATATATATATATATATATATATATATATATATATATATATATATATATATATATATATATATATATATATATATATATATATATATATACATACATACTGTACCTACATACATATATAAACACACACACACACACGAACACACATATACATATAGTGTGTGTTTACACACACACACACACTTTTTTTTCCCCCAAAAGACTGAAAAGGAATTAGTCAAGCAGAACCCAGAGGGCACAGGAAGGACACAACCCTCAAATAGAAAAAAATATTAATAAGCCTAATAATAATAATAACATAAATATACACATACATAGATACACAGGGTGTGGTCAGCTGAACTGCTTCTCACTTAGTGATGATATAGAGTATGACGTATGGAATAAATATATTTATATAAACCGCCTCGACCCAGAATACATTGCTCTTAATAACCATTTACCTTAGATAAGATAAGAGGTAGAGCATTTATTTTATTTTTTATAAAATAAGTATTCTAGGTGCATAGCAGCACAGTTGTACTGCGTGTACTTTTCTAATGAGGCACTATGTATTCATGATTATCTCTACATCTATCCATATGTAAACAGAATATAACACTCAAATGTGTATTATACTGTATTCTACTATATACAGTGTATAATGTACTGAATGTATTAAATACCACTATATATAGTATAGAAGTATGTAGTATACAATATACAGTTGCTTTTATCATATATATTTATATATTGTCGTATAATACTACAGTGTAATAGATATCCTGCACATATAGAGGCATATATTATAGAGAACACATTATATTATTTACCATATTATATTACGATATTACTATATTACTGTATGTAATATATAATAAGTATATTATACAACAGAATACTATATGTACAGTATAAAGTGCAATATGCAGTACTGATTATTAAATATATATTATACAACAGTACAAAACGCAGTGTTTTCTATTATACAATATATATATATGTGTGTGTGTATTTATTATCTAGGATATGTTCTCTATTCCTGAACATTTGGTCATTTTATCATTTTCATCTTCTGTCCTTTTCATTGTTGTGCGAGGGAAAAATGTATAAACAAAATCCCTCTGCAGCCCAGCCTCCCCCATGCAGAGAGGGAGGCTAATGCCTAAATGCGGACAGCCCCCACCGCCGTCCCCCCCGGTTCCCTCCCCCACCCCGCGGAGCCCCAGCTCCAGCCCCAGCCCCAGCTCCAGCCCCAGCCCCAGCTCCAGCTCCAGCCCCAGCCCCAGCTCCAGCCCCAGCTCCAGCTCCAGCCCTGGAGGCTGCAACATGGAGCCTCGTCCGAGCGCAGAGCCGCCACATTAAACACCGATCTGCACTAATATTCCTACGTTGACACCCAGTGACCTTGGCGGACCAGTCACCACTGAATCTTCATATCATTATTATTATTATTATTATTATAACTACTACTACTATTAGCTGCATGTAACGAGCCGCCGCTGACGTCATGGAGCAGCACTGTGACCGCACCGCCTGGATCCTCCACCGAGGCGCGCGCACAACACGCACCACGAGACAAACATCAAAGGGATTTGATCCCAAACGTGATACTTTGTGTCGAGGCTGTGACGTCATCGGCGATACCGCCGCGTGCTCCGGCGACTTATCAGATTTATTAAAAAATAATAATAATCACCACACACACACACACACACACACACACACACACACACACACACACACACACACACACACACACACACACACACACACACACACACACACACACACAGGACGCCAACAACAACTGAAACAGTGAAATGGAACAAGCGCCGGACGAGCCTCCGCGACGTCGCTCCAAGTTGCTGGAGCAGACAAGATGTCGGAGCTTTGCGTGTGACATCGATCTGTTCGACGTGGGTCCGCAGCAGCAACTCGGTGGATTATACTGAATATTCATCTTGTTTCGGTGGATGTTTCTCCTCCGCCGGCTCCTTTGTGCGGAGGGAGGATGAAAGTTTCCACGTCGGGGGGGGGGGGGGGGGGGGGCGTCTATTTATTCGCCTGGAGAGGGGGGGGGGGGCCTGGGGGGGGGGTCGAGGCCAGTCCTGCCGCACGACACAAAGAAATGAATCATTTACGTCAGTTCGCAGGAAAGAAAATATGAAAGCGACGCTGACGCCGCGTCCGTTCTGTTGTTGTTTTCTTTTATTTTTGTTTTATTTTTTAATTTTTTTATTACGGAAACTCGGGGCCGCCGAGCTGCTTTTTAGGAGTTGGGTTTTTCTTTTTTTTTCCCCTTCTCCTCCTCCTCCTCCTCCTCCTCCTCCTCCTTCTCCTCCGCCGCCGCCGCGAGTGGAAAAAGTTGCGGCCGCTTGAATAAAAGTTGTAAATGCGGCGGCGGCAGAAGTGAGCCGAACCCGGCGGGTCGAGCGGAAAGCAACATGGAGGACACTCCACATCAACAGGTTCAGGCTGAGCCTCGCGGGGCGCACACGCGAGAGCGAGAAAAAAAATCACATTTATTTATGATATGAACGTGTTTTATTACCTGCACTGCATTGTGCTCCATGGCTCTGCATTCCCTCTGCTCTGCCGCACAAAGCTGCTTTCTCACATAGGATCTAGGTGTGGCCAAAGTTTGCCCCAGCGCGAACTTATATCTTAATAACAAATGTTTAAAAAAAAAAAAAAAAAATTATAATAAAAAAATAAATAATAACGAGACGATATCGAAATGTTAGAAAAAAAAAATGGTGATAATAATAATCAACGATCGACTCGAGCCGCGACCCCGCGATCCGCGCCGACGCGGAGGGGGAATAATCCCGGAGAATAAATAAAAATCGGCGGCGGTTCCGGATCGCAGCCCCTTTTCCTTCACATTCAGATTTTGGAAATTTGTTGGGAAGTGAGCGGAGCTGCGCGCGCACTGCGCATGCGCGGGACCAACGCGTGGCGCTGCCGATTCACAGCAGAAAAAAAAAAAAAAAAAAAAAGCCTCTAAAATACACAGGTTCCCAATGTCAGGTCCGCGGCCGCCGGGTGGTCCGCGGGGAATTGTCCGCAGAGGGCTTGCTTCGGTTCTTTGTGGGTTTTTTTGTGATATATATTTAGGTATTCATATTTTAATATCGTTTTGTGATAATATTTTAATATTGTCATATATATATATACATACATATATATATAGCAGCAGGACACGGTGAGGCGCTGTAGATCAGGACCGGAAGCTGAAGTTGTTTGTCATTGAAAGAAAAAAAAAGATTATATATATATATATATATATATATATATATTCCTCACTAAAACGTTAAGTTAAAAATAACAATATTGACAATAACAAAATAAAATACATCATACGATTAAAAATAAATAAATAATAATAATAATAAATCTTATATATATATATATATATATATATAAAAAGAGAGAGGGGGTCGGTGGGGGGTGAAATTGATCTTTGTCAAACCCAACACACCTTCAAGATATTAGTCGTGGTGTAAGTCGCCAATCTCGTCCGTTAATCCCCCTTCAGGTGTTTTAAGAATAAGAGGAATATAATATTTCAAGTATATACACCGGGAGTCTGAGGACTGAAGTTTCTCGCAGCCAGTTTAAAGGGCTGCAGTTACAGTGTGTCTCCAGCAGGCGGAGCCCGCACGCGGCTCCGGTGCTCCACCACCACATGATCCGCAGCTCCACCAGCGGCTTGCAGCTCCACCGCCGCCGGCCGCAGCTCCACCTCCAAACAAAGGTTTAATGGAGGATTTATTCAAAGGAATCCGATGACATTTAAATAACTTATCCTGCTGCTCCGCTGATGAGATTTTTCTAATGGGATTTTGACCGTGATCTGTGTTTTATCTGCGTATAATTTGATGTAACGTTGAGAAAATTGGAGGGGAAAAAAAAATCCATAATTTATTATACGCATTCCTCCCGGTGGGGGAGGGAGGGCACCGTCAGGGAAAACAACACATACACACTAACCCTCCACAAGCACCACGGATTTGAGAATTCTATTTATATATGAAGCATTTCAACATATAAAAGATGATTTGGTATTGAAGGTTAAAATGAGATAAACATTTTTTTTCAAATATAGGAAATAAAGGGAGATAGATCATGGTGGTTTACAGCGGATGTGTTGCTGAAAACACGTTGAGGCAAAGAGCTTCATTCTGTATGATGCATATTTAGTAGAGATAATAAAAAGATCCCTTGGGGGTCGCTGGGGGTCAAATCTTACATATATAAATATATGTATATATAAATGTATATTTCAGGTACTGTGTGTGAGAAATAAATTCTGATTTATCCCAACAGCTCTGTATCACCGATTACCAGAGTTAAGGGCCAGACACATGGAGAAGCAAGACATTTTTTTAGAATTATTTATTCGTTTTTAATGTTCGATTATATTCACTCTCTCTCTCTCTCTCTATACATATCTGTACATACACAATTGCCTATTCCATATACATAAGCATATTCCCTTTATCTCTTCCATTTTATTTTATTCTATTTTATTTTATTCTATAAGTATTCGACTTACTGTATTATGTTTTTAGGAGTCAGTTAGTTGGTCTATTAGAGAGAATTTTTTCCTAGGACATATTGTGTGTTATCACCGGGTGCATATATGTATTAAAGTATGTATATGTATGTGACGAATAAACCTCTTGAATCTTGAATCTATCTCTCTCTCTCTCTCTCTCTCTCTCTGTGTGTGTGTGTGTGTGTGTTTGTGTGTGTTTGTGTGTGTGTGTGTGTTTCTTTAACATCTTTGTTTAACGCTTCTCATTTCACTGATCTGTACATTTTTTTTCACTGCAACATTTAGGTTTTCTGCCTTAATTCTAGTGTTTGTATTCTTCACTTTTTGTTTTCCCATTTGCTTTGCCAGTACAAGTCATTGAAATGGAAATGAGGAAGGGGCAGAGGAAGGTGTGGAGCCCCCCCCCCCCCCACACCTGCTGCCCTTCTTTCCACGCGTCCGCCCATGCTGCGTTCCGCCGGGTTCGGACCTCGGAAAAATCCGCCCTTACGCTCGGATACGCGAAAAAAAAAAACCAAAACAACCAAAACGAGCCACTCCAACGCGTGGTTAAGCGTTTGAAAAAAAAAAACCCTCGCCACGGCAATTTGGCGGCACACGCCGTTGACGCGGAACAAAGTTCCATTATCAGGGTTCGTGTGAGAAAACTCTCACTTGCATCTCAACGAATATGTTCGGTTCGTAAATTCCCGAGCGGCCAACAGAGAACGGAACATTTAGCCGGAAGTGGGAACGGGCCAATCGGAGTCACCGGTTTCCGAGATTCCAGGAACGCAGCGTTAAAGCGCATGACCGAACGGTGAAGCCACTTCCGGGGGGCGGGACCAAGACAGGAAGTGGCTCCAGCTCTGATCCGTTTCGTTGGCGTCAGTGGAGAAATGTTTGATTCCTTTCGTCTTCGACTGAGTCCGTGTCCACTTCTCTGCTCTCCCGACACCCAGTCGAGCTAACGTCCACCCTCCCCTGTCATGTTTGGAGTTTTCTCTCTTTTATTTTTTATTTTCGCACCAGATAGAAAACTGTTAAAACCACGTTCGTTTAAAGCCCCTCACGTGCTAACCGGCTAACGCGACAAAGTCGCACCGTGTGACGTCACCGAGCTCCGAGGAGTGAATCCACAGAAATATATTTATGTCTCGATTCTTTAATCAATGAGAAGCAATAATAATAAAAATAAAAAACCACACGTTGAACAACCTAAAATGTCTTCAGTATCCGAGAGACGTCGAACTTCCTCTGCGGTGGAAACGGGTCTCCATTTAAAGAGCTGCATCTGAGAAAGAACTGAATGAGTCAGTGATGCGGGGAAAACGACAAACCACCCCGTCGTTATCATTTGATGCGATTTAAAATAAATTTCAAACCCCACAGAGATGCAAAGGAATACGAGTATAACTGTGAAAATACATTCAGCTGCTTTATGCTTTTAATAGTAACTTGAATAGCGACGGCATGTGCTTTAAATATAGATGCAATATGTGTAAGTATAGATGAACCATGAATATATTTATCACCCTGAGCCATTAAACCCAGTCCCCGGGGAACCAAGAGTTTCAACGACCAGTAAATTCTGATAAAACCGCACACACTCCACACCAAAAAACCTGACCGCTGTATTTTAAGCGTTCAAATCTGACATAATATCCAGTTTTTGTTTAAAGGCTGTTTCAGCCACACAGTGGTGGTTGGTGTTTTACAGCAACTTTTTTTTCAGTCTCAGAAAACCTGTTTTACACAACACTGCCGTGGCCCTCGGGGGGCCAAATTTGCATCGCCTCCCTATCTTTCATCTGAAAATGCAGAATTGTTCTATTCAACGGCCCCTATCCACGATCCAAATCTATGCGTTTGCCAAAGAAGTGCATTCTGGGAATGTTCCTCTTTCTGGGACATTATCAGGAAAATTATGCTTGTTTTGTTGAAATGCATGCTGGGAAATCAGGCTCAGTCCAGTTTGCAGAGGTGGAAAAATCCGGCTTTAGAAAGTTAAAATTCCACTCCAGCATTTAGAGCCAATCATGCTATTTAGCACCAGCCCAGAGGTCAATGCAGCTGGAGCTAAAAACCTGGAAGCAGGGATTTTACTTCGCGGCTCTGGAATGTTCCACCTCTGCAAAGTCACCAGCCTCCTCCATTTTTAGGATACACCCTCCATATTAAGGGTGTACCCTCCATATTTAGGATGCACCCTCCATATTTAGGATGCACCCTCTATTTTAGGATGCAACAAGGCCGGCGGTAGGGGTTGGTCTCAGGCCACCCATACATTGTGTGTGTGTTTAATTGAAGATGTATATATTTTGCTCTGTTTCCTAATTGAATAAAACAAAAAAGGCACCAACATGTCAATAAGCGACTGATCAATATTTGTTACTGCCCCCCCCCCAATCAGAGCAGCCTAGAACTGGGCCTGGGATGCACCCTCCATATTTAGGATGCAGTGAGAACATCTGGGTATTTTATGAGTTTTGAGCTTCAGGCAAATTTCAGTTTGGAACAGAACACAGTCTGTACTGACAGTACTGTCAGTACAGGCTGTGTACTGTCAGTGCAGTGTGTTTATTGATCCTCGTCGTCCTCCTCGTCCTCCTCGTCGTCCTCCAGCAGCCGGAGCTGGCGGGCGATGCGCTGGGCGACGGCCGTTATCATGGCAGCGCCCTTCCCGCTGCCGTCCTTGGACACCAGGTAGGTGACGCTGCAGGAGGGAGCCAGGAGGCGCACGGTGGCCTGGAGCTCCTCGCTGAAGCTGGGGGAGGGGTGGGGTTTAGAGGACAGGGGGCGGGGTCAGACAGGCAGGGAGGGAGAGGGGTTAACGGCAACGGAAGGAGAGGGGGAAGGAAGGGAGGAAGGAGGGGGGGAAGGAAGGGAGGAAGGAGGGGGGGAAGGAAGGGAGGAAGGAGGGGGGGGGGATAACCAAGTCAAGTCATGTGTTCTGAGCATTTTAAAGAAAATTCACGTTTGTACAAGAACTGGTTCTAACACACACACACACATTTTATATCAAAATCTATTCAAGCTGTTATAATTAACGGCTGAACAGATCAATGATTGTGATCAGCACAGGATCCTTCCGTTTACAGTGAAGTGTTTAAAAATCAGTTTTAATTAAATGTTTCATTATCATCATGCCATATAAACTGTGAACCTCTGTGAACACATCCTGATTATTCTATATATTGTATAACATCCCATGCCCCACTGGAAACCCCCACTGTTGCTATCTATCTACATCCATCCATCCAGTTAATTACTGTAAGTATATTTATATAAAAATGTATAATATAATCTTAAATATTTCATAAAATGACCGTGTTAACATTATGTAAAATCTATTATATTTTAATATTTTTATTGGACATGTTAAAAAAAAAATACATATATATATATAGTGAAAAATAATACATATTTAATATTATATGACATGCTAAATATTAATATATTTATATATATATGATATATTACATTTAATATTATATTTCTGAATACATCTACATGACAGTAAATATATTAGAAAACAATGCTTTTAAAATATTATTACTTGGGGTGTTTCGTGTAGACGGTGCCATCCACCCCTACGGCGGTCTCCAGGTGGCGCAGTCCGCGGTTGGTACGGATGCGCTCGGCGAGGGTCGCCAGGCCGGCGCCGCAGAGCCGGGCGGAGCGGGTGGAGATGGTGCTACAAACCAAACGCACTACGAGGACATCCACCGGGGAGAAGGAGAGACCGAGGGAGGAGAGGATGAGGTGAGCGTTCTGAAGACCTGCATCCACCCTGGGGGAGGCGGGCATCGAGCAAAACATTCTTAGACTCCAGGTCTACATGAAGAACCACAAGTGTACATTATGTAGTATTATAGTATATATAAAACAACACAAACAAAACAACAGAAAGCAAAACAATAAACTGAGCAACAGACCACCATCAGTGCAAAGAGTGTGTTTTTGGGACTCACTCCTCGATCTGCGACAGGAAGCGCGTCTCGAACGTCTCCCTGGTCCCCAGGGGCCCCGCGCCTCCTCCAAACAGGAGCTGCTCCTCCGTCAGCCTCAGCAGCACCAGCCGCACCAACTCCCCCAGGTACATCCCGCTGATCATCTTCTCAAACCTGTGGGCGCACAGGACACACCAGACCTGGGCTTTTAACCCTGCTGACGAAAAGTGCAAATGTCACAATAAAATACAATCTCATCATCATCATGAGGGACGTATGTGCTCCTGTGTGCATCAAATGCAAGACGACAATTTGAAATGTATAAGAACAATGATCGTGCCACTGCACTCCCATTGAGGACCCCTGGAGGGCAGTGGAGGCCAGTTTGAAATGACATGCAGACCATAATGTTGAACTCAAAAAGGAACATTTAATGTAAACTGATGAAAAAACAACTCACGATTGTTAGTGGAGTTGAGTATATACGTGTGTTTGTGTGTTTGTGTTTGTGTGTGTGTGTGTGTGTGTGTGTGTGTGTGTGTTTGGGCTTTGATGGCTGTGTTAATATATTTAGTATTGCATGTAAATATATATTGTGGAAAATTGTAATAAAACACAATATAAATAAACATATAAAGTACTAATTTCGCTGCAAACCCCCTGAAATTCCTTCAATGACGACTAGGAGGATTAAATAAATGATATAAATAAACCTAACTCGCCTGCCTCAGGTTCCCAACGGGAAAAAAAAGTTACTTCTCTTCGATTCTAACTTCTCTAATTCTCGGCCAATATTTCCATTTCATTTTCAACCTATGGGTTAGGGTCACATGGTGGTCCACAGGGATACTGCAAGAGGCCCGCCAAATCATTGGCAAAAGAAAAAATGGAAGGATTTTTTTATAAATAGAAAATTAAAAAACTAATTTCATGGTACTTTTAGAAATGTTTTGAAACTCATTGCATTTTATTTTCCTTTAAAACTTGAAAAGTTATTTAATGCATCACTGCTTTGATAAACCAATGCATCATATTGCAGTGATTTTCACCTGTGGGTCGTGGCCCCCTGGTGTTCCAGGATAGTACTGCAAGTGGGTTTATTAAAATTATTTATTTTCAATAAAAATTGTAAAAAAACATTTTATGTCTTTTTTTTTTAACTTGAAAATGCATGGTGAATGCCCGCTGTCAACCGCTGTGTCTGCAGAAATTAACATTTATATTCTGTTGAGATATGTTCATTATTTTCACAATGTTTAAAGGGTTTTTCTGAAAAATGAGAAATAAAATAACTGGAAATCCAGAAAAAGACCTTGTTGATATATTATCCTTTTCCCTACGTGTGCGCTCACGTACGTGTGCACTCCAGGGTTGATGGACTGGCGGTCCAGCTCGCGGTCGAACTCGGTGAGCAGGTCGTCCAGCGCCCCGTCGTCCCCAAGGCCCCCCCACTCTGTGTTGATGCACATGACACCGTCGTTGCCGTGCACGCGATGTACGTTACGCATCTCCTCCATGTAGCAGGCGTTGGTGCCGGTGCCTGAGGAGCAGCAGGAATTATACCTTATCAGATTATATCCAAATGATACCAGGTTGTACCAGATTAGATCAGATTATACCTCATTATATCGGATTGTATCGTATTATATCAATTTATACCAGATTAGATCCAATTACATCAGGGGATGTCCCAAACTGGGACTAGACTAGGACCCCCATCCCCGAAAAAAGTTAATACACACATAAAACAATAATAAAAAAAATGATCTTGCTGTGGAGGCACTGCAATCCTCTAAAGACCCCTAGAAAATTGCAAATCTCACATCATTCTCCAACGCACCCATCATGAATGACGTTTAGTATATTTATATATAATATGATATATACATATATATGTATATATATATATTACAATTATATACAAGTATTTAAAATGTTATTTATTATATATATATATATATATATATATATATATATACACACACAAACAATTCAATAAAATACTTATTAAATCAATGCAATTTCTATGATGACTATGTCATCCGTGGCCTGTGCTGTGTGTGTGTGTGTGTGTGTGTGTGTGTGTGTGTGTGTGTGTGTGTGTGTGTGTGTGTGTGTGTGTGTGTGTGTGTGTGTGTGTGTGTGTGTGTGTCTTACCGATGATCATCCCGATCTCACAGTTCTGTTTCCCGAAGCCGCAGCTCATCATGGTGCCAACTGTGTCGTTCACCATGGCAATGGATCCAATGTCATAGTCCTGAGGAATGCGAGAGAGAGAGAGAGGGAGAGGGAGTGTGGGTAATATACTGTTTATTCCTCCTTCTTGAGACGGGTGACACAGGGTGAGGAGGGTGAGGTTGAGTGACGCATGATGAGGGGGGTGAGGGGGTTGAAGGGGTGAGGGGGGTGAGAAGGGTGAGGGGGGTGAGGAGGGTGAGGGGGGTGAGAAGGGTGAGGGGGTAAGGGGGGTGAGAAGGGTGAGGGGGTGAGAAGGGTGAGGAGGGTGAGGGGGGTGAGGAGGGTGAGGGGGTGAGGAGGGTGAGGGTTGTGAGGAGGGTGAACGGGTTGAGGGGGTGAGGCAGGGTGTGGGGGTGAGGGAGTCTCACCCCTCGGCGGTGTATGGCGTCCCTCAGCAGCTTCACCACGTCCTTCCCTTCCACTCCAGAGCATCTGAAGCCCTTAGTCCAGCGAATCAGGAAGCACTGTGTAGGAAACAGGAAATACAACATGACAACAGGAAGGACAGTATCACTCACAACAGGAAGCCCGGCATCACAACAGGAAGTACAGAATCACAACACAATGCATAGCATCATTAGGAAATATACCATCAAGGCAGGAAGGACAGCACCACAGCAGGAAGTACAACACCACAACAGGGAGTATAGCATCACAACAGGAAGTACAGAACCACACCAAGAAATACAGTGTCACAACAGGAAGTACAGCATCACTCACAACAGGATGACAGTGTCACAAAAGAAAGTACAGCATCACAACAGGAAGTACAGCATCACTCACAACAGGAAAGACAGTATCAGAACAGGAAGTACAGCATCACAACAGGAAGTAGAGCATCACTCACAACAGGAAAGACAGTGTCACAACAGGAAGTACAGTGTCACTCACACCAGGAAAGACAGCGTCACAACAGGAAGTACAGCATCACAACAGGAAGTACAGCATCACTCACAACAGAAAAGACAGCGTCACAACAGGAAGTACAGCGTCACTCACAAAAGGAAAGACAGCATCACAACAGCAAGTACAGCATCACAGCAGGAGGTACAGTGTCACTCACAATAGGAAGTACATCGTAACAACCAGAAGAACAGCATCACTCACAACAGGAAGTACAGCGTCACAACAGGAAGTACAGAGTCACAAAAGGAAGTACAGTGTCACTCACAACAGGAATGATAGCATCACAACAGGAAGTACAGCATCACAACAGGAAGTACAGTGTCGCTCATAACAGAAAAGACAGCGTCACAATAGGAAGTACAGCGTCACAACAGGAAGTACAGTGTCACTCACAACAGGAAAGACAGCGTCACAACAGCAAATAGTGTTTCACAGCAGGATGTACAGCGTCACTCACAATAGGAAGTACATCGTCACAACCGGAAGTATGTCACTCACAACAGGAAGTACAGTGTCACAACAGGAAGTACAGCATCACTTTTAACAGGAAGTACAGCATCACAACAGGAAGTACAGCATCACAACAGGAAGTACAGCGTCACTCAACAGGAAAGACAGTGTCACAACAGGAAGTACAGAGTCACCCAGTGGACGAGTTAAAGTGGTATTTCACTCATGGTCTGTTCTCTATTAGTAGAAAAGTTGTTGTGTGTGTGTGACCTTGTCGATCTCCTTCTGCTCACAGGCGAAGGAGAAGGTGAATCCTAGCGGCAGCGTCTGAGACCCAAGCTGCGGCTTAGAGTCCAGGAAGTGAGACACACACTCTGCAATGTGGTCAAAGAGCTGCGAGACAGACAGATAGGGTGAGACAGGGAGGGAGAGACAGGAAGGCAGGGAGAGAGAGAGAGAGAGAAACAGACAGGGAGAGAGGGAGGGAGACAGACATGGAGGGTAAGAGAGTCAAAGAGAGAGGGAGAAGAGAAAGGCAGATTCAACTTCATTGATTAATTGAAATAATTCATTTTTAAATATGTTTATCGTTCCAGGAGAATACTGCATTTTGATTGGTCAGCATTGGCAACCAGTACTCTGTAGCTCCACATCACTCCGCCTCCATGCTAATGCTACCGCTAGCTAGTGGCGGCACCTGGCAGTGCTACATAGAAACAACAATGGCGGATTACAAAAACATTTTTCAATCAATAACCCGTCTCAATGTTTTAATTAATTTCCTAAGCTGTTAAAACCCTGTCGGGGTTATTTAGCACCTGCGCTCGCACGCACACACACATACACACCTGAGTGCCCGTGCCCTCCATGATCTCCTGTGGGATCTCGCAGATCTCGCAGTCCATGGTGGCCACGCCCACACCCCCTGCCTGGATGCTGACGTGGAGGACACGGAAGTTGGTCCCTCCAAGGTCCAGCGCCAGGAAGTCGCCTTTCTCTGGGAAATCAATCAATCAATCAACCAATCAATTACTGATCAATCAATCACTGATCAATTAATCAGTCAATTCCTTTCTCTCTGACTCCTAGCTCCTAGACGGTCTCCTACCCTGCCTCATAGCTCCTAGGTGGTCTCCTAGCTCCTAAACTGTCTCTTGACTTCTAGCTTCTAGACTGTCTCCTAATCTGTCTCCTAGCTCCTAACCTGTCACATAGCTCCTACCTGTCTCCTAGGCCCTAGACTGTCTCCTGGCTCCAACCTGTCTCCTAGCCCCTTGACTGTTTCCTGTCTCCTAGTCGGTCTCCTAGCTCCTCGCCTGTCTCCTAGCGCTGTCTGCTGGGTCCTACCAGTGCCGTCGGGCGTGGCCTGCACGAAGGTGGGCAGCATCTTGACGGGGGCGAGGCGGTGCGAGTGCTTCCCCAGACCCCTGTGCATGTCCATCATCAGCCGTGACGAGACCGTGACCAGCTGGGAGTGGGACAGAAGGAACGGCTGCAGGACCCGGTTCACCTTGGGGGGAGGGTTATTTGGAGAGAATTCTTATTATTGGTATTACGAGCGCCCGCCCGTTCCAAATTTTAGACTTTTCTCGCGCATCCACCCCCGCTTGGCACGGCTGCATTTCGGCGTAGCTGTGATATCGCGCTCACTGCTGTCCACTTTCCACAGCGGAAGATGAAAAGAGCCCTGAAGCCCCGCCCCCCTGCTGGCTCGCTGTACGCTGGTTATTCAAAGTTTATTATTATACACGTGGTGCGTGTCAAAAATTCACACCAAATTGGACACCGCACGTCCTTGGGTCCCCAGCGACACACCCGACAGGTGAGAAGTAGATCTGATGAACGGTTGTTGAGATAATCCAAGGACCGACAGACAGACAGACAGACAGACAGACAGACAGACAGACAGACGGACTGAGATTCCTTCCTTTAGAGCCAGAAGATAATAATTTCATTTCTAACAAAATATATTTGTATAGAATCACATGAATAATAGGAAATCATATAATAGTAAAGAGTTTGTGCTTGCGCCGCTGTGAAAAAGTCAAAAGGTCAACACTGAGACACTACGGCCACAGATCTGATACTGAGACCGGTTCTGTGCCTTTAAGGGTTCAGTCAGGGTCCGCGGCCCCCAGGTGTGAGTATATGTCTGCTGGTCCCATAAATGGCCACCAGCGACCTGCGTCTCCGTCACCTCGCGGGTGGGTCCTCTAAGCCACCCGCCCCCTTTTGATGATGTCACCGAGCCGCGTGCTGTTTGCTTACATGTCACCGTTGCTGTTAGCGGCCTTTACCCCGCATTGACGACTACAGCCACAGCCTGCCGTTAAATATGCACGCACGCACACACACACACACACACGCACATGCACACACACACACACACACGCACATGCACACGCACACACACACACACACCCTATCCCAATCACCTGTCCCGTACAGAAAAATAAACACATCTTAAAGGGGACCTATAATGAAAAACCACCTTTTCAGTGCTTTGTGCACATACATTTGGGTCTCTGATGGGTCGACAATCCAGTTGGTCTTTTGTGAGCTGTCTGTTTCAGAAAACAGGTGATTCAACAAGCCGTTCAGATTTGTCGCCCAACCCCACGTCACGTCGGGCCTCAGTGGAATTACAACACCGCGCCCCATCGGAGTAACTCCGCCCACGGCTTGAGCGCCGCTGCTAGCGTTCCGGTGGCTCGGAGATAAGCTAAGAGCTAAGCATGGGAAGTGCTCTGTTGTTGGCTGCACAGACCAGCACAAATCTTTTAAAAGAAATTGGAATTAATACCAGTTGTCCACGACAAAACTGCAGAAGAAAGTGAAACTAACTGAAAATGTAAGTATTTGAAATAACTGTGTATTGTCAGTAACATTGATCCGCTGCGGGGGGAATGCGCAAAGCCAGAACAAACTTTTAAATGAGTCGGATCTATGAGATCTAATATGAGTAAAGATTCAACAACTGGATTGCTTATTTCTCACCTCAAATTTGTTCAGAGATTTTGGTGGACCGATGAGGGGAAATCAGGGAACGTTTAAGGACTCGGGGCTTCAGGAAGGAGGCTCCTCCCACTTAAACGGAGCGTCAGGAACACGATGGATTTACAGGAATGTTAGGATGGCTCTAGTGCATCATCTGAGTGGAATTTTCAGCTAAAAACTTCTAAAACTTGTTTTGGGGGCCTCAGAGACCTGTATTAACTTGTAAAGGAGCATCGTAGGTCCCCTTTAAATTGTATTCACCTCTCTGCCCGATTCACTTCAGTCATCTGACTGTGACAGCCTGTGTACAGGTACAGAGCTGCTCTACAGTTTAAAGATATATTTTTGGGGGCATTTGTGATGGTGACAGCGCGGGGAAAGGGGAGGGCAGGGGACGACATGCGGCAAAAGGCCTCGTGCGGGAATCGAACCCGGGCTGCTGCGGTAAAGACTGAGCCTTGTACGCGGTATGCTCCACCAGGTGGGGCACTGGGGGGCGACCCCACCCTCTACAGCTTAAACAGGCGGTTTGTTGCTTCATTCTTCCTGTTGCTTCAAGCTGTGGACCTCCGCTCTTCGTCTTGTTAAACCTTCAACGACAAGTTACAACGTGTTTGTGTATGTGTGTGTGTGTGTGTGTGGGGGCGGGGGTGGGGGGGGTGGGTGGAGGTACGGCATAGTGTTGAAATAATCTGGCCAAGTTTCAACATACTTACTTCGCTTTTCATGATAACTGATAGAGGACTGCAAGCTACTGTGTTGTTGTTGATGTTATCTATCTATCTATCTATCTATCTATCTATCTATCTATCTGTCTATCTATCTATCTATCTATCTATCTATCTATCTATCTATCTATCTATCTGTCTATCTATCTATCTATCTATCTATCTATCTATCTATCTATCTATCTATCTATCTATCTATCTATCTGGGGGGGTGGGGTGGGTAGAGGCACGGTATTGTGTTGCAATAATTTGGCCAAGTTTCAATATTCTTACTTCGCTTTTCTTGATAACTGCAGGCTACTGTGTTGTTGTTGATGTTATCTATCTATCCGTCTATCCGTCTATCCGTCTATCTATCTATCTATCTATCTATCTATCTATCTATCTATCTATCTGTCTGTCTGTCTGTCTGTCTGTCTGTCTGTCTGTCTGTCTGTCTGTCTGTCTGTCTGTCTCACTCTCTAACTCTCTATCTCTCTCGCTCTCTCTCTATCTCCACCCTCATCCCGTCTCTCAGTTTGTGGAGGTAGAACCACATACTTCAGACTTCAATCCCTGAGAAGAGTTTCACACAGGGCGTGTCTCCCCAAGGGATACATTCAAAGGGGTTATTATTATGGGCTGCTATTATCATTGTCCACAACATTTAGTAGCAATGCTGCGATACTCTCACTTTTACTTGCTGTAGACTAACTGATACCTGCCATGTTGGGCCACGTGTTCCCACATTGCTGCTTCATGTTAACTTGTGGAGACAGGCGTGTACATGTGTTGTTTCTTTTTTCATTTTGATTTGTATCTCTCATCTAACACCAGAATTTCTCTCCAGGGATGAATTAAGTTTCCCAATCATATTGTATTATCCATTGTACCAATACTATAATGATTATTTAATATATTGATAATGGTAAGAGAAAATACATGCTAAGGAATGTCAGGGCTAAAAGGCTAAGGAATCAGTCAGTCAGAATAAACCTAATTTGAAAAATAAAATCATTTTAAAGGGATAAGATCTGTACAGGGATTAGGTTTCCATTCGAAGTGTAGAAAGACCAAAAACAACACACACATGCTTTCTGTTATTTCACAAAGGAGATCTAAATGGCATAAAACAAAACACCTTCTGGACAGCGAGTCACATCGAAACTGGAACGTATATCTTCAAAAAGACAAACTTAGGAAGCATCGCAAAGATGAAACCAGGGAGAGGAAGTTTGCTGTGTACAAAACTGGTCAAGGTCCCATGAGAATCACAATATTAATGTAATTTACTGTAATATTAATGTAACATACTGTTATTTACTGTAATATTACTGTGATATATGGTCATATTAATGTAATATACTGTGAGATACTGTAATATTACTGTAATATAGTGTAATTTTAATATAATATACTGTGATATACTGTAATATCATTGTGATATACTGTAATATTACTGTAATATACTGTAATATCACCCAGACTGGAAAGCACCAAAAACCCGTCATGATTAATCCATTAGAACATTAGTGTTTCTTAAACGGGGGTACTTTGGGGCACTGCAGGGGACACTCCGAAAATAAAATAAAAAATGTGCTTAAAAATATTAGTTATATATACTGTTTAAAAAACACACACACAATGCACATACAGTACATGATTTATGTTAATTTTATTTTTTTTCTCTCCCAATGTCAGTGAAGGGGGTCAGACCAGGCAACAGACAATTATCCAGTTGCTAAACTTTGAGGTTGCAGCATGTGAAGATGCAAAACAAAGAACACCCTCTGAAGAACAGGCATAGACACCTGCATTCCTAGAACCACACAGAGCCGACAGAACAGATAGAAACTGGTTGGTTCTACTGGTTCTGTTGGATTTGATCAGTTCTGGTTCTATGTGTGTGTGTGTGGGGGCCGGGGGGTCCCTACCTTGGTGAGGATGTCTGCTGGGATCCTGTCTTCCTGCACCGGGTCCAGGGCGCTGTCGACCATCTTGCTCTTCTTCTGCCTGGGATGGTCCGTCACCCTGTTGGCCTCTGTGGAGCTCATCGGCTGGGAGAGGGGATCGAGTCAGCTGGGGAACAACCTGGAAATTTGGAGAACCAGCAGAACCAGCAGAACCAGCACCTGAGATAACGGAGAAGATCCAGAGGAAAGTAGAGGCATAGTAGAAACAGTAGACACCTAGTACAAACGCTGTACAAACACAGTAGAAAAAGTAGAAACACCAGACCAGAACGAGAACAAGAAAACTATCTGAATGACTTGCTATTTGAAAGATCAACAGCCTGAAAGGTTGGGACTCTTAACTTCCTGAAAAGTTCTAAAACTTTCTTTTACAGTAAAGTCCCAGGTCTGCACCGATCTAAAAGATTTAATTTAGAAGGAAGAAGTTTAAACAAACCTCAGATCCTGTTGCAGTGTCTCTTCTTTCAAACTCAAAGCAGTTTGTACAGAGGCCACACCCACACGCTGGTTGGTTTGTGACCAAGACCAGGACTAGGACCAGGACCAGGACCAGACAGGCACTAAACTGGGACCAGATCCAGAATGGGACCAGGACCAGAGTAGGACCACAACCACAGTGTGACCAGGACCAGGCCGGAACCAGGACCAGACTGGGACAAAACTGGGACCCTCTCCAGTTCCAGGTGCCTGTTATGCACAGCAGGAGCTTAAGAGAACAGTCTCTCACCTGAGACTCTGGAGGAAAAAGTTCTCTAGCTTCATTTCCGCTGAAGGATGAGGGGGCGGGCACCAGAAGGGCGTGCCCGTGCTCCGACTGCAGGTATGAGGACTGTTCTGATCCGAGGAATAATGACACTATAAATTAATAAATAAATAGATAAATAGATAAATAAATAAGTTCATAAAAAGACAAATAAATAAACTGATAAACAGATAAATTAACACGTAAATAGACAAATAAATAGATAAATGAATAACATAAATACAAATACATACTACTGATAATACTACTACCAATAATATAGTATGAATAATTACAATGATAATGATATTATTACCAGCATCAATAGCACTTTACTAATAATAGTAATAATCATGCTCAAAGCGTAAAATTATGTGTATAGTGATGCGTACATTTAAAATCACATGAAATAAACCAACAGTAATTATCTAGTATGAACAACTTCAGGACTGTGTTTTTAAACTCGTCGTCAAAGTCACACTTTCATTCTCATGACATCACTGATCACTCGCTTCTCCCCAAAGAGACTTCCAATAAGTACATCTGTCATGGTCAAACCAACTGTCCTCACATGGAGCTCCGTTTCATCCATTTGAATTAATGTGGTTCAAACTGATTTAACCAGAGCTGTTCCACCACCTGCTCTATTTTTTTTTTCTTATTCATTTCAGGTATTACATTAATTCAACCACAATGGTATGTCATGATAGTGTTCATTTTACAGGCTGCGGTTTTCTTTGCTAATTTTTCATTCTAGAGTGATGTGAGGTGTGGTGTGAGATTTGGCCCCCAAGGCTGCAGAATGACCTGCCATGAACTAATGCCCCTGAATGTGGTTGTTAAACCAGAAAAACAACCTTTTATTTACATTGATTTCCGTAGTTAACTTGTTCCTTCACCAGTGTGAATATCCTGAAAACTCCTGGAGCCTTTCAAGGATTATTTTAAGGTTTACATTTAAGGAATTGAACATTTTCAGAGACAATGACCAGAAAGAAACTAACCAAACTAATAAAAGCCAAACTTCCAAAACGTGTGTGTGTGTTTATACACACAAATAAAGTTCAGTTAGAGAGGGCATTATTTATTTTAATTATTAATTATATATAATCTACATAGATTTGTTTCACCAATTAGTTTTACATGGAATCAATGAGAAAACGAGGCAAACAGCACCACCTAGGTCAGAAGCTTGAAGTGCAGCAAATAGACAGCCCGACCGCTGAGACTGGTGAAAAAAAGAATAATTAAATTTAAAAATAAAAAACGTAACCAGCCATTCATGTACTTGTTTTTTGGGCACGTGCCGCTTCCATCGCTGTGGCGGGGTCCGCCGCCGCGCACGGGCGTAACACCGTTTCTCCCTGTGTGGCTTCACATTGATCACATTTTAGTGAATTGCAACGAGGCGTCAGTGCTTTATTGTTCAGAGTGAAAGATGTTGCTGACCAATGAGCAGCTCATAACAGTAGAAAATACAAAGTAATACAACGTAAAATAATGATTATATAATAATATATAATAATATCATAAAAAATAATAATATTCTTAATGTTATTAAATATTATTAGTGCTATTAATAAAATTATTATTATAACAATATTGTGAACAATTATGTTATGATATGAGTAATATCTTTATTCTTCTTCTTCTTATTATTATTATCATCATCTGAGCTCCTCCAGATCCAGGTGCTGTCATCTCCTGTGCCTCCTCTTGCCTGCGTGACAAACCCTGCCACGGCCGCGCGGCGCGCCCTGCTGCCGGAAGTCCACCAGGGAGTCTGAGGCCTGGGAGATGGTCCTGAAGGCCCTGATCGGGGAGTCGCTGACCTGGAAGGGGGGAGGCTCAGGCCCTCCTCTAGGGGGGGAGTCCTCCTCGAAGCACAGGTCGATCACCTCACTGCCAGGGAGACACGGTCCTTAGAGCAAGGCACGAGCACTGCAAGGTTGGGGGATTCTATTTCCCAGAGCAAGGCACTAACAGGGTTGGGGGTTTGATTCTGTAACTCACCCAGGAGGAACGCTGGTTGACGTGGACGATCCAGCTTCTGGAAAAATAAAGACATTTTTTAAAATAAAAAATAATAATAATTTTAAACAATTAACGTATTAATACGTATTATTACTACTATAATTATAATTATTATTATCATCATCGTCATCTCTTTTATGATGCAGAGTCACTTTTATGGTACCTGAGTGTCTGCTCTCCGTCTGGTCCAGAGCTGACAGCAAGTCTCCTTTCTGAGAGAAAACCAGTTTGAAATCAGAAACAGTGAACCATCATCCAAGCACCATTAACGCTATGATATACCGAACAGAATATTCAATTACAGAATTTTTCGCACTCATTTCTGTCATTTTCTGGAGGCAAAAATTGTAAGTGGAAACTGAAAATGTTTTTTGCTTTTTTTTCCTAAATCAACAATGTTCTGCCTTTAAAGTAAATTCCGTCAGAACTACAAAACCCATATTTCTTTATTGATGTGGTTTTCAGCTCCTCTCTATCTTCTATCTCTGATTCTCCCACGTTTCCCCTCAGTCCAGTAGCAGTGATGAAAAGTTTGTCTCTCTTTGGGGATTCGGCTCTTCACGAATCAGTCAAAGGGTTTGTTCAGTTTCCCGACTCTTTGTCCGTTTGATTCAAACGTGAACGAGTCAGAGGAGTCGGTCGGGCTCTGAGTTGTGAATCAAATTCTACAACAATAATTCCTTCTGTCAAAATGATTTATTTTTGTGGAATGCAAAGAGCGAATCATTCACATTCAATATGGATGATGTCAAATACCTTTCACAATAATTTGATTCCTAGTAATTATTTTCTGTCCTCGAGTAGAGATTTGCTGCTCGACTCTCGGCCTCTTTTCGTTCCAGAGTCAAGACCCGGTTCAGCCTGCGTCACAGAGTCGCGAACAAACAACTCTTTTGTCGGAGTGATTCCCGACTCTATAGTCATTTCAAAGTTTGTTGGCTGTTAAAAAACTAAACAATTTGCGAGTCTTGCATCACTATTCATTTGGGAGACGTACCAGAACACCCCTGTTGCCATGGTGCTGCGCTGGGTTGCCACGGCGCTGGAGGCAGCCCTCGGTGTGCCGGCTGTAGTCGCTCAGAGGAACGCTGCTCTGGCAGAGGAAACACTTCTCCGTCTTCTCCTTCTGCTCCGACGCTCTGTGGAGAACGCTGCGTTTAAAAGAGCGTTTCCCAACCAGTCGTAGGCCACCAGGCGGCGCCGTGAGAAGGTTTCAAATTCCACTTAAAATAAATCAATAAATAATAGAAACTAGCCTTCGTTGCAAGATCAGAATTGCAATGCTGCATTAATTTATCAAATTCATCAGTTCCATCTGAATGGCGACCAGTTTCACTCTGTGAGGAATATACTCCTCAGATTTAAAAAAAGAGTCGTACAGTTTGGTTCGGTGGGTATGACACACGATGAGTGAGGAAGGATTTCCTAACCGACGAACAAGAGGAGGAAGAGTCTGAGTTGTAGAAGGAATTCTCATAAGAATCATCAAATTAAATCTGAAGTGCAAAGCAGGACTTCAGACTGCGACGGTTTAGTCACATTTTGCAATGATTTTTGGAGGCAGTGCTACTAAATTTTATAACTAGGAGCACTAGCGCTACTTGCGAATATGCCAACGGTATTTTGTTTTTTTAAGTCATCATCATATATCAGTAGGAGTCACAGAGAAAGTGTCCCCCTGAGGCACGGTGCTTGTTTTGTTCAATGATGATACAAAATAAAATAAAATTAAATATCCTACATCTAAAATACACGTATGCACATTGTCGGTACCGTTGGAGAGGGAGACAGGTGCGCAACTGCGCCCCGATCGCCCCTCGGGGCCGTCCCCCGAGGGACGGCGCCCTAGGCACCCGCCTACATCGCCTACAGGAAGAGCCTGCACCTGCTCAGCTGGCGGATGAAAAAATAGAAAAACAGAGCGCACAGAGCAGTGCACAGACAAAGCTCATTGACCTGCGTGCACAAAGAGGACGTATGTGGACATCCGCGCGCAACATTAAAAAAAATAATAATACATTTCTGCTGAAACAGGACGTGAAAATTTTTTTTTTGGAAAGTTAATTTTCACATTCTGACGTCATTTGTTTTTTAAAATTCAAATAGCATTCAAATTTCGAACAATGGTTTGAGACAGCCTGTGTGTGTTGGTGTGAGAGTGAGACAGAGAGAGATGGAGAGCTGAGGCTGTCATCATGGTTGTTAATGACAGTAATGTACTGACCACATACCTTATGTCTACATTTGTTCATTTATTAGGTGTCTATGTTTAAAAAAAAGGTACAATTTAGCGAAATGATTTTTTCTGTTCAAGGACGACTTCACTTACTTCAACTTTCCTTTCAAGTAAAAAAGCACATTTTTATTTCTGAAAAATTGTCTATTCATTTCCAAAGAATTTATCAGGAATACAGTTAAGATATAAAATATATGAATGTGTTGTATGTGGATTTCAATGAGGCTCCTAAAATTGTGCTTTTAGTGGAAAAAGTTAGTCTGGAGCCCTGCAAAGTGCGAATCAAGTTACATTCTTTATGAATTCTGCCAAATGCATTGGTTATTTTTAACCTTGAATTTAATTGAATCCTCAAGAATTATTTTCCATTTGTGACTCTTTAACGGAGTTTCTCTTGATTCTTATTTCCTTAAAAAGACGACGTTCGATGCAAACAAATCGTTCGTCAGTCTTCACTAGCTATTGGTAGACAATAATAAAACTATAAAGAATAATAATACTACACAGCTAATAATGCACCAGTCTACATGATGTTTTAGTGGTTAACAGGATATTGGTGTCGCAGTGGGATTTTTTTCCATAGATTGGCTCAAAAAATTGCGATGTTTACAACAAATAACTAATTTTAGCACCAAAATTTAGTTTTAAGTTTGATTCTGATTACGCTCTGTGTTATGAAGCTTGTTGGCATTGGTGAGAATCACTGGTCGCCATGGTTATCTAATTAAAGACCACGCCGCCAATTTTCAGAGGAACCAGGAAGTTGAAACCACCGGAGGCGGAGCTTAAACACCCAAACTCACTGGCTGCCGTTTTGTTCTTCTGCCGCCGCGTCGGCTTTTCTGCCTCTCCTCTGGCGAGGTTTAAGAGAAGCTGAAACACAAAATGAAGTATTCAAAACACAAGCCAAAAGGACAAAGCAAAATGTGATATTTCTGAGTTTAGATTTATTGAGATGTTTTTGTAATCTGTACTTTGATAATATTGTTCAAAATTGATAACGAAATCGTAAAGGTCTTGGGATCTCCCAAATAAAACTATTAATTTAAATATTTATTGAAAATATTTATTTTAAGTATTGAATATTGAAAATGTTTGTTGACACATTATTTATGTGACATTTTTGAAGCTGGCTAACCACTTAACCAGGTTGAACTGGTTAACCAGCCCTCCCTCTCATTGTGCACGCTCTCACTCTGGGGGGCTCCCCTCCCTCGGTGCTGCTGCCTGGCCTCCGTCAGGTCCTCGTCTCCGTTGCAAAACGCAGCGTGCTCCTCGATGCGAGTGGCCCCGAAGCGTTTCAGGCAGAGTGGACACTCCACCTCCGTCTGCATTCTGTCCGTCCTCTCCACCTCCGTCTGCATTCTGTCCGTCCTCTCCACCTCCATCTGCATTCTGTCCATCCTCTCCACCTCTGTCTGCATTCTGTCCATCCTCTCCTCCTCCTCCAGCTGCAGCACTCTGTCCATCATCTGCTCTGCATCAAGACTCTGCCCCCTCTCCACCTCCTCCTTTTCATCCCGCCCTCTGTCAGGAGAGCACTGCTCCACCTCTCCACCTTCTGCTAAGGCAGCAGGAAGCACACATTCAACACTGTGTTCCAAATCTGTTACATTCTAGATGCTACATGACACGTGCTACGTACGATGTGCTACACACTATACATTACATACTACATGCATCATCATCATCTGAAGCCGCACAGCGTATTTCCATCACATTGTCTTGACAACGCTGGATAGAAACTTTTACTGGCATCTTGTCCTGACAATGCATTGTGGGATATGCTGATAACGTTTATCGCTAGTTAGGGGTCCAGCCTGAAAGGCAGGAACCCTATTGTTTTTGTTCCGATTTTTATTAGATCGATTTTTTATCCAGGCCGAAGGGAGGAAGCCCTATTATTTTTCTTTATTTTTATTATTATTCTCCGAGCCATTCTCTGGCTGAAAGTGGCTGGTGCTGAGAAACCAGGAAACCCACAGACATAAAACCAAAGAATTGTATTGGGGGAGTCCAGACATGCTGGGGTCCAAGTTTGATTCACAACGGACCATATCTGTCGGAGGAGGTAGTTAAAACACGCTACGAGAGCAAAAGAAACCGGAAGTACTGTGGTGTGGTGGAGGCACCGGAAGTAGCAAGCGGAGGGACCTGAAGAACTGGAGCAGAGCAGAGCTTCTGTTATCCGGTATTTGCCGGTTTTTGACCGGGAAAATCTGTTGAAGTCTGACATATTAAATCTCTCCGGTCATAATGACTGGTGAAACTAATTCCCTCTAAGCACAATTTGAATGAGTGCTGGGCGATAAAACAACAATGATAATGATCACCATGTTTTTTCCTCAATGTTGAAAAAAAATAGCCTTGATCATTTTGATAAAGAATTCCGCAGATCTGTTCATTTCCGCGTTCGGCAAGTTGCAACGGAAAGCAAATCAGTTTGGACAATCTAAAGGTGACCTTTTAACTCGAACCAATCACGGTTGTTGATATAGAAATAAGCTTTGTTCGTAGGTTGCGCTTGTAAACATCTTTATAAACAATGCCATGATAAACATTACTTTTCTGAAGAAGGCCTTGTTTTTACCCCCTGGGGCGCTGTTGGCACCGTGCTCTGGTGGGTTATCTCCTGATCAGGGGCCTTTCTGTGTGGAGTGTGCATGTTCTCCCAATGCTCACAGGGGGTTTCCTCCATGTTACATCAGTAAGGAACCCGCCAAAAACATACAGTACGTTGTCGTCTGACCAATGATGGACATTTATAACTGGTCCCCGGGCGTCACTGTGCGCTGGCTCCCCCCCGGAGGAAGGACAAGCCAGGATGGGTCAAGAGCAGAGATCTAATTTCACCGGCCACCATTTGAAGCAGGCCGTGAGTGCATGTGTTGTGGTGTGTGACAAATAAAGATTCCTCTTTTTCTAGTTATCGAACTTTTCATCACTAGCAATTGTGCTGTTTATCACTAGTCACTTACTAACCACACCCCCATTTTCTGATTGGTGAAAACTAAAGGAAGTAAAAGCTGCTGGAGGCAGAGCTTGAACTCTCTGTTTTACACTCACCCTCTGTCTCCATCTTCATCTCCTCCTCCTCAACCAACTGGGAGGGGGGAACACTCTGGCTCTGGTGCAAGGAGGGGCCACCAGACACAGCCTGCATGTTATGTCATTACCATTATTGTAAGTTATTATCATGTTATTAACAGTCCAACACACAAATTCTCATATTCGACAAAACTTTGCATCTTCCAATAATATTTTCTTGGTATTGAAGGTATTAAACTTTTTTTAAGTTCAAACACACAAAGAAAACAAACCAGAGGAACCCATTTAGACTTTATTATTCTCTCCAACCTAAAGAAGGAGAGCAGATCAAATCCAATTTAAGTTCAATTCTAGAGAGCAGCTTTTATGATTGTATTTATTGAGCTTTTCATCAGAATCTGGTAAAGATAAAGAGTGTCCCTTTGATTGAGAAAATAGACTGTTTGGAAGACCTTATAATTATATTGGCCAAATATCATGTTCACAAATCAAGATTTACTCTTTTGAAACCCTCAATTTCAAACTTCACAACAAAATCAAACAATTAATCGAAACAATTTCCTTCAAAAGCATAAGAAATCAACTAAAAAAATAGATTTATGATTAATATCTAAGGTTTTCATTTGTCGTTTTCCCTAAATGGCTAATTCTCTTATAATTATATTATATCATTAATCAATAATTGTATTATTCTAATATAATTAAAGTGATATGATGCTTAATATAGACACACCCTGCTCTCCCGTGCCGCAGTGCAGGCGTTCAGCTCCTCTCCACTAGGGGGGGTCTCTGCAGAAACACAGTGCAAGTTGTTAAAGTTTAAACCAGTTTGATTGTGAAACCCAGTGTTTTCCCTAAATGCACCAAGCAGTGGCGGTAGACTGCTGATGAAATTTGATTTTTTTTTTAATTTTAATTGTATTTTTTTTAATGAGAAATAGGAGAGGATGGGGCTCCATCTTATCTCTTTCGAAACTAACGTTTTATTACTTTGTGCTATGGACGCTCCATATCCAGGTCAATTCACACACTTTTGAGTAAAGCATACAAAGGAGAAACTTTGTGCTTACCTGATAATGTCAGCACAATTATTATAACAACAAGCACTGGGGAGTACGCTTGGCCGATCGTGTAAAAATTCCAATCGCCGATCGCTCGGGGAGCAGCGATCAATGATATCCGACTATATTGGGGGAGTGCACGCCCGCATAGAACGTTATGTAATGTGGCAAATGTGTTCTACCCGTTCCAGGGGTGCAGGATTTATTAGTTACAAGTTTAGCAATTACACAAAAACATCCCATTTTTTACCAAATAGGGGAGCTGTGCATCCCCATTGTTGGATTGTCTGGGCAAGATATATACTGTATCTCTGTGCTGCTCCGTTTGCCCAGAGCGACAAAATGCCGAGAACTGGAGCTCGCTCTCTCTCTCTCTCTCGCGCGCTCTCTCTCGTTTAAAAGGGGGAAAAATAAAAAATAAAAAATCAGCTATTATCAATGGCAATCGCGGTCGATGGAGTCGACCTCCAATCAAGCCTACTGGGTAGATGTCAACAATGCTGATCTTGGATGCTGTTGCTCGTCTGTAGTTCGGCATTACGTCTAGAACGAGTTTCCACTGAACGCAGCACCGGCTGACGTAATGACGCTAGATTTCTGAGTCCTGGTGAGTCATAGTGTGTCCTACCTGGACAAACATCACAGTCTCCAACGTCCAGCTGCTCTTCACCTCCCTCCTCTTCCTCTGCACCTCCTTCCTCCTCTCGCCTCTTCTCCTCTCCTTCTTCCTCCTCCTCCTCCTCTTCGTCTCTGTTCTTCTCCTCCTCCTCCTCTTCTTCTTCTTCCTCCTCAGCAACACGTTTCTTCCTCGTCCTGAGGTTTCGTCTGTTGAAGGGTTTGGAGGATAAGGGCTCTATCAGAAAGACCCTAGAAAGCTTCAGAGTTTGATCATTTGCTGCTAAAATCAGTTTCGTCCAAACTTTACAACAGAAAAAAATATAAAGAGCCCAAACATGGGGGAGCTTCCTGTGAGCCGCCATGTTGGATCAGTGTCTTTACCTGCGAGTGGGGGGAGCTTCAGCTGAGTCGCCAGGCTCTTCCTGTGGTGATCATCGGAACAAAGTTCAGTCTGTGGTTTTTCTTCAGGAGAAATGACCTCTGACCACAATGCGCCACTCCACCCCCTCACCCCAGGTGTGGTGCAGTTACCTGTGGCCTGGGGGTGATGCCGCCCCCCCACTCAGCCTTCCTCAGCAGGGCCCTCTGAGCCCCTTTCAGGCTCTTCTCCAACACCTCCATCTGGGCCACGATCACCTCCACATGGCAACAACATCAAACCTCAATCACATGCACAGACGCCATCTTGGTTTTTGGACTGAGTACAAGTACCACTGGTAGAGAGGTCAAATACTCAGTTACAATATCAGGACCTGACGCTGACTTCTAGGAACGGTAGTTGCCAACCATGCCTTGGTTGCTGTTAGTTTCTAACATATAGAGGTTTACTGCACTATTTTTATTTTTTAAATTTAACACACAAAATGTGGCTGACAACATGGTTGATATGGTTGGCCCAAATCTGGTTGCCCGCAGCAACTGAGCAATCGCTATTGTCAGACCCTGGATAACAGGGACATCACTGATTACATCAATGAAGACAGAATACTAATCAGATAGAAAAGTAAAGAAAACTCAATGATATAGAAAATAGTGAGATTTAATCTAATATCACATCTCATTTTCTATCAGAATCATTGAAAACAGTTAAAAACAAAACAACCTGAGTGTAGGCATCTGGGTCCAGACCCCTGGGACAGAAGGGAACGCCCCAGTAGTAGTGCACCGCTGGGGGCCCTGTGGGGCCCTCGCTTCGGGGTCCCTGGAGGTCGTGGCGATCCTGTAGGCCGGAGGATCCATCCAAGCCGTGGGTCTGCTGCGAGGACGTGCTGGGAGCCTGTGTGGCCCAAGAACCACCGCTTGGATTGCATCTGCGTCGCTTTGGGCTGAGAGTGCGTGGTCACCAAACACGTTGATATTTATCATTACCATGGAAACATGTTAGAAGTGTCGTGTGGCGCTGTGATACCACTAGGTGTCTCTGTTTCTACCTGTGGTTCGGTCTAGGATTTCCTGGAGAGGCTGGCGCCGCCTGGTGGTCTTCCCACCGATGGAACCTCTCTTCTGGGAAGACGGGACTCGGAGAGACCTCCACCTGCAGTCCAACCAGGAGTGGAGCCGTGGTAGCAACAATATTTAGGATTTCTTTTTGTGGTTGTTGCGACCCAAAGTGCTCGATCTTGCAGCAGCTCGTCTCAAAACTCACGATGCAATTTTCAAACGTATATGTACTTTTTGCAGTAAAATTGCAGGAATTGAGAAAGAAAAAAAATTCACATTTTCTTAACTACTACAACTGAAGAAAGAGTCTAATTTGATCATCACTTCCTATGGTCCAGAAACATCTGGAAATATTTTACTACTAATCTTTTTTTAATTTCTAATGAAAGTTTCGAGCAAGTATGTAAGTAAATTTATAAAATACATTTTCAATTTAGGCACCAAATAAAATAAGCCTCTGTCTTATCAGGGAAGGAGGGGAAAGTTTAAGGTCTATTGACGCAGACATTGAGAGTTGAAAAGTTGCGTCAATTTTCCTAAATGACCAGTTCTTGCAAATATAGCAGATTTTTGCATTAATTATTACTGCGGGAGATTAAACTAAACTTATATCCATTTTACCAGATTGTAAAATGCCCCATAACGCCTTCACACTGGTATACATGTGATTTGAAACGTCAAGGGTCTTCAGAGTCAGTACTCTGTATTGGAAAGTAAAAGTACTCAGTAGTCTAGTATCTGTGCCTCCCTGCTCTTTACCGTTCGTTCTTCTCCATCTGAACAGCGTAAGGTCATGTCGCTGGTCAGTTTGCTCCGGTCCAGCATCAAGTCTTCCTCAACATCATTCCCCTCCCCTGAAGGCAGCATGAAACAGCACATCGTCAGCCAAGAGGTTTAACCACAAATAGACGAGTACAACGAGCTAGGAGGTGGTTTACCTGCAGTTGGAGATCCATTAACAGAGGTTCCTCCAGACTCGTCCTGTGGTTTGTTGGCCTGCATTCAAACACAAAACAAAGTCTGTGTCAGTAGCACTGCCTGTAGTTTAACGTCATTTAGACCGAGTTTAAATATTGTAACACAACCCCTGGGTGGTTTGGAAGTGGTTTGTAACTGTTGGAGGGGATTTTTCAGTACAGACTTTCCACTGCTTTAGAAGCCGAGATATCAGCTCTCAGTAAACAACGTCTGTAGCTACTTTAGAAGCCGAGATTATCCAACCAAGTATTCTATGCAGCAAAGTGTCCAAAAGCAAGTACTGGAGGGTGTTTGTCCCCAGAGAAGGGGCTTCATTCTGGGCTACTACCTCCACCTCAGGCTCAACTCACCTTTTCAAGGCCCCGTGATGGACGTCTAGGCTTCTGGTCCCCATCCTCCATCGCAACAGGAGCCACACAACCGCCCCCTCCACCCCCGATGGTCCTCTGGTGCTGGATGGTCCTGCTGCCATATACTGGTCTTACAGAGCAGCCAGGCTGCAACTCCACCCCTCCATCCTCTTCTTGGTATTTGTCCGACACTACAGGACTCTTTGGAAACGTTGGACTTTGTGATGGTTTCGTGGTCCGGGAGGTTCCTGGGCTGAAAGGGAATGTTGGGCTCCTGGGACGACCAGACTGAGAATACTGGAGGAAAGATGAACTTTCCTGTGAGGATGAGGCTTCGCCATTGGTTGCTACCTTCTGACCCATCTCTGAGAGAGGGATCTGGGCTTTGGAGTCCCAGGGTGGCGTCTGAGCCTGGCTTTCTCTGCCAAATACTGGGCTGCTTCTGTAATCGAATTGGCTGCTTCTGCCAAATACTGGGCTTTTAGCCCCTTGATTCTCTCCCGGGTCGGTCTCTAGTAGATCTGGAGTTTGGGGGAAGGTATGGGTCTCATTATGAGCCCAGTCTTGCAGTCGGGCGGGGCTCCCAGGGACCGTCAGGCTCTTGGGCAGAGGCACCTGGAGATTCTGAGTTTGGGAGTGGAGGACGAAGCCTGATGCCACGCAGGAGTCCAGCACCTCCTGGGTCAGTCTGGGGAGGAAAACCCCCAGTTTGCTGTGCGTTCGGGGGGTGCCCAGGGGGGTTTCAGGGTGCGGAGAGTGCGCCGTGTGGATAGAGGCCTGAGGGCCGCGGTTAAATTAATACACACATTAGAGAAAAAATGTATTTACCTGGATAGTAGTCACTGCTTAGACAGATCACTGAGCAGCCGACAAAGTGTCCTATTTTTAGAGAGTGTTGGCATATTTGACATTCCTCAAAGTCCGGTAGGACACATGCTCCTAGTTTTGGGTTTTTCTTGATACTGATTCTTGTTAAAACCTGTTAAACTTCATGTTCTGAACACAGATAATAACAAGCCCTGTGAGCCCTCGCTGCTTCCTGCTTTAGAGTTTAAACAACTTACCTGAGCAGAGTCCAGCTGACCTAGCGAGTCGGGCTGCAAATCCTGGGAGAAGATCCTCTGAGTCTGCGACAGGTCGGGCATCTCAAGCAGAGGGCTGCTCTTCCTCCTCTTCCTCTTCCTCCCCTCTGCGTCAAGGACGGACCCCTCTGCTGTGCCCAGAGGGGGGCGGGACTGCGTCTGGCCCAGCATCTGGGAGGGAAACACAAAGGCACGTTGCCATGACTATGATGATACCTGTACCAGATGTTTTGTGTCTGGAGTCGAGAGAAAGATGCTGAAATGAACGAACGAATGAATAAAACAAAATTTAATTAATAAAAAAAATAAAATGCTCAAAGTTGTTTTCTTCCTTGTGTGGTCCTAGATATGTCAGATCCTAGGATGGGCAAATGTAGTGAACCAATGCCCCTCAGAGGGATTAATTAAGTATACTAAATATAAAAATCACATCAGAATCTTTGGAACTGATCTTTTGTCCCCATTTTGAGGAGAATTTAGTCAACTTATATTTTTGAAGTTTTGGCCCTTACGCTCTGTGTGACGGCAGCCATCACCGCCTCGTCCTCCTCCTGCTGCAGCCGCAGCGCCTCCTGGTGACTGAGACGCATTGCCAGAGCCAGCATCTCTTGCTCTGTCATCTCTGCACAGACACACACACAGACACAGAGACACACACACACACAGACACAGACACACACTTTAAACCATTTGTCAGAAATGTTGTCGTGAATTAGATGTGTTTCTATCAGTCAGGTCGAGGTAAATTCTGATTTCCAAACTTTCTGAACCTTGGGACTCGGTTCGCATTTCCCGCTCTCTGCATCGCTTCTCCCTAGTAGATGTGGCGGCCAGCAGGGGACGCTCCTCCTACATAGAGAATACACCCGGTACAACAGAACTTCACTGATTATTTCTAACTGATATCAAGATGGGCAGTACCGGTGAACCATAAAATCAGATGTTTCAACAGAACAATGAATAACTTCAACTGAAACCAACTGGAAATTTGTATGATTTAAAATAAAATCCGAAAATATATGAATAAAAAATAACACTTTCAAAAATCTTGAATTAAACAAAACATCAACTGATCTTCATCGTTGATTTACTTCTGTAAAAAATAATACTAATTGTAATAACAGAGCGGGCTGGACCCCTTATAATAACAGTCGTAACAATAACTTTAACAACAACAGTAATAACAATAATAATATTTTCAATCTATAAGTGTCTTTCCAGTAACCCAGGGAGTTCACAGAAAAAAAAGGTTTGTCTGTGTCATCGAAAACAATGGTTCATTGATTATTTCAGATGAAAAATGCATTATATATGCATTATAATGATATGAACACTATATACACACATAAACTTCTAATCTATACATTAGTAATTTAAATATAACTTCTTTACCGCTTCGTCCGCCCCCTCGCTCTCCTCTGGGCTGAAGTCATGACTCCTGCTGAGCTGCCTCCTCACTGACATCCTCACCCGATCACAACTGGGGGAGGGAGAGAGAGACACACAGAGAGAGAGACAGCAGCTCACATCAGAATAGACACTAATAATAAAGTAATGATAATAAAAATAGAAAAACTAAAACGGCCATATGCAATAAAGATAAGAATTAACAAACAATACATATGCATCTAAAATGTAACAAGATAACATACAATAAACGTAAAAAAATAAAAAATACACAAGAGAAGCGTAGCAATGCATGCAATACACTTAAAAAACAATAACTAGAAGACGGAAGAATAGGAGAATACCCGACGAATATACAATAAACCTAAAAATGCACAATAAACAATTAAATAAACCTCAAATAAATCAGCACTCAAACAACCAATACAAGCACTATACACAACGACGTGCTTCAACCGCGGTGTAGGACCCGGGAATCGGCTTTAAACGCTTTAGTCTCGTTCCAGGGACCAGGAACTCTGAGTCTGATGAAACGTAATAACATGTTGAAGAGACTTTAGAGACACGGTGCGAACAGCTGCATGAGAACACACGGCCCCGCGGTTTACAGCATGATTACAACGTGCATGGGCTCAGCGGTACCGCCATGCTCCTGTCGCGGGGCTAACTCGCCCGGTCTCCGCTCCGCGCTGTCCTTTTATTCCGCTTTTAAATGCAAAGTTCAGTCCCAGTCCCCTCCGCTGCCTGGCTCCCCCTGCGCCGCCATGTTGCTTCTGCTCGGAGTCACGTGACTTGCTACGTAACAACGCGCACCGCGAGGACACGCTGCTCCCGCCTTTTTGTGAGGAAGAAGAATGATGAAGAATGAAGAAGAATGAAGAAGAATGAAGAAGAATGATGAAGAAGAATGATGAAGAATGAAGAAGAATGATGAAGAATGAAGAAGAATGAAGAAGAATGAAGAAGAATGAAGAAGAATGATGAAGAATGAAGAAGAATGATGAAGAATGATGAAGAATGAAGAAGAATGATGAAGAATGAAGAAGAATGAAGAAGAATGAAGAAGAATGATGAAGAATGATGAAGAAGAATGATGAAGAATGAAGAAGAATGAAGAAGAATGAAGAAGAATGATGAAGAATGAAGAAGAATGAAGAAGAATGAAGAAGAATGATGAAGAATGAAGAAGAATGATGAAGAATGAAGAAGAATGAAGAAGAATGATGAAGAATGATGAAGAATGAAGAAGAATGATGAAGAATGAAGAAGAATGAAGAAGAATGATGAAGAATGATGAAGAATGAAGAAGAATGATGAAGAATGAAGAAGAATGAAGAAGAATGATGAAGAATGAAGAAGAATGATGAAGAATGATGAAGAATAAGGAAGAATGAAGAAGAATGAAGAAGAATGATGAAGAATGAAGAAGAATGAAGAAGAATGAAGAAGAATGAAGAAGAATGATGAAGAATGAAGAAGAATGAAGAAGAATGAAGAAGAATGATGAAGAATGATGAAGAATGAAGAAGAATGATGAAGAATGAAGAAGAATGAAGAAGAATGATGAAGAATGAAGAAGAATGAAGAAGAATGATGAAGAATGATGAAGAATGAAGAAGAATGAAGAAGAATGATGAAGAATGATGAAGAATGAAGAAGAATGAAGAAGAATGAAGAAGAATGAAGAAGAATGAAGAAGAATGATGAAGAATGATGAAGAATGAAGAAGAATGATGAAGAATGATGAAGAATGAAGAAGAATGAAGAAGAATGAAGAAGAATGAAGAAGAATGATGAAGAATGAAGAAGAATGATGAAGAATGATGAAGAATGATGAAGAATGAAGAAGAATGATGAAGAATGAAGAAGAATGAAGAAGAATGAAGAAGAATGATGAAGAATGATGAAGAATGAAGAAGAATGAAGAAGAATGATGAAGAATGATGAAGAATGATGAAGAATGAAGAAGAATGAAGAAGAATGAAGAAGAATGATGAAGAATGAAGAAGAATGAAGAAGAATGAAGAAGAATGAAGAAGAATGATGAAGAATGAAGAAGAATGAAGAAGAATGAAGAAGAATGAAGAAGAATGATGAAGAATGAAGAAGAATGATGAAGAATGATGAAGAATGAAGAAGAATGATGAAGAATGAAGAAGAATGAAGAAGAATGAAGAAGAATGATGAAGAATGATGAAGAAGAATGATGAAGAATGAAGAAGAATGAAGAAGAATGAAGAAGAATGATGAAGAATGAAGAAGAATGAAGAAGAATGAAGAAGAATGATGAAGAATGAAGAAGAATGATGAAGAATGAAGAAGAATGAAGAAGAATGATGAAGAATGATGAAGAATGAAGAAGAATGATGAAGAATGAAGAAGAATGAAGAAGAATGATGAAGAATGATGAAGAATGAAGAAGAATGATGAAGAATGAAGAAGAATGAAGAAGAATGATGAAGAATGAAGAAGAATGATGAAGAATGATGAAGAATGAAGAAGAATGAAGAAGAATGAAGAAGAATGATGAAGAATGAAGAAGAATGAAGAAGAATGAAGAAGAATGAAGAAGAATGATGAAGAATGAAGAAGAATGAAGAAGAATGAAGAAGAATGATGAAGAATGATGAAGAATGAAGAAGAATGATGAAGAATGAAGAAGAATGAAGAAGAATGATGAAGAATGAAGAAGAATGAAGAAGAATGATGAAGAATGATGAAGAATGAAGAAGAATGAAGAAGAATGATGAAGAATGATGAAGAATGAAGAAGAATGAAGAAGAATGAAGAAGAATGAAGAAGAATGAAGAAGAATGATGAAGAATGATGAAGAATGAAGAAGAATGATGAAGAATGATGAAGAATGAAGAAGAATGAAGAAGAATGAAGAAGAATGAAGAAGAATGATGAAGAATGAAGAAGAATGATGAAGAATGATGAAGAATGATGAAGAATGAAGAAGAATGATGAAGAATGAAGAAGAATGAAGAAGAATGAAGAAGAATGATGAAGAATGATGAAGAATGAAGAAGAATGAAGAAGAATGATGAAGAATGATGAAGAATGATGAAGAATGAAGAAGAATGAAGAAGAATGAAGAAGAATGATGAAGAATGAAGAAGAATGAAGAAGAATGAAGAAGAATGAAGAAGAATGATGAAGAATGAAGAAGAATGAAGAAGAATGAAGAAGAATGATGAAGAATGATGAAGAATGAAGAAGAATGAAGAAGAATGATGAAGAATGAAGAAGAATGAAGAAGAATGATGAAGAATGAAGAAGAATGATGAAGAATGAAGAAGAATGAAGAAGAATGATGAAGAATGAAGAAGAATGAAGAAGAATGATGAAGAATGAAGAAGAATGAAGAAGAATGAAGAAGAATGATGAAGAATGAAGAAGAATGATGAAGAATGATGAAGAATGAAGAAGAATGAAGAAGAATGATGAAGAATGAAGAAGAATGAAGAAGAATGATGAAGAATGAAGAAGAATGAAGAAGAATGATGAAGAATGATGAAGAATGATGAAGAATGATGAAGAATGAAGAAGAATGAAGAAGAATGATGAAGAATGAAGAAGAATGATGAAGAATGATGAAGTATGAAGAAGAATGATGAAGAATGATGAAGAATGAAGAATGATGAAGAATGAAAAAGAATGAAGAAGAATGATGAAGAATGAAGAAGAATGATGAAGAATGAAGAAGAATGATGAAGAATGAAGAAGAATGAAGAAGAATGATGAAGAATGAAGAAGAATGAAGAAGAATGATGAAGAATGATGAAGAATGATGAAGAATGATGAAGAATGAAGAAGAATGAAGAAGAATGATGAAGAATGATGAAGAATGAAGAAGAATGAAGAAGAATGAAGAAGAATGATGAAGAATGAAGAAGAATGATGAAGAATGATGAAGAATGAAGAAGAATGATGAAGAATGAAGAAGAATGAAGAAGAATGATGAAGAATGAAGAAGAATGAAGAAGAATGATGAAGAATGATGAAGAATGAAGAAGAATGATGAAGAATGAAGAAGAATGATGAAGAATGAAGAAGAATGATGAAGAATGAAGAAGAATGAAGAAGAATGATGAAGAATGATGAAGAATGAAGAAGAATGATGAAGAATGATGAAGAATGATGAAGAATGATGAAGAATGATGAAGAATGAAGAAGAATGATGAAGAATGAAGAAGAATGAAGAAGAATGATGAAGAATGAAGAAGAATGAAGAAGAATGAAGAAGAATGATGAAGAATGATGAAGAATGAAGAAGAATGATGAAGAATGAAGAAGAATGAAGAAGAATGATGAAGAATGATGAAGAATGAAGAAGAATGATGAAGAATGATGAAGAATGAAGAAGAATGAAGAAGAATGAAGAAGAATGATGAAGAATGATGAAGAATGAAGAAGAATGAAGAAGAATGAAGAAGAATGATGAAGAATGATGAAGAATGAAGAAGAATGAAGAAGAATGGTGCACTCTGCGAAACAACATTATTATTATTAGTATTATTATTATTATAAGGTACATTAATAAGGTACATATTATTATTATTATTATTATTAGTAGTAGTAGTAGTATTAGTATTATTATTATTTTTATTATTATTATTAGTATTAGTATTATTATTATTATTATTATTATTATTATTAGTAGTAGTAGTAGTAGTAGTAGTAGTATTAGTATTAGTATCATTATTATTGTTGTTCAAGCTCAAGTTCAAGAGGTTATTTGTCACATACATATACATACGGTCATACATATATGCAGTGAAATGTCATGACACCCGGTGATTACGCACAATAAGCTTTATAAGCTGTAAAAATACTGAAATGTGCGTAATCGACACAAGGTGCTCACGCAGGCAGCCGCAAGGGCCGGCGCCACAATCGCGATTCTGGTTCTATAATTATATCATAGAATTAATTGACTGTGTTGTATGAAATATACATTTAAATCCTCCTAAATGGAAACTTACCTGAACTTACGTACCTCCAGCACTTACCTCACAGAGTAGAAGTCCTGGCTATTATATCTGCTGTTACAATACAGGTCTTCTCAGATGGGGGCCAGGAGACAAAATCGTATTGTATCAAAATGGAATACATATTTAATTGAGGGTCCTTGGTGTGGAAAAGGTTGGGAATCAATGACCTAGATGACAAGGGCCTCATGTTGCCACTCAAAACTGCATTCTGAGAAATTGTATGTGGATGAAATGAAGTTGGAATGTGTAATGAAGGAATATCATAATAACACCTTTTTCAAGTTGAAAATTCAGAAAGTAACTCCCTGCTCCCATAATACCATTCTACTGCATGGTCGGGGAGGGGACAAGGTGGGAAAAGAAGAATTAAAAAGCCATCGGGAGGCTCAGTCCCGCCCCTGCCGGGGGAACTTAAAAACGGGCCGATTCTGTTGCTGTTGTTATTATTATTCATAATAATAACAATAATAATAATAACAATAAGGTACATATTATTACCATTGTTGATTATTATTATTATCATTATTATTATTATTATTAATAACTATAATAATAATAATAATAATAATAAGGTACATATTATGCCCATTGTTGATTATTATTATTGTTGTCATTATTATTATTGATAATAAAAATAACAATAACAATAATAATAATAAGGTACATATTATGACCATTGTTGATTCTTTTCCTTTGGGCTGCTCCTGTAAGGGGTCACCACAGCGGATCATCTGCCAATTGCGGATCAATACCGTGTGTTGTGTGCATCTTCCTCCCTTACACCAACCGCCTGCATGTCCTCCCTCAGCACGTCCATAAAGCTTCTCTTTGGCTTCCTCTTTTCCTCTTGCCTGGCAGCTCCATCCTCAGCCTCCTTCTCCCAACGTCTTCTACCAATGAAAATGGATTAATGGATATTATTAATAATAATAATAATTGTTATTATTATTAGTTATTAATTATAGTATTTTTTTATTCTGATCATCTTAATTACCCATATTATTCATTCTATTCTAATTGTACTTTTAATTGTGATTGTTATTATTATGGTTAAATTAACTGGATATACCGGTTCATATTATTTTGCGATAAAATAATGCGACTCCCTCAGTTTTGTTGTATAAAGAACTTTATTCAAATCCACGATCATATACAGTACTGTGTGATATAAAACATTACAGCAGAGAAACCGTAGCTATAGTGCTCCAATTCCTTCAGAAATAGGACAATTTTTTAATTATGCATTTGATTTTGTCAATGTGGAATTTAATTAAATTTGTAAGGAAAATAGATTTTTATTATTTAGAATCATACTCATAGCAATCGAATATAATATTCTGGAAAAGGATGGAAATTCTTGCACACTCTCCCCACTCGTCCAGTCGGTGAATTCTTGAGGGGACGATGCAAACAGTACAACAGCAGCATTTACTTTGGAAGAAATAAAGACAGCAACAGTAGGATCTGGACTAACATCTCCTGGGAAGGGTGAAATCTGTTAGGTAATGTTAAAGCATTTAGGTGTTTGAGCATCTATGAAGCTGCCAGGTTTTTATTATTAAGTACGGCAATTGGGAAAATTGGCAATTGGTTGGAAAGAGGCAGTGATTACTCACTCAGACTTGATGGAAGGACCATTCAAGTCCAATGAACTACAGGCCAACAGCACGGACGTCGCATATAGGAAAAGAATAATGGAAAGAATGAGTACAGAAAGATTAACATTTTATATGGAAAGCAGATAAATTCTATCATCTCATCTCATCTCATCTCATCTCATCTCATCTCGCGTGGATTTAGGAGGGGTAGGGGAACCATGGACCCTGTTATTTTTCTGGAAACAGAGATTAAGTAAGCACAAGGTAATAATCAATAATGGCAACTTGTTTCCCCCCCTTTTTTATGTAGGAAAGGCATATGATATGGTTTGATTAATGATCCAATGAAATATGATAGGAATAACAGGTCGAGCATAAAGTTGGATCAAAGGCTGTTTATTTTGATAGTTATTCAAGCCATGGGACAGCCTTAACAAGAAGATACATGGTAGATAATGATATCTATAAATGACTTTTTTTTCTCAGGTTCCTGGCTATATTGGACAGTCATTGTTTGCCGACGATGAAGCCTTGTGGAACAGGGGAAAGAATATGAATCATATTGTGCAAAAAATAAAAAATAAAAATACAAGATGCAGTGCACATGGTTGAAAAATTTTCATATTTGTGGGGATTCAAGTTTTCAGAAGAAAAGATACACAAAACATTAATGCTCACTAGGAAGAGGTGTTGATCCACAGATAAAGATATATGGGCAAGGGATAGAACTTAGAAGTAAAAGTCTTTCGATTTTTGGCTGTGTGGTTTGACGCATCGTTACCATGGAATGAACATATTAAGATAAACTCGAAATCTAAAAATATATTGAATATGATGTTTAACAGGATCCGAATGGGGAGCGAGCAGATCTGCTATAAAAAATATGTAGCATTGATTAGATCAGTGTTGGACTGTGGGTGTATTGCTGAGGGTTCAGTGACAAAAATCCCATCAAAGTTGGATCAAGCTTTGAGACTTGGTTGTGGTGCTCACAAAACAACTCCCATATGCGCTCTTCAGGTGGAGGTGGGTGAAATGCATCTTAGACGCAAACAGCAAATGAGGTTAGTCCTCAAGGGCGTTTAGAAGGTCGACGTCCGACAACAAAGGCGCTTCTCCCACGTTGGGAGAGAACGGGCCGAGCGGGAGTGTTTGGCGTGGAGCAGTGAGGAAGTAGCCAGAGACGTGACATGAAGTCAGAAAGGATACAACCCCTGCACCAGTAACACCACCCTGGCTGCTCATCCTTACGAGCACTTGATTTCTATATCAAAATTAAAAAAATTAAAAAAAAATGCGGGCACATACAGCTTTTGGAAATATTGTCCGTTTTGGCTCATGATACTGTACATATCAGACTTGGTCCCAAGAACATCAAATCATTTGTCTGTTTACACGGTTGAGATGGCATTTGCAACAGCATTACAGTGGATGGAAGAGACAAATTTAAAAAAAGGTGATTATTTGTATTTGTGTTTGTGTTCCGCATTCATGTCGCTGCAGTCATTTATATCTCATAGTAGGCAGGATATAGGGAACACCAAAGAGGGGGATCACGGAGCGTCCTCTGCCATCGGGTTCGGGAGGCTATTCCGTCATCTGAGACAAACTGGGCGGATCAAAATAATTCAGTGTTCAGTGGAAAAAAAAAGTTTATTTTTTATTTGATTCTATATTTTTTGGGGGTGGAGAACTCCGGTCCACACTCCCAACATAGGGGGCGGTAATGAACCTTAACGCAGGTTGCCGTCCACCATTAAACGGGAAGAAAAACGGCGAAGAAAACGATGACGTCCATCTGTGTGTGACGTGGACGGATGTTGGCCTGTGGACGCGGAGCCATTTTAATTTTACCAAGAGGATAATTTCTTTTAAGATATAAAATATATCAGCGATACAAAATACCTCCATTGGTTTCGCCGCTTTACTTTAATTGTTTTGGTGCGATGCTTTTAAATAAGAGTTTTGAAAAAAGTAAGAGTCTCTGGACCGCGCAAATAAACACTTGAATGGCCGAAGTAAAGCCAAATCAAAATGAACTTCCCTATTCAGAAAGAATCCGACTGATTCTTCTGATTCTTCTTCTTCTGATTCTTCTTCTGATTCTTCTTCTGATTCTTCTTCTTCTGATTCTGATTCTGATTCTTCTTCTGATTCTTCTTCTAGAAACAAACTCATGGCGCGGGGCGGGTTCATCCGAGGTCAAGCGACGCGAGCTGCGCTCTGCGCTCAAAACTCCCACGCGACTTCAACGCAGCGCAGCGTTGCATAACTCACCTGCGCATGCGCACCGCCCTCCTCCAGCAATTGAAAAAGCAAGATGGACGTTGCGATGCCGATGGAGGACTCCCCTCGCCTGCCGTCCGGTCTGGCGGAGGGTAGGACCCGTTCCATCACATTTCAAATCGAATTGCAGCGGGCGAAGCAGCGCCTCCGCAACCGGGGCCCGGCGGATCGAGGGTTTGTGGGCGCCGCGGTTTCGGGTCTCGGGAGCCGAGCAGCCGCTGCGGCTTCGGGCTCCAAGGTCGCTGCTGCCCGCAGGAGTGACGTCACAGCGGCGGGAGAGTTCACCCGCCGCGCCCGGGCGCCTTCCCGCCGGAGTCCGGGCTAGTTAGTGGGTTAGTTAGTAGACTAGACCGCTACCCGGTGGGGCGCTTAGTGGCTTGGCTAGGGGTAGTTGGTGGGTGAGTTAATGGTGAAGGGAGCTCTGCTGCTAATCTCCAGCTCTGTACTTTATGACTCTGGGAGCCCGCCCGAGCAGCGTTGCGTGGTTGTCAGTAACAGGCGCTCATTCATCTGGTGACGGCCCTTTGTGCAGACGAGCCGCGTCAGCTCCTGTCTCTTTAAGGTCGCCCCCGAAGCCTACTTTCTTCTGATTGGCCAACCTCCGGAAGCCTGCCGAGGGGCGGCGCCCATAGATATAGCGACACAGACGCCTCATTGGCCGCCGCTGGATGTCGCCGCTCTGCGTCTGCGTGGCCGCCATGTTGGGGAGGGCAAGACCCGCCGGTAAACAATCGTGTGTATTGGGGGTCGCGGACGACCTACGGTACGATGGCCACTGTCACTCGCCCAATTCGGAATCGATTCTCACGAAACTCGGCTCGTCGTACATGCGCGAAGTTGCGCAAGGCAGTGGTTTCTCATTGGAATACATGAATAATCATGAATGTTTTTGTTTCTCAGACTCCATTAAAGACCAGACCATCCAGTCAGTTGATCCGCACACCCCAGCACATAATATCAAGTCCACTTCTGCAGCCTGGACAGTTGCCATTACACAAACAATGTCGCAAATGTTGTAAATCCCTAATATTTCACTTTCACCTTCATGAATTCACTTAAGGCACTGACACATACAATACCATAATATAATAATGCAATAGTGTAATATAATACTATAATACAACCCTATAACATAATAGTACACTAGTATAAGCCCATAAAATATAATAGTATAATCTAATAAAACAATACTCCTATAATACAATACTGCGACACAATAGTATAATATAATACAATACTATAAGACTACAATAGTATTATAATTCAATCCTATAATACAGGTACTCCTCATTTGACTCACCTGTTAAACGACTGTTGGGACTTTTGACCAGCTCTCGGACCAGTCGGTATTGTACAATACTGCGGCGTCTCAGCGCCAAGCATCTCACCACGCATCACCCTCTATATATATATATATATATATATATATATACACACACTATATAGAACATATACATCTCATCTTATCACCATTTTAAGTCAGTCTCGTTCCCGCAGTCTCTCAGTATTCACTACACTGGCATTCGCAATGGCCATGCCCCCTTGCCGGGAAATAACACAGGTTCTCGCTTAACGACCTGGTTGTAGGAACAGACCTCAGTTGTTAAGTGTAATATAGTGTATAATGTAATATATTACATTATACACATAAGTGTATAATGTAATATAATAATGCAATACTACAATGCCATATAATACAATCGTATGATACTATACAATAATATACAATACTTAATATAATAATACAATACTACATACAATGTAGTGTGTCAAGCGTTTCAGACCAATGTTCTGGGGAACAAAAAAAATTATTTTTTGTTTTATCAATGGATTGATTTCATTGTTAATACAATAACAAGCAACCAGTCGGCGTTATAACTAATATAATAGATATAGAAATCTACGTTTTTGGAGAAACTCACAAAAGATGAAAATCTAAATTATTTACACTTGATGATGCCAATTCATAGATCGGAGCCTGCATGTCCCAGAGGAAGTTGTGGCTATTCAGAAGGTTAATGTTTTGGCGTAGAGCTGATTAAATCCGACCTAGGTAGCTGATTTTAATTCCAATAAGTAGGTATCACGTTAAATTTCTCACATTTATAACAAACCAAATTTCATGAAAATCAGTTCAGATTTAAATGAGTTACAATGGATTTTGTAGAGAAGTCTGCATCTCCCAATACACATTGTATTGTTTACTAGTGACTCTTGCAGCCGGACGTGCAGACGCACGTCAAATTGCGAACGTGGCATCTACATTAATATATCTATGACAGCACCCATATCCGTGTCTCATGGGATCATTCCATATCCAATTTAGAATCCAGAATCAGAAATGTTATTTAACATTTCCTATTTGTTGTCACCATTGTTGTTTTTTCCCGCATGCGGAAATAGGAAATGGTCTGTGAGTGAACGTATTGATGAATATCAAACTAAAGGTTTGAAACTGGTTGTCCATCATTGATCAGTTATAATGTATAAGTCGATCAGTTATTTGTCCAAAATGTCTGTCAGCCTGGCTCAAAAGGCTCAACAATTCTAGTTTCTAATGTGAGCACTCGTTAAACTAATGTGACTTTAAACTAGTCGTGATGTGACTGTTGTTACATGTGCTGCTAACCTAGTTAAAGTCCTCTCTCTCCCTCTCTGTCTGTCTCTCCCTCTCCCTCCAGTCAATAAAATGATTCAGGAGCATGGCGACCTGTTTTCTGATTCCCAGTGTAAAGTCTGTAGCGCCGTCCTCATTTCAGAGTCCCAGAAGCTGACACACTACCAGGTCTGTACCGCATACTGGTCATCAAGTTACACTCATCACACTGGTCGCAATGGTGACAATGGTGGTACCAGTGACGTTGGTTATACTAGTGACACTGGTCGTACTGGTGCTACTTTTGACATTGGTGGTACTAGTAACACTGGTCATGCTCGTCATACTGGTGACACTGGTGACAGTGGTCGCACTGATCGTGCTGGTGACACTGGTGACAGTGGTCATACTGGTGACACTGTTCATGCATGTCAAACTGGTGGTTCTTCTGACAGGTGAAACCGATGGTACTGGTGACACTGGTCGTGCAATTCAAACTAGTGGTACTGGTCGTACTGGTGACACAGGTGAAATCAGGTGGTACAAGTCATGCTGGTGACACTGGTCATGGCCGTCACACTGGTGACACTTGTTGTACTGGTGATGATCGTGGTATTGGCGGTACTGGTTGCACTGGTCATACTGGTCTTGTTTTTCCTTCTCAGAGTAAGAAACATGCTAACAAGGTGCGGCGCTTCCAAGGCATCCAGAACGAGACTGAGCCGCAGGCCAAGAAGATCAAGTCCCACACGTCTGAAGCTGTGAGTGGTCCACCTTCATCCTCCTCCCCCTCCTCTCAGGCTCCTCATCCTCTTCATCGTTCACTTTCATCCTCTCCCTCCTTGTCATCCTCTCCATGCTTCTCATCCCCTTCGTCGTTTACTGTCATCTTTTCCATCCTCATCATCCCCTCATCCTCCTCATCTTCCTCGTCCGCCCAGCCTCCTCGTCCCCCCCATCCTCTCCATCCTCCTCATCCTCTCCATCCTCGTCGTCCTCTCCATCCTCCTCATCATTCACTTCCATCCTCTCCACCCTCCTAATCCTCCCCATCCTCACCCTTCACCTTCCTCCTCACATCTAATCAGCCCAAATTAACGTTCCAAGTCTACCCCCCCCCCCTCCACACACACAGGATGGTGACGGTGGAGGCGACGAGCGGAACAAAGCGTGTCACGTCTGCAACATGACCTTTTACTCTGCCGTCATGGCCGAGTCCCACTACCAGGGCAAGGTCCATGCAAAGAACCTGAGGCTGAAGGCCCTCAGCCCACGCACGCCGGGCGAAGGTGAGATTGTATGAGATGAGACTCAGTGATTGTGTTCATGTTTATATTTATATTTATAATGTACAAACACTGGACCATCACCAGGAATCCAACAAAAGCACAAAACCAGTGAATACTATACAGCACCTCCTAAATAGATACTATTTCATACATACTACATTAGGCTTGGCCCGATATTCGCCGCCACATGCTCCGCCCCTCGGGGCCACGCGACACGCACAGCGGCGCAACAGAGAGGAAGGCGATGGACGGCAGCGATGGTGATTACGTTGCAGCTCCGATGGTGCGCACCAGCGATGCGGTGCCCGCCATCGACAAACCACAACAGTGTGTTTTTATTGAAGACGTAGGTTATTTTATCTTTACGTCTCCGAATGGAACTAAAGAAAGTGCGTCACGCGGATGCTCTCTCCGTGACTCCCTTCCCGATCACCCCCTCTCCATGCGTCCAAGGGTCTATGAGCCGCGCCCTATTCCTCCGTGTCCCGTCCCCACACTGTTTTTAATTGTTTTGTTTGGAGGGTCGAGGTGCGACTCTCCGTGTTGCTTTTGTTCACCCACACATATAAAAACATGTTGATGATTCCTACTTGAAATGTTATCCATGTGCATTTTTTTAAGCTTCTATCTTTTTTTGTCCTGTTATTGTAATGCACACTGACTGACTGGTGAACGGGAGATCCTTTCCATGCGCACGTTACGTGAACGCCCACGCGCAGCTTGCGATCTGTTCTCCGTGATCCGCCGTTAAAGGTTCACGGTCTCTCAAAACGAACGCCAAACTCCATACCCCCCCATCAACAACGTTAATAATATTGTGTATCACAATATAAAGTTTTGGACATCGCCCAAGCCTATACTACATACATACTACTTAGTACATACAACATACTATTTAGTATACAGTAGTAGACAATGTATCACACTAGCATACTATGCACTACACAAAATTAATCCGTACATTAGAAAACATAGAATCAAAATAGTAGTAAAATAGTAGTTGAAAAGTACCAGGATGATGGACTACATCTACTACGCTGCACAATTCACTGGCAAGCGTACCCCACAATGCACTGTGACGGAAAAACGCCCCGAATTCTTCAATTTCTGTGTCATAATAACTTGCCGAGATGCAACGTGCTGCTTGCTAACTGTGTTAGCGCAGTGCCTGGCCACGGAGGGGATCAACTAGCGTAGCTCCTGGCTCCTAGCTTTCTGGCGGAAAATAAAACAATATTTTTAGGGGGGGGTTCCCTCTGCTGCCCCATAGCTTTTGACCTACGCCCCTTTGACCCCCTCCCCCATGTCCCCGCAGCCCCCCCACCCGCCCCCCCGGCGGTCCAGGCGAAGAAGAAGGCACCGAAGGAGCCGAGCGGTGACAGCGGGTCGGCGGGGAACGGCTCCGACCCCGACCGGTTCTGCTCCATCTGCCAGGCGTCGTTCAACAACCCGCTGATGGCTCAGCAGCACTACGCCGGCAAGAAGCACAAGAAGCATCTGACCAAGAAGAAGCTGATGGAGACGTACGGCCCGGCCAGCGCCCCAGGTCAGAGGGCAGCAAATGGCAATACATAAAAAGAGAAAACTCACAGATACAAACGTAGGCAGTGTGAGTGTTTTCCTCTGATCAGTGTTGTTTTCAGTAGTTGGTGGTCTGGCGCTCCCTGTTGGAGGGAGGGAGGGAGCGAGGGAGGGAGGGAGGGAGGGAGCGATTGAGTGAGTGTGTGAGGGAGTGACATTTTACCAACAACACAGTGTTTTATAATTATTTCACCAGAACGTCCAGTAATAAGACCAGGCGTCCCAAACTAAGACTAAGTAGCTCAGATACAAAGATGAATGTTGTTGAATTATTAATGACACCTTGCATGGAGTGATATCGGATTAGCACGTCGGCCGGGTTTCCGTCTTACCCCCCGGTCGCTGTGTGAGGATGCTCTTATGTCGCCGTGGTAACGCTCCCCCCTCCCCCAGCCTCCACGCCGAAGGGCTACTCCTGCTCGCTGTGCAATATCGACCTGAACTCGGTGGAGCAGTACCAGGCCCACGTCAGCGGAGCCAAACACAAGAACCAGTAGGTGTCGTCCAGCGCCCCCCCCGTCGTTCACTTCGCGTTTCCAAATGGATCTATACAGGAAGATAAAACAAGATTAAAATGTATTCATGTATTCATCTCATTCCATCATAACAGGTGGGCGTGGCCGACAGGAAACAGCAGTTTATATGTCGTTGTATTCAATGTTGTGTTGTGACTATAGAAAGATGTATTGCTTGTGTTTAGGGAGTAATAGAAAAGATAAGGAACTTGAAATAAAACATCCCATACTAAATCGCAATATTGGTCTAAGTTGCAATTTTATTATTTTCCAAAATTGTTCACAGAGTTAACATGGAGTAACACTATGCTAACTGTTACAACTCTGCTAGCTAGTGGCATGTAGGAAAATGGCAGTTATGCAAAAGTAATGAAGTACTGGTAGTATATAATGTATAGTATATAATATATCGTATCTAGCAGCAACAAAACAACAAAAAACAACCTGATGGAACTGATGATGTTCATTATTTCGTCCTCAGACTGAAGCGATCTGGGATGAACCCCCCCGACAACCAGCTGAGCAAGCCTGAGAAGTTTGTCGCCGAGGACGAGCAGTTTGTGGACGAGGGCGACGGGTTCGCGGCCAGCGCGGACGACCAGTACGCTGCCGGGGACGACGACTTCGTTTCCAGGGAAAACGAGTTCCCCGCCGAGGAACACCAATACGTTGCCGGCGACAACCAGTTTTATGCTGGGGACAACCAGTTTGACGCCGGGGACAACCAGTTTGTTGCCGGGGACAACCAGTTTGGCGAACAGGCATGCCAGTACACCTGAGAGCCTCCGCACTCTTCAGGCTTCGATGACGTTCCCCTTTAAGCTCCGCCCCCTGCAGCGTCAGTGCCCCCGCCCCCCCGTACAGACTGGGGCCCGTGTACGGCAGAAACTGATCTGATTTCATTTTTTTTGTTTTATTTTCGTTTCAAATCAGAAGCCCAAAGTGATGTGACGGTTTTACTTGTTGTCTTTTTAAGGTGTGAAGTCCGGCGTTCTGCTAGCGGTCGCTAAGCATTATCCTCCAAGCTGTTATAGCTCATTTTTAAAGTGCTGACTAACGCATGTGTACTGTTCGACCATTTTTTTTTTTATATGTTTGAGTTGAAATAAATATGGACACAAGAAACGAGGCTAACAAGCTGCTTGGTTTGACACAGTGTTTAAAGGTCCCGTATTATACTCCTTTTCAACAAGGTGATATAGGTCTCTGAGGTCCCCACAACATGTCTTTGAAGCAACATGAAGTTTGCTTAAAATACCATAGTGGTCGTCAGTTCAAGCCATGAGTCAACTTAGTCCTCGCACGTTTATGATATTAATTTAATTATTTAGATATATATTTATGGGGCATCAGAAAATGGTTTGAGTTCCAGGGCTGAGAAGGAATGTTAGAACTCACATTGTTAGCACTGTGCTACATTACAGATAAATACAAACCTAATAACCAAAACAGCCTTTAAAATCTCAATATAATTTACGCATGAAGCGAGCCGCCCGTTAATTACCAGTAGAAGCCGCTCATTAAAAGCTGTAACTATCCTTCTGAACGTGTCAGAACAACCAGCAGGCAGACTGAACATTTATTTTTGTTAAAATTTGTTTCAAATGAAAAGCCCTCCAGCGTCTCATACGGAGGTTCGGCCACGTGCTGCAGGTTTTAAGGTTCATTTTGACAAGGCACAGCTCCCGAGTGAAGTTTATTTTTCCTGCGACCAATCGACGAAATCGATGAAAAATTTGGTCGACTGAGAATCTTCTCGTTGACTCGTTCGGTGGCAGCCCTGGATTATGCATTCTAGCCATTGTAGCATGCAAGAACCTTCTTCTTCTCTATACCTGCTCTTTCTCGATGGGCTGTTCCACGCTCGGAACTATTTATAAAGGCTAATATACGGGATAATGTTTAAACAGGAGGACAACGGGAGAGAAGGGTACATTTCGGGAGAATCCCGGGGAAAACAGGAGGGTTGACAGGTATGCCTAAGCTATTAGGGTTAGCTGGTGCTAAACGGCAAAAGAAACAAAATACTAAATACTCTATACTTACATATACCTCTTCTGCAGATTTGTCACGGACAGCTGGTATTAATTCCTCTTTCTTGTAAAAAATTTGTGCTGGTCTGTGCAGCCAACAACTGAGCACTTCCCATGCTTAGCTCTTAGCTTCGACGTGGTGCTCGCGGGTCCGGTCCATGCGTGGGGAAAAAGGGACGCACCTTCGCAAAGGACGTTCTCAAACTGTGGGTGGAGATACTCAGATGGGGGGGCGCTCTCATTCTAATGAGCCCACACCTGACGTAGGGTTGGGGGGCAAATCTGAACGGCTTGTCGAATCACCTGTTCTCTGAAACAGACAGCTCAAAAAAGACCGACTGGCTTGTGTTGTTTCACAGTTTGTGTGTGAGTCGACCCGTCAGGCACCCAAATGCATGTGCACAAGCTCTGAAAAGGTGGGTTTTCATAATATGGGACCTTTAAGGTTGTTACCACAGCGAAACGTTCTGCGCCAGGTGGACTCGAGAAAAATCTCCATGGAATCCGACAGGACGATGTTCCGACAGCAAAGCTTTTTACATTGACTCACATTTTTTTAAATTATGAATTTAATAATTATGTCTGTCCGCTGATTTGCTCACGTATCATTAGCATTACGGCAACTGAACCTGCAGAGTGTTCTGGACTCTCCAGTCGGAGAGATTTTAGGTCCCATGGTTTCAGAATATCATATGAATATCAGTTTGTTTATTCAAAGTTTCCATATTTCAGGTCCAGGTCCAGTCCTGCCCAGTGACTAGTTACTGTTACTACCATTATCACTATTTTCCCAGTGACTACCACCACCCGTACCGGACAGGCCTCCCTCCCTTCACCATCACTGTACCTCCCATGATCACTAACCTGTTAGAGCCTCATATTCTGAGTTTATAAGTTTTATTTGAAATATCTTTAATGTTTTTTCTAGAAACAAACGACTCACAACGGATAATAGGAAACACTGCGAGAGGAAGTATCTGTATGTTGTTTATTCTGCGACTTATGTTCAGCGTTTAGTTATTTAGGTTTAGTTTAGTTATTTTAGTCCGGCGTTGAGGTCGTTTACCATTGTGTGTTCTTCCAGTGTTCAGTGATGGAAATCTTTCTGTCTCGCTCTGTTACTAACAATCCTTTGCTGTGACTGTTTCTGTGCGTTTGTGCTGTTGCACCAGAGGCTGAAGCTGAATAAAACTTTACAGATTTGGACAACGCTGCTACAAAGGAGCGAGAAATTCTCTCTTTTTTTTTTTTTATATATATTTTTTAAGCTTTATATCTGAAGTTTCAAGTCTGTCAGTGTTTCTTTCAGGACTGAAGTTGTGCAGCAAAATGGGAACGGTTTGGGTCTAGGCTGAACCAGCTCGGACGGGGGTCACAACTCTGAACGCTGCCATGGAAACACAACTGAAACATCACAAACCTACGACCTCATTCACCTCTAGAACAGTGTTTCCTACCACCCTCTTTCTGCCACGCCACACTTATTATTTATTATTTTTATTACTTTCTACAATTAAATAATCCCAGTCACACCACTATCACATTAACCAGTAAAAGCACCAGTAATATGTAGACCTGCTAGAAGTGCTTATTATTATTCCCGTAGCAATGGATCCCCTATTGTTATTGTTCCGATTTTTTTATAATTGTCCTCAGTATTTTTCGGACCCAAATTGTTCGGAACAGAACAACCACTGGACCCACGGACATGACAAGTGTCGCAAGAACTGGGATGTCACAAACATGTCGTGGTTCAAGTTCACCCAAATCGATCCACATACAGAGCAGAAAACAGGAAAAGCGACAAAATTTGACCAATAGTCGCCAAACGTTTGTACTTCACCGACACGCCAACGTTTGAAAACTTTCCATCGCCTAATGGAACGAGATGAGCTTTAGAGTAGGAGGCATCGTGACGTCATCCGATTTGCTATAAATGTGCAGGTTGTAGCTCTGAATGTTCATTTGCATTGTACACTGTGCACGGTGTAGGGTCTCACGCTTTGTAGTGGTTAGAGACTACAAACTAGGCATGGCAACTAGGAACGTGTCGGAAAACTAGAACCCGTAAAATTACTATTAGTCACAGAAAGACGCCAACGCTTTTCGGATGTCATGGAACCGTCGATCATGCATTTCTTTCAACACAAACAGCCAAAATTACTTCAGGTTCTTTTAGGAGGGGTGAACACACAACTACCAAAGTCTTACCACGTCTCAGACAGTTAACGCTAATGCAGATTTTCAAAGATGGCTCTGCTCACCTTAGTTCCTAGGGCGCCTGTTGACTGGCCGAATCGTGGGTCAGAAGATGGTCCGCAGTGAACGCCAGTATTTTTACCAGTACTTGTAAATACTCTTTTTATCTTTAACTCTTTGTCTTATTTCACTCCAGCACAATTTTTTAAGAAGATGCACACAGGAATCTCTTCATAAAGAGAGCCCCGATGTATGGGGCCAGCTGGTTATGTAGTATCTGTGGTGTAACAGTTACTGGCGGATGTCACAAAACTGCCGGATGTCACAAAGGGTGCCATCGTTTTTTGGGTGCAGAGAGTTATATGATAGTGTGCGAGCAGAATGGGCAAACATAACCTTATATGGTTACATGGAAAGTACAGAGCAGTTAGAATATAGAAAGAAAATGGGGGCGTGTGTGATGACTCATCACCGTAACCTATCAGAAATGTAATCCACAGAAATTACATCAATAACTGTTGTGTCCTATGCCTCACGGAGACATGGTTGAACCTGCTGGTGCCGGACCAAGCCATATGTCCATTGTTCCGTGCCAACAGGTTGTAGGAGTCGGGGAAATTCAAGGGTGAAGGCAACTCTCTCCCGCTCCTGCTCGCTGAACCTGGAACAGCTGACCATCTCATGCCGTCCATTCGACCTCCCCCGGGAACTCAGCACGGTCATCCTCACAGCCGGTTTATATTCCACCGCAAGCGGACACCGACACAGCACAATCGGACCTATGTGTTGTGACTTCAGAATGAACATCCCGACGCGGCTGTGGTGGTGGCTGGGGAGTTGAACGGGGCGAACCTTAAAAATGTTCTGCCTACATTCTATCAACAGATCACGTGTGCCACCAGGAGAGATAGAACTTTGGACCATTGCTACACACCGTACAACAATGGATACAAGACCGTCTCACTTCCTGCTTTAGAGAAATCAGATCATTCCGCGATTTCGCTGGTTCCTGTTTACAAGCCGTGCATCGCGCCTGAATCAGTGGTGACGAGGGAAGTAAAGCGATGGTCGGACCAACCAAAGGCCGCGCTTCAGGATGCTCTTACTGATGTAGACTGGGACATGTTCAAATCAAGTTCCAGTGACGTCAGTGAGTTTACGGAACTAGCGGTGAGCTTCATAGCTATGTTAGCGGAAAGTATCGTTCCCACGGCGAAAGATTGGATATTTCCGAATCAGAAACTGTGGGCCAATAAATCCATCCTGTTCTCTGGCGCTCTCGGCGCACGGGGCGCTCGTCGCTGGGGGGTTGGGCTGTTGGTGGGGGTGCCGTCTGCCGTCTGCCCAGGCGGGGCGTAGTTTGGGGGGCTTCGGGGCCCTTTCTGCTGCTTGGAGGTGCCCTGACATAATACCGACCTTCTGGACCAGTCCCAATTGGGATAAGTCCTGTACACTCGCTGGTGGACACCTTACACACACACACACACACACACACACACACACACACACACACACACACACACACACACACACACACACACACACGCACACAAACACAAACACACATACAGGCGCACCACACCTGCTTGGAGTGCACCCCAGTACCCTTCTGGTTGCATTCCTCTCCTTTCCTCCCTCATTTGCTGCCATAACTATGACAGGAAGAGGCCACATGATCAGTTGTAGTTCCAGTTTTCCTGGACCTAATTAACTGTTTTCAATAAATTTCCCGTTTTTGTTTAAATGTTGTTTGTTTCTATGTTTATTTGTCCCACCCCTCTTGGAGTAGTGATCAGTTGTTTATAGACCCAAACATGATAAAGAGTTGGGTTGGTGGTGGTTCTCTATAACCAAAAACTGTGCTCTTGTCATCCTGCAGTTCATCCACAGGACAGAGGTATTGCAGCAGTTCTTGATGATTTAAGAATTAATAAAGAGCTGCATTGCAGGTTGAGAACTTGAACTCCACTTGCAGACTAACTCTGTCCTCGATGCAATGGCATCCAAATACTCCTTGTTGTATGCCCAGCATGCTGACAGCACGGGTTAAAAAAACAAATAAATAAATAAAATGCTTGAATGATGAATGCTTGCACGGCCGCTTACAACGATGGTCTTGTATCCAGAAACATGGACAATTACAAAGCGGCGTCGTACAACATGTGGAGGGTGGTGAAGGACTCCAAATGAACGTACAAGGACACATAGGAGCTAAAGATGGAGCAACGGGACACCAGACGATTGTTGCAGGGGCTGCAGATAATAACTAGCTACAAGAGCAGCTCCTCCCCAGCCACGAGGGTGGATGCCTTCTTAGCAAACAAACCGAACTCCTTCTATGTGCGGTTTGAGTCTGGCAACAACACCACTAGCTCGTCGGCTAATTGGAGTTACATCGCTGGGGATGAGGACCCACTCTCAAGTTCAAGTTCAAGTCCAAGAGATTATTTGTCACATACATATACATACGGTCATACATATATGCTGTGAAATGTCATGACACCCGGTGATTACGCACAGTGTCTGAGCATGACGTCAGGAGGGCTCTGATGTGTGTGAACACCAGGAAAGCTGCGGGCCCAGATGGCATATCTGGACGAGTACTGAAGACCTATGCTAACCAGCTAGGAGCTGATCAACGACAGCGATGATAAGGCCTACCGTGAGGAGGTGGCTGACCTATCACTCTGGTGCCAGGACAACAGCCTCCTGATGAATGTTAGCCAAACTAAGGAGCTGATTGTGGACTTTAGGAGAGGATTACAAGTGAGGACGCATGCGCCGCTGGTTATTAATGGGACTTTTCTCGACAGGTTGAGCAGCTTCAAGTACCTGGGAGTCCACATCACGGAGGACTTAACATGGACTATACACAGAGACACTCCGGTGAGAAAGGCGAGGTAGCGTCTTTACCACCTCAGGCAGCTGAAGAAATTCGGTGAGGAAAGTCTCGTTGAGGATCCTCAAGTCCTGCTACTCTGGAGCAGTGGAGAGCATCCTGACAGGTTGCCTGGTTGGGGAACTGTACTGCTCAGGACAGGCGAGCTCTGCAGAGGGTCGTGCGTTCAGCTGAACGTACCACTGGAACTACCCTTCCCACCCTGCAGGACTTAACAATAGGTGAATCAGGCTGAATCCATATAGCGTCATGCCTCACTAAGAAAAATCTTCAAAATGTAATTTGTCACTGTCGCGCACAAAGGGGCGTCAGCAGAACAGGAGCCAGAGCAGCATCAGCATTATTAATAATTGTGGCCAGCGAGTCGTTCTGTTGGACTGTATAATTGCTCCTAGAAGGCCCCATCGAACCTCCAATCACTGGCGGAGCACATGCAAGCACATTAGAAGCTGTCTATTATATTTTACATGTCACCAGATGGGTATGTCACTGATTAACTGGCCAGGACCAACTATGGTTCTTGAGGCATGATTGGGGGTTGATTCCATGATCCTTGGTTTATGAGACTGACACCTTACCACTTGGCCACCCTGTCAGCCTTTGTGGTGAAAAAGTGCTTATACATGCTCTGTATAGTTTTACCTTACCTGTGGGCAGAGACTCCCGCAAGTCGTACCGAACAAGGTGCCTAGGAGGATAGCATGCTGCTGAACTCTCTGTAAGGTTGCCAAATTTTAAAATGGTAGTAGTGATGAACACTCAAAGGCATGGATGGGTGATTGTGAATTTTTTAGCTACCTGGCAACTTCTGAATGTATGGGTGGGAGCTGTCAAGATGATAAGACAGGGAAGATCACTTTTTTATGAGTTGCAGTTCTGAGCAATTATTGTGTTGAATTAGAAGGGGTCTGTAATAGTTCACCTAACTGTGTCACACAAACAGCTTGATCTGATGGTCGTCAGTGACCGACCAGCCACGACAGGAAAAAACACATTTCTGGAGGCATGAATGGGGGTTAATCCCGTTATCTTTGGTTTACTAGACTGACGCCTTACCACTTGTCCACCACACCTGCCAGTGGTGGTCAAAAGTGCTTGTACATGCTCTGTATTGCTCTTACAAATAGTTCTGAGCAATGTCCCAAATTAGAAGGGGTCAATTTTATTTTACCTATCTAGCATCATTGTGGTGGCGTTCAATACAGACAGATGATCTGCCAACAAAACCTGGCCAGGATAGGAAACATACTCGTTCATGAGGCATGGATGGTTGCTGATCTCGTGATCTTTTTAACGTATAATTCTGAGCAATTGTTGTCCCAAATAAGAAGGGATCTATTACATTAGTCACCGAAAGAAGTGGATCTAATGGTCTGTCAGTGATTGACATTCTAGGACAGGAAACATCGTGCTTATTGATGCATGGACAGGGTAGATCCCATGATGTTCAGTTTACGAAAGTGCTGCATTGCCACTTGGCTACCACACCTGTTTGCGCTGTGAAAAAAAGTGCTTCTACATGCTCTGTGTATTTTCTACATATTGTCCTGAGCAATTGTTGTTCCAAATTAAAAGGGGTCTATTATATTTCACATGTTACCAGAAGGGTATGATCTGATGGTCTGTTACTGAATAACTAGCCAGGACAGTAGCCGCTGGCTACAGAAACACCTCGGGGACCTGGAGGACCGCCACCGCCGACTGGGAACCGGCCAGAGGAACAGATCCGCGTCCACCTCTAGGACCCATGTGGATTCGCTGGGTCCCCCTCCTTGTCACGATGGCCCGGAGGAGAATGTCCAGTGGGGTGCTGCGTCTGATCGCAGGACCCACGCGGGATTCACCCGGTCCGCAGCCCATCGCAGTGCCCGGGTGGAGAACGACCTGAGCTCCGCCGCACCCATGGCCGTCGGGAGATGGCACCTTTCTTGGCGGGAGGGTGGATATCTACCAGCAGGGTTGTGTGGTGCCTCGGGATGCTCTCTCCCCTTCTCGTGCCGTCCCCTCCCTGTCCCCCCTCAGCTCCCAGGGCGGTGCTGCCATAGGAAATCGGGAAACCAGATTTTCCGACCTCGGTCTCACCAATGCACCTCCCAAGCCTCAATGGCAGTGAACAACATCGTGAACCCGAACTCCTGCAGAAGAACTCGCCAAAGCCGCTGGCGCCATCCTTAATCTGTGCACCTCCATTGCAGTCTCCACCGCCCGCATTGTGGCATGGCAGCAGATGATCCACCACAATGTCTGGCTGCACCTCTTCTCCTCCATCCCAGACTACATGAAAAAGGAGCTCCTGGAAGGCCCCATCGAGCCGCATGGCTTGTTCGGGCCCCATCTCCAATCACTGGTGGAGCACATGCAAAGTACATCAGAAGAGGTGGAGAAGAATAAACGGTTGCCCGGTTACAGCGTGAGGCGTGCCCTCAACGCTCTACTGGTGACTGGCAGGACCGCCAGGACCGACAAGAGATGCTGAGACAACCGCTGCGGCTGCATCTCAGCATCTCACTGTATAGTTCTGAGCAATTGTCCAAAATTAGAAGGGGTATATCATATTTTACCTATCTAACATCATCATGGTGGCATTCAATACAGACGGATGATCTGTAACCAATAAAATAGCCAGGAAAGGAAACAAAACCTTTCATGAGACATGGATTGGTGGTGATCTTGTGATCTTTGGTATGCGAGATGAAATCCGTGGCACTTGGCCAACACACCTGTTGGTCCAATAGAATGCTGCTAAATTCTCTGTAAGGTTGCCAAATTTAAAAATTAGTGATGAACAGTGGAAGATATGGATGGGTGTTTATGTGTTCCTTACCTGTCCAGCAATATCTCAATGAATAGATTGACTCACCAGGACAGAAAGCATCACCTTCATTAAGGCGTGGATGGGTTTTGATCCCATGATCTTTGGTTTACAATATTATATTTCATATATTACCACATTAGGATGTGATGATCTGACTGAACAATCTGAATGATTGAGCAGGCAAAGGAGGAGCCACCACATTTCTTAAGGCATGGAGGTTGTTTGATTCCATGGTCTTGGGTCCACGAGACGAACAGCTTACAACTTTACCACCACACCTGCCTGTGGGGGACAGAAGTGCTTCTACATGTTCTGTATAGTTTTTACAAATAGTTCTGAGAAATTGTTGTCCCAAATTAGAAAGGGTCTCTTATATTTTACCAATCTTATATCATCATGGCGGCGTTCAATACAGACAGATGATCTGTCAACACTACTACAGACTAGCCAGGACAGGAAACAAATTTGCTCATGAGGCATGGATGGTTGTTTATCTCGTGATCATTGGTTTACAAGACAAATTGCCTGGCACTTGGCAAACAAGCCTGTCAGAGAGTCCACTAGAATGCTCTTCACTTCATGAGACCAGTGTTGAGATCATCATTCCATAGATCTTCGGTATGTGTTCAATGGTGGCATTCAACAAAATAGAAGAGCTGTCAAGGAAAGGAACATCACTGTCTTCGAGGAACGGATGGGGGTTGATGCCATAATGTTCGGTTTCTGAGACCGATGACTTACCACTTCGCCAACATTCCCGTCAGTGGATTTACGAGAATGCTGCTATATTCCCTGTAAGGTTGCCAAATTTAAAAAGCTGGTCGCAGAGAATATTCAAAGACATGGATGGGTGGTTATGTGTTTCTTACCCAGCCAGTGAAATTTAAGTGTACGGATGGGAGTTGATTACATGATCTTCACTTCAAAAGACCAGGGCGCTGACACTAAAGCACCATAGATTATCATTCCATAGATCTTAGGTATGTGTTCAATGGTCTCATTCAATGACATGGAGGAGCTGTCAAGGAAGGGAACTTCACTTTCTTTGAGGCATGGATGGGGGTTGAGCCCATGATCGTCGGTTTACGAGACCGACGGGTTGCCACTTGGCCACCACGCCTGTCGGGGGGTCTACTAGAATAGTACTAAATTCCCTTTAAGGTTGCCAAATTAAAAAAGGTAAGAGCAAAGAATATTCAAAGGCATGGATGGGTGTTTATGTGTTTCTTGCCCACCCAGTATATTTTAAGTGTATGGATGGGGGTTGAGCCAACGATCTTCGGTTTACGAGACCGACGCCTTACCACTTGGCCTCCACACCTGTCAATGGGTTCACTAGAATGCTGCTAAATTCCCTGTAAGGTTGCCAAATTTAAAAAGGGGGTCGCAAAGAATATTCAAAGTCATGGATGGGCGTTTATGTGTTTCTTACCCACCCAGTAAAATCTGAGTGTATGGATGGGAGTTGATCACATGATCTTCACTTCCTACGACCGGTGTTGAGATCATCATTCCATAGATCTTAGGTTTGTGTTCAGTGGTGTCATCCAATGAAACGGAGGAGCTAGCAGGGAAGGGAATATCACTTTCATGAATGCATGGATGGGCGTTGAGCCCATGATCTTCGGTTTATGAGACAGAAGCCTTGCCACTTGGCCACCACGCCTGTCAGTGGGTCCACTAGAATAGTACAAAATTCCCTGTAAGGCTGCCAAATTTAAAACGCTAGAAGCAAAGAATATTCAAAGGCATGGATGAGTGTTGACGTGTTTCTTACCCACCCAGTAAAATTGAAGTGTATGGACGGGAGTTGATCACATGATCTTCACTTCATAAGACCAGGGCGCTGACACTAAGGCACCAGAGACTGTCAAGCTTGTCATTCTATAGATCTTCGGTATGTGTTCAATGGTGGCATTCAACAAAACGGGTGACTTGTCAGGAAAGGAAACGGACGATTCTTTGAGGTATGGATGGGGGTTGAGCCCATGATCTTCGGTTTACGAGACCGACGCCTTACCACTTGGCCACCACACCTGTCAATGGGTTCACTAGAATGCTGCTAAATTCCCTGTAAGGTTGCCAAATTTAAAACTCGGGAAGCAAAGAATATTCAAAGGCATGGATGGGTGTTGATGTGTTTCTTACCTCCCCAGTAAATTTTAAGTGTATGGATGGGAGTTGATCACATGATCTTCACTTCCTAAGACTGGTGTTGAGATCATCATTCCATAGATCTTAGGTATGTGCTCAGTGGTGTCATCCAATAAAATGAGGAGCTATCAGGGAAGGGATTATCACTTTCATTAAGGCATGGATGGGGGTTGAGCCCATGATCTTCGGTTTACGAGACCGACGCCTTGCCACTTGGCCACCACGCCTGTCAGTGGGTCCACTGGAATAGTACAAAATTCCCTGTAAGGCTGCCAAATTTAAAACACTAGAAGCAAAGAATATTCAAAGGCATGGATGGGTGTTGATGTGTTTCTTACGCACCCAGTAAAATTTAATGTATGGATGGGAGTTGATCACATGATCTTCATTTCATAAGACCAGGGCGCTGACACGAACGCACCAGAGACTGTCAAGCTCATCATTCCATAGATATTCGTAATGTGTTCAATGGTGACATTCAACAAAATTGATGACTTGTCAGGAAAGGAAACAGACGATTGTTTGAGGTATGGATGGGGGTTGAGCCCATGATCTTCGGTTTACGAGACCGACGCCTTACCACTTGGCCACCACACCTGTCAATGGGTTGACTCGAATGCTTCTAAATTCCCTGTAAGGTTGCCAAATTTAAAAAGCGGGTAGCGAAGAATATTCAAAGGCATGGATGGGTGTTTATGTGTTTCTTACCTCCCCAGTAAAATTTGAGTGTATGGATGGGAGTTGGTCACATGATCTTCACTTGCTAAGACCGGTGTTAAGATCATCATTCCATAGATATGTGTTCAGTGGTGTCATCCAATAAAGTGGAGGAGCTATCAGGGAAGGGAATATCACTTTCATTAAGGCATGGATGGGGGTTGAGCCCATGATCTTCGGTTTACAAGACCAACGCCTTGCCACTTGGTCACCACGCCTGTCAGTGGGTCCACTAGAATAGTACTTAATTCCCTGTAAGGCTGCCAAATTTAAAATGCTAGAAGCAAAGAATATTCAAAGGCATGGATGGGTGTTGATGTGTTTCTTACCCACCCAGTAAAACTGAAGTGTATGGATGGGAGTTGATCACATGATCTTCACTTCATAAGACCAGGGCGCTGACACTAAGGCACCAGAGACTGTCAAGCTTGTCATTCCATCGATCTTCGGTATGTGTTCAATGGTGGCATTCAACAAAATGGGTGACTTGTCAGAAAAGGAACGATTGTTTGAGGTATGGATGGGGGTTGAGCCCATGATCTTCGGTTTACGAGACCGACGCCTTGCCACTTGGCCACCACGCCTGTCAGTGGGTTGACTCGAATGCTTCTAAATTCCCTGTAAGGTTGCCAAATTTAAAAAGCGGGTAGCGAAGAATATTCAAAGGCATGGATGGGTGTTTATGTGTTTCTTACCTCCCCAGTAAAATTTGAGTGTATGGATGGGAGTTGGTCACATGATCTTCACTTGCTAAGACCGGTGTTAAGATCATCATTCCATAGATCTTAGGTATGTGTTCAGTGGTGTCATCCAATAAAGTGGAGGAGCTATCAGGGAAGGGAATATCACTTTCATTAAGGCATGGATGGGGGTTGAGCCCATGATCTTCGGTTTACAAGACCAACGCCTTGCCACTTGGTCACCACGCCTGTCAGTGGGTCCACTAGAATAGTACTTAATTCCCTGTAAGGCTGCCAAATTTAAAATGCTAGAAGCAAAGAATATTCAAAGGCATGGATGGGTGTTGATGTGTTTCTTACCCACCCAGTAAAACTGAAGTGTATGGATGGGAGTTGATCACATGATCTTCACTTCATAAGACCAGGGCGCTGACACTAAGGCACCAGAGACTGTCAAGCTTGTCATTCCATCGATCTTCGGTATGTGTTCAATGGTGGCATTCAACAAAATGGGTGACTTGTCAGGAAAGGAACGATTGTTTGAGGCATGGATGGGGGTTGAGCCCATGATCTTCGGTTTACGAGACCGACGCCTTGCCACTTGGCCACCACGCCTGTCAGTGGGTCCACTGGAATAGTACAAAATTCCCTGTAAGGCTGCCAAATTGAAAACACTAGAAGCAAAGAATATTCAAAGGCATGGATGGGTGTTGATGTGTTTCTTACGCACCCAGTAAAATTTAATGTATGGATGGGAGTTGATCACATGATCTTCACTTCATAAGACCAGGGCGCTGACACGAACGCACCAGAGACTGTCAAGCTCATCATTCCATAGATATTCGTAATGTGTTCAATGGTGACATTCAACAAAATTGATGACTTGTCAGGAAAGGAAACAGACGATTGTTTGAAGTATGGATGGGGGTTGAGCCCATGATCTTCGGTTTACGAGACCGACGCCTTACCACTTGGCCACCACACCTGTCAATGGGTTCACTAGAATGCTGCTAAATTCCCTGTAAGGTTGCCAAATTTAAAAAGGGGGAAGCAAAGAATATTCAAAGGCATGGATGGGTGTTGATGTGTTTCTTACCTCCCCAGTAAAATTTAAGTGTATGGATGGGAGTTGATCACATGATCTTCACTTCATAAGACCAGGGCGCTGAAACGAACGCACCAGAGACTGTCAAGCTTGTCATTCCATAGATCTTCGTAATGTGTTCAATGGTGACATTCAACAAAATTGATGACTTGTCAGGAAAGGAAACAGACGATTGTTTGAGGTATGGATGGGGGTTGAGCCCATGATCTTCGGTTTACGAGACCGACGCCTTACCACTTGGCCACCACACCTGTCAATAGGTTGACTTGAATGCTTCTAAATTCCCTGTAAGGTTGCCAAATTTAAAAAGCAGGTAGCGAAGAATATTCAAAGGCATGGATGGGTGTTTATGTGTTTCTTACCTCCCCAGTAAAATTTGAGTGTATGGATGGGAGTTGGTCACATGATCTTCACTTGCTAAGACCGGTGTTAAGATCATCATTCCATAGATCTTAGGTATGTGTTCAGTGGTGTCATCCAATAAAGTGGAGGAGCTATCAGGGAAGGGAATATCACTTTCATTAAGGCATGGATGGGGGTTGAGCCCATGATCTTCGGTTTACAAGACCAACGCCTTGCCACTTGGTCACCACGCCTGTCAGTGGGTCCACTAGAATAGTACTTAATTCCCTGTAAGGCTGCCAAATTTAAAATGCTAGAAGCAAAGAATATTCAAAGGCATGGATGGGTGTTGATGTGTTTCTTACCCACCCAGTAAAACTGAAGTGTATGGAGGGGAGTTGATCACATGATCTTCACTTCATAAGACCAGGGCGCTGACACTAAGGCACCAGAGACTGTCAAGCTTGTCATTCCATCGATCTTCGGTATGTGTTCAATGGTGGCATTCAACAAAATGGGTGACTTGTCAGGAAAGGAACGATTGTTTGAGGCATGGATGGGGGTTGAGCCCATGATCTTCGGTTTACGAGACCGACGCCTTGCCACTTGGCCACCACGCCTGTCAGTGGGTCCACTGGAATAGTACAAAATTCCCTGTAAGGTTGCCAAATTTAAAACACTAGAAGCAAAGAATATTCAAAGGCATGGATGGGTGTTGATGTGTTTCTTACGCACCCAGTAAAAATTAATGTATGGATGGGAGTTGATCACATGATCTTCACTTCATAAGACCAGGGCGCTGACACGAACGCACCAGAGACTGTCAAGCTCATCATTCCATAGATATTCGTAATGTGTTCAATGGTGACATTCAACAAAATTGATGACTTGTCAGGAAAGGAAACAGACGATTGTTTGAAGTATGGATGGGGGTTGAGCCCATGATCTTCGGTTTACGAGACCGACGCCTTACCACTTGGCCACCACACCTGTCAATGGGTTCACTAGAATGCTGCTAAATTCCCTGTAAGGTTGCCAAATTTAAAAAGGGGGAAGCAAAGAATATTCAAAGGCATGGATGGGTGTTGATGTGTTTCTTACCTCCCCAGTAAAATTTAAGTGTATGGATGGGAGTTGATCACATGATCTTCACTTCATAAGACCAGGGCGCTGAAACGAACGCACCAGAGACTGTCAAGCTTGTCATTCCATAGATCTTCGTAATGTGTTCAATGGTGACATTCAACAAAATTGATGACTTGTCAGGAAAGGAAACAGACGATTGTTTGAGGTATGGATGGGGGTTGAGCCCATGATCTTCGGTTTACGAGACCGACGCCTTACCACTTGGCCACCACACCTGTCAATAGGTTGACTTGAATGCTTCTAAATTCCCTGTAAGGTTGCCAAATTTAAAAAGCAGGTAGCGAAGAATATTCAAAGGCATGGATGGGTGTTTATGTGTTTCTTACCTCCCCAGTAAAATTTGAGTGTATGGATGGGAGTTGGTCACATGATCTTCACTTGCTAAGACCGGTGTTAAGATCATCATTCCATAGATCTTAGGTATGTGTTCAGTGGTGTCATCCAATAAAGTGGAGGAGCTATCAGGGAAGGGAATATCACTTTCATTAAGGCATGGATGGGGGTTGAGCCCATGATCTTCGGTTTACAAGACCAACGCCTTGCCACTTGGTCACCACGCCTGTCAGTGGGTCCACTAGAATAGTACTTAATTCCCTGTAAGGCTGCCAAATTTAAAATGCTAGAAGCAAAGAATATTCAAAGGCATGGATGGGTGTTGATGTGTTTCTTACCCACCCAGTAAAACTGAAGTGTATGGAGGGGAGTTGATCACATGATCTTCACTTCATAAGACCAGGGCGCTGACACTAAGGCACCAGAGACTGTCAAGCTTGTCATTCCATCGATCTTCGGTATGTGTTCAATGGTGGCATTCAACAAAATGGGTGACTTGTCAGGAAAGGAACGATTGTTTGAGGCATGGATGGGGGTTGAGCCCATGATCTTCGGTTTACGAGACCGACGCCTTGCCACTTGGCCACCACGCCTGTCAGTGGGTCCACTGGAATAGTACAAAATTCCCTGTAAGGTTGCCAAATTTAAAACACTAGAAGCAAAGAATATTCAAAGGCATGGATGGGTGTTGATGTGTTTCTTACGCACCCAGTAAAATTTAATGTGTGGATGGGAGTTGATCACATGATCTTCACTTCATAAGACCAGGGCGCTGACACGAACGCACCAGAGACTGTCAAGCTCATCATTCCATAGATATTCGTAATGTGTTCAATGGTGACATTCAACAAAATTGATGACTTGTCAGGAAAGGAAACAGACGATTGTTTGAGGTATGGATGGGGGTTGAGCCCATGATCTTCGGTTTACGAGACCGACGCCTTACCACTTGGCCACCACACCTGTCAATGGGTTCACTAGAATGCTGCTAAATTCCCTGTAAGGTTGCCAAATGTAAAAAGGGGGAAGCAAAGAATATTCAAAGGCATGGATGGGTGTTGATGTGCTTCTTACCTCCCCAGTAAAATTTAAGTGTATGGATGGGAGTTGATCACATGATCTTTACTTCATAAGACCAGGGCGCTGAAACGAACGCACCAGAGACTGTCAAGCTTGTCATTCCATAGATCTTCGTAATGTGTTCAATGGTGACATTCAACAAAATTGATGACTTGTCAGGAAAGGAAACAGACGATTGTTTGAGGTATGGATGGGGGTTGAGCCCATGATCTTCGGTTTACGAGACCGACGCCTTACCACTTGGCCACCACACCTGTCAATGGGTTCACTAGAATGCTGCTATATTCCCTGTAAGGTTGCCAAATTTAAAAAGCGGGTAGCAAAGAATATTCAAAGGCATGGATGGGTGTTGATGTGTTTCTTACCCACCCAGTAAAAGTTAAGAGTATGGATGGGAGTTGATCACATGATCTTCATTTCATAAGACCAGGGCGCTGACACTAAGGCACCAGAGACTGTCAAGCTCATCATTGCATAGATCTTCTGTACGTGTTCAATGGTGACATTCAACAAAATGTATGACTTGTCAGGAAAGGAAACACCCTATTCTTTAAGGACGGATGGGGGTTGAGCCCATGATCTTCGGTTTACAAGACCGACGCCTTGCCACTTGGATCAGTAGAATGCTGCTAAATTCCCTGTAAGATTGCCAAAATTAAAAAGGGGGTAGCAAAGTATATTCAAAGGCATGGATGGGTGTTGATGTGTTTCTTACCTCCCCAGTCAAATTTAAGTGTATGGATGGGAGTTGATCACATGATCTTCACTTCATAAGACCAGGGCGCTGAAACGAACGCACCAGAGACTGTCAAGCTTGTCATTCCATAGATCTTCGTAATGTGTTCAATGGTGACATTCAACAAAATTGATGACTTGTCAGGAAAGGAAACAGACGATTGTTTGAGGTATGGATGGGGGTTGAGCCCATGATCTTCGGTTTACGAGACCGACGCCTTACCACTTGGCCACCACACCTGTCAATGGGTTGACTCGAATGCTTCTAAATTCCCTGTAAGGTTGCCAAATGTAAAAAGCGGGTAGCAATGAATATTCAAAGGCATGGATGGGTGTTTTTATGTTTCTTACCTCCCCAGTAAAATTTGAGTGTATGGATGGGAGTTGGTCACATGATCTTCACTTGCTAAGACCGGTGTTGAGATCATCATTCCATAGATCTTAGGTATGTGTTCAGTGGTGTCATCCAATAAAATGGAGGAGCTATCAGGGAAGGGAATATCACTTTCATTAAGGCATGGATGGGGGTTGAGCCCATGATCTTCGGTTTACAAGACCGACGCCTTGCCACTTGGTCACCACGCCTGTCAGTGGGTCCACTAGAATAGTACTTAATTCCCTGTAAGGCTGCCAAATTTAAAATGCTAGAAGCAAAGAATATTCAAAGGCATGGATGGGTGTTGATGTGTTTCTTACCCACCCAGTAAAAGTGAAGTGTATGGATGGGAGTTGATCACATGATCTTCACTTCATAAGACCAGGGCGCTGACACTAAGGCACCAGAGACTGTCAAGCTTGTCATTCCATCGATCTTCGGTATGTGTTCAATGGTGGCATTCAACAAAATGGGTGACTTGTCAGGAAAGGAAAGAGACGATTGTTTGAGGTATGGATGGGGGTTGAGCCCATGATCTTCGGTTTACGAGACCGACGCCTTACCACTTGGCCACCACAGCTGTCAATGGGTTCACTAGAATGCTGCTAAATTCCCTGTAAGGTTGCCAAATTAAAAAAACGGGTAGCAAAGAATATTCAAAGGCATGGATGGGTGTTGATGTGTTTCTTACGCACCCAGTAAAAGTTAAGTGTATGGATGGGAGTTGATCATATGATCTTCACTTCATAAGACCAGGGCGCTGACACGAATGCACCAGAGACTGTCAAGCTCGTCATTCTATAGATCTTCGTAATGTGTTCAATGGTGACATTCAACAAAATGTATGACATGTCAGGAAAGGAAACACTCTATTCTTTAAGGACGGATGGGGGTTGAGCCCATGACCTTCGGTTTACAAGACCGACGCCTTGCCACTTGGCCACACACCTGTCAGTGGGATCAGTAGAATGCTGCTAAATTCCCTGTAAGGTTGCCAAATTTTAAAAGGTAGTAGCAAAGAATATTCAAAGGCATGGATGGGTGTTGATGTGTTTCTTACCCACCCAGTAAAATTTAAGTGTATGGATGGGAGTTGATCATATCATCTTCACTTCATCAGACCGCTGACACGAACGCACCAGAGATTGTCAAGCTTGTCATTCCATAGATGTTCGGTATGTGTTCAATGGTGGCATTCGACAAGATGAAGGAGCTGTCAGGGAAGGGAATATCACTTTCTTGGGGGTATGGATGGAAGTCGAGGCCATGATCTTCAGTTTCTGAGACCGATGCCTTACCACTTGGCCACCACGCCTGTCAGTGGGTCCCCTAGAATGCTGCTAAATTCCCTGTAAGGTTGCCAAATTTAAAGAGCTCGGAGCGTTGAATACTCACAGGCATCGATGGGTGTTTATGTGTTTCTTACCCACTCAGTAAAGGTTTAGTGTATGGATGGGAGTTGATCACATGATGATCACTTCATAAGAACAGGGTGCTGACAGTAGGGCACCAGAAACGGTCAAGCTTGTTATTTCATAGATCTTAGGTATATGTTCAGTGGTGGCATTCAACAAAATGGATGACCTGTCAGGAAAGGAAACATACTATTCTTTGAGGTATGGATGGGGGTTGAGCCCATGATCTTCGGATTACAAGACCGACGCCTTACCACTTGGCCACCACACCTGTCCAAGTGTTCACTAGAATGCTGCTAAATTCCCTGTAAGGTTGCCAAATTTAAAAAGTTGGTAGAAAAGAATATTCAAAGGCATGGATGGGTGTTGATGTGTTTCTTACCTACCCAGTAAAATTTAAGTGTATGGATGGGAGTTGATCACATGCTCTTCACTTCCTATGACAACTGCTGACATCATCATTCCATAGATCTTTGGTATGTGTTCAGTGGTGGCATTCAACAAAATAGAGGAGCTGTCAAGGAAAGGAACATGACTGTCTTTGAGGAACAGTAGTGGTTGAGCCCATGATATTCAGTTTACAAAACGACGCCCTACCACTTGGCCACCATTCCTGTCAGTGGGATCACTAGAATGCTGCTAAATTCCCTGTTAGGTTGCCAAATTTAAAAAGCTGGTAGCAAAGAATATTCAAAGGCATGGATGGGTGTTGATGTGTGGTTAATATATGCAAAAAAGATGGTTTTGCTTATTTTTATCCATCACAAATATTACCGAGTCTATACAGTTTTTTCTGAGATCAAATATGACCACTCCATTGTTTATGCATAGCAAACACCACACCTGTATTTCTCACACAATTCACTGATCCTTACAGTTATTGTCAGTTGTTGTTTTATGCATTTTTCTTATAGTCACTATAGTTGTTGTGTTATATGGTTGTTTTGAATATTCACTACAGTTGTTTGATTATGCATTTACTTACAGGTACATTTATGTGCCGCTTGTTTGCCTACAATATATCCTGCATGCTCATTGCTACCATCTATAAGTCACATGTTATCCAACATTACCAGCGTTATGACTTATAGTCTTTCATTTATCCTTGTAATCTTGTTAGAATGTGACTTTAGAAGTCACACAGGGGGGAATGTTGTGGTTAATTAGTAACCTGTTATGGTTGAATTATTTACCCCACATGAAAATAACCTACTACATGTTATACCAAATCCGATGCAATAAAACCAAATTGTGTGTATCAAAAATCCCTTTTGAAATTGTGTCTGTCACAAAGCCAGAAGATTGAGCCAAAGGCTTGTACATCAAGCTAACCAGCAGAGGGTGCCAAAGCCTCCACAAGGCTTTTCTTTTACATTTTTCAAGGTTGCACAGCCAAGGACTGCAGAATCAGCTCATCCGAACCATCTGGAATGGAAAGGTACAGCAACGCCCTCTAACAAGAGAGGGAAGGGTGTTCAGCTATAAAGGCTGCAATTGGCTGTCTGGAAAGTGACATCAGAATGCATGCGCACAAAGAATAAGTGCTGTGATTGGCTCCAAACGGGATTTTGACGGATAAATGACACAAAAATAGCAGGACATGTAAATGGAAAATTTTCCAAACGACTATAAAACATGAGAACAAAGAGACCTGAGATGAGTTGGTTTCACAAAGCTAACACCAAGTTTGCTATTGTATTTGTTTTTCCAATACATAATAAACTTGATTGCATCAGATTTTGTTCCTATGTTTTTTTTCCCAAGTTTCAAAGCTATAATGAGTTTGAAATGTTATGCAGAGATCTAGATTTTTTACTGGCCCAGATCTGGAGCTTTTTTTACCCACCACAGTATGTATGGGGTTGATCACATGCTCATCAGTTTCTTAGACAAGTGCCTTTCCACTTGGCCCCCACACCATGTCCAGCTTTTTATTCCATCGATTATAGATATGTGTTCAATGGTAGCATTCAAAAAAAACAGATGATTTGTCACTAAAAAGCCAGCCACGATAGAAAAGACCAACCTCTTCAGAAAGGTATGGATGGGGGTTGATCCCAAGTTCTCACATGGTCACAAAACTGACGCTTTGCCACTTGGCCATCAAGCCTGTCTGCGGTGCTTATACATTACATTACATTAAGTCATTGAGCAGACGCTTTTATCCAAAGCGACTTACAGTTATTCAAACACCGACGGACGCAGCCATCAGGAGCAATTAGGGGTTAAGTGTCTTGCTCAAGGACACTACAGCATGCTAGCAGGAGGAGCCTGGGATCCAACCAGCAACCTTTAGATCACTAGACCACCAGCTCTACCGCCTGAGCTACCATCCCCGGTTATAAAATTGCACTACATTCTTTGTATAGTTCTGTATATTTTTTACATATGTGACCCAATGCAGACTTTAGGGTCATTTGGCATCATTCAAATTTTTCAAATATCAAATATTTTTAAAGCTATGACTTGTTAATCACAAGGGTGTGGCAAACTGTGATTCTGAGATAATCACCCTCGAAGTTTCCCCGAGACTTGGCTTCTTTCTGCCCACTCCCAGAATGCAAATGGGGGTTGGAGGAAAAACAAAGCCTCATGGCTAATTAACATAATGCTGAATGGGCCAATCACGAACAGCGTCAACAACACGCTACAAATTTTGTTTTAAAAAAAGCTTTTATTTAACAGTAAGATTATACATGTTTTGTAAAATTTGAATTATTTTGGAGTTTAAAAGTACGGACAACACAACAAAATGTAGAGTCTATCAATGTAATGAGTCTCAGAAAATCTGAATTCTGAAAATCTGTCACCAACCTCGGACTTCATCAGGTCATCACGGGCATATCGTCGGTCTCCTCCCGTGGTTCTTGAAAATATTCCGGTTCCTCGTCACATTAAGGTTGAAATCTGCTGTTTGAAATGTTCTCCAAGTCCGCGATATCGCACTGGTCAGATTAAGGTCTGAGATATCGTTCAGAGCTTCTGCCACCTGCTTCACATAATCCATAATGATATAGAGAAGAAAGTTTTCACAGACAAGTGAAACACCCCTGGGCTGCGCTTTAGCTGTCTGTATACAGAAGTGACGTGAAGGTTTATTTTTCTACGCTATTTCACAACAATGGCTCTGTGTGTGTGTGTGAAAGTAGTATGATTTAAAGGTTGAATTCTATCAATACGGTTTCACATTTTCACTTCACTTTACATGGAATATGGAGGAATTTTCTTCACCTGAATGCTTGCATTAAAGGAAACAATAGATCGGCATTGTTTAGCATCTCGGTAAGTGAACTATGTTTCTCCATGTAATCTAATGGGAATATTTAACTCCACGGTTTAAGATTTTTCTACTATTTATAAATCAAACTCGATTTCAAATACACAGAGAGATAAAATAAAAAACCACCAAGGAACACGAATCCGGAAAAAAAATCGAATTTTCCTTCAAGAAAGGTTTTTCAACTTATTTGGCTCTTCCTGGCTATTTTTAGAAATGTGCGAGATGGTGGGTTTTGCTGCGGTGGGTCAGAAATTGTACTTACTATACTGTATGTCAAACAAGCAAAGCAATAAAAAACTAGCGGGGGAGATAGGGCTCCCCCTGCGGACCATACAGCACCAAGTAGCTCTGCCACTACAAACTTTGGCTTGCTTCAACCATAGTTCAGTGCGGAATTCCTGTGAATAGAGGACAAAACAAGATTGTACATGTAGATGTACTTATCTAATTACCATTACCAACCATTAATAGATGAGAGCAATAGGTACGGTGGCTTTGTTGGCTGCAGTGGCTCTAACATTTCCTATAGAGATCAGGTACAGTAATGTCAATAACACAAATAGGAAGATCAGAATGGGGCTTGTGACGTCAAAACATTAAGTGGATGTTCCGTATATCTCATTAATCAGCACACCGTACCCTATCACCCATACACATTCATGGAATCAAAATAAAATAAAAGAGAGATAACACCAGATACAAAAATAAATACAATCGGTAGTACAAAAAATAGACAAAAACTGTTTTATACAAAAACAGATGACGGACAGACAGACAATTTTAAAACCCTCCTAATACTTGTACTCTGTATAGTCTAAATAATCATAGTTGAACTTCTAAAGAGCTTCAGTAGCAAGATCTGGGTGCGTGTGATGCGTCTTGTGCGGTAGTGCATGCGTAGTAGTAGTGTTTGTAGCTTGTGCATGCGTCTGTGCATGCTGCATGTCGCTTCTGCTGGCTGTGCTTTGCTTTCAGCTACTGCCGCCGGCTAGCCCTCCTTGCGGGGGCCAAAAAGAGGAGCCGAGTACGTAAGCCTCCTCCTGCTGGTATACAGTCTCTCCACCACCAAGACCCATGCAGTGCCTCCCACACACGGTAACTGGGACTATGCAGTCCCAGGCTAAACTGTAGGGGATCGGGGAGCAGCAGTGGGCCCCATAGACGCGGTGCACAGGCCCACCGGCGAGTGGACACGCCCTTGTGCCCGTCAACCACTGTCCCAGCTATGGGTAAAATAGTGGGCAGATGGGGCTCCGCCATGGTAGGCAACCTATCTAGGAGAAGGTCACTCCGAACCAAAACCACAGGCGTTGCTCTTGCCTGGCTCCGCACCGTATACCATCTGAAGGTGTGCAGCAAGGGCGGATGAAGGCTTTAAGCCTGAAACGGCCAGAGTATGGCTGCGAGGAGCTGCGCCCCACAGTCATTATTAATGCGCAATGTATAGCTTCCACGGAGACACAAGACACCGATAATCCTATACTTCCAGCGGCGGGAGTCCGCAGGAGCCACGCAGCGGACGGTGGTGCTGGTCCTCCCTCGGGAGGGCACTATGACGACTGGACCCCAGACCCTCTCCTCCGGGGAGGAAGGGTTCAGTCTGACCACAGCCCACTGTCCAATGCACTCTTGCGCTGTAGGAGGCCATGTATTATGGCAACCTACAACGCAAACACAGTGAGGGAAGAGGCGAGGTTGGAAGAACTGGCACACTGTGTCGAGGAAAGGGGAGTGGAGATCCTGGCAGTCCAGGAACATAGGAGAGTGCACACCGACCAGCCAGTTAACCATCACAGAGTGGGGGGGTGCACGTTCATCACCTCATCGGCATGGCGTAATGATGCCCAAGCAGCAACAGGTGGCGTGGGACTCATGGTGAGCCCCCGAGCATGAAAGGTCCTCCGTAGAGTGCAACCACACACTAACAGGATCCTTAGTGCTGATTTCGAGGGAAACCCAGTAACAACGGTCATGACTGTGTACTCTCCCACCAATGTGGCACTGATTGAGGAAGTGGAAGGGTTCTACGATGACCTAAGAACAGCGATCCACCATGTGCCTGCTCACAACTTCCTAATGATCCTGGGGGACTTCAATGCGAGACTTGGAAGACGCACCCTTCACGTACCACGACAATACCAACCGCAACGGAGAACATCTAGCTGCCCTCCTCACGGAACATGACCTACTGGCCGCAAACACCCTGTTCCGTAAGAGGATGGGCAAGAGATGGACGTTCCAGGACCGAGCCACCAGTATGCGGCGCCAACTGGACTATATACTGGTAAGGAGGAATGGAGGAAGTCCATCTTGAACACAGAGTCCTACAGCACATTCGACTCTGTAGGCTCTGATCACCGTGTGGTCGCTACAAGGCTGCGCCTGAGCTTGAGGGCCCCTAAGAGTGCGCCAAGGACCCGGCCCGACTGGGAGGCCTTTGCGGGAAGCCCTGAACTCCAGGCCAACTACACAGCGGAGGTGAGAGCCCGGCTACATCTGCTGGCCGAGGAGAGGGAGCCAACAACTTACGAGCGGTTCCTCTCTGCTAACGAAGAGGCAACCAGGAAATGGGTGCCGACAAAGGGGAGATTCAGAGCCTCCACTAGATCTAAACACCCAGAAGTTGTCAAAGCGCGGGCGCAGGTGCAGAGGCACGCAGAAACTATGAGAGAGAGGGGACTGCAGAGAGTCAGGACGAGCTGAACAGCACCAAACAACAGCTGTTCAACACCTACGACAGGATCAAAGGGGAGGAGATGTTGGAGAAGGTGAGGAGGGTGGAGGCAGAACATGGCGAACAGAGATACAAGGAGTCGTGGAAGGTCATAAACGAGATGAGTGGGCGCAAGAGGGCAAGAGAGGGACAGCTGGCGGGCTGCAGCCCAGAAGAGAGAGTAACCTCCTGGTTCACCCACTTCAGGGATCTCCTGGGCACCCACCCAACAGTGGACAGAGCTGAGGAAGAAATACCTGCAGTCCTCACAGATCTTGAAATTGACGATATTCCCTCTACAGCTACTATCCTTCGCAGGTGTCACTTCCATAGCATCAGGTATTGCTGTTCTAATACCTTCATACTTATCAAGAAGATTTAAATATGATAATTCTTTCAATCAGGAACACCTACGTCCAGGTCTAAATAGATTGAGCGACACAGCCATCCATATTTCATTCGCTGCATGTTGTTTGAATAGAAGCCACGATAACGCATTACTTTGACATTCAGGCATCAAAGGTTCCGGTACCATCTCTAGAATTGAAGGCTATGTGCCCAGCGCTGGCACTCTCACCACACACGGACAATTCGAATTAGTAGTCATTCTAACAGAGTGAGTTATCTGTTGGAACCACAGATTTCTATTTACCCACGGGTCTGCTATTTGCAGTACCGAGGAACAAAACCCATATGCTTTCCACAGGGTTTCTCGCTTCTGTAACGCATGAAGATGTTCAGTTGTGTCTTTTGATGTCCACTCAGCATCAAGAAAATCATTGGCCACATCCGACATAGTCATCTGAACTATTTCACCTGAATTCTTATCAATCTCCTCAGCAATTGGTTCTCTAATTACAGAGCTCTCCTTGCTATTGTTCTAATTAATTTCCAACTTCACCATAGGCTTCAGAGTTATATTTACCAACTTCTTAAATGATGGGGATGTAGTGATATGTGTCAGCGTCTTATCTACAGACTTCGTAGACACCGAAAAAGTCATCATTGTATTATTGGTAGTGGATCTCATCCTCACATCGTCACTTGTATGATTACCAGGAGTTACAGACGTAGAAGTTGTCATCATCATTGTTGTAAAATCCTTTTCTGCCAATGTTGTAGCTAGAATAGTAATTGATGATGACACGTTAATACTACTAGTTATTCCTCAAGCTAAGGTAATAGATGTCATCGGTCCAACGGTCACCCTTGGTGTGACTAGTTGTATTTGAAATTCTTATTTCTTTAGTAACCAGACCTTTTACTACAAGCATTATCTTATGAGTTCTATATCCTGCTTCCCAATAAATTTTCCTCGGGATATATTTAAACTCTGGATCCAAATATGTGCATGTATATTCTTGATCTTCCCATATGACATTACCTATGACAAGCGAACAGTCATCCCGAACTTTAAACCATCTCCTGTCATTATACAACATATACTTTCATTGACCGCGAGGCACACTGCTAACATCAGGTCCTGTTAGCACGTGCATTTTTCCATTTAGGGGGATTATTTCCACTAGTATTCCATTTACTACATTGACATGGCAGCTGAACTGCCTTTCCCAAAGTCACTTCAACCCTAGTCCTTGTATCGCTTTGGTCTAATCCTTTTTCGGGTTGGTCTTGGACTCCTTGGTCCAACTGGGTCTGTGTATTTTCCTGGAGAGGTATCACAGCCCTCTGGAGTTTTTGACGACTCATACTCTCTGGAGTTAGACTGTTGTTTCTGGGACAGTTGTTAATCAATGTCACCAAAGTGTCTCTCTTGCTCAGGGACTGACAATTCATCCCTGGGATCATCAAAAGTGTGCTCAACATCAGCACACTCACATCATTGTCAATCTCTTCTTCTGGGTCTTGACCTTGGAGGTCCTCATGATCCTCTGCTGTGTCTGCAGCTTCTGTTGGCTCTCTAGAGCTTTCAACATCTCTGCTCTGTGATCGTGGTGCCTCTTCTTTTGGCGCTCTAACACAATGTGATAAATGGCACCATGTTGGAGAACCTTTAACCTTAACCACAGTTCCCGTACTGCGGACAACTTCGAATGGTCCTTTGCAGCGTTCATTAAACCACTTCCTCCTAAACAACTTCACAAATACCTTGTCTTCAGGTTGCACTGTGTTCCTCTGTTGCTCATCAAGTCTCTCTAGCACCTCCTCTTGTTTTTGCCTGTCAAAGACATATGTGTGTATTCTCTTATGCAGTGCAGCCATATACTGCAGTTAACAAACACTCGCATTTCATCTTCTAAAAGGGCTAAACTTGGACCCTTTCCACTTGTGCGCAAACAAGGTGTGGGCATCCGTCTAGCCAACTCATGGGGTGTTATGCGCAAATCACGGAGCCCACTTGAACGACACATCATTAATGCCAACGGAAGCGCCTCTACTCAATTCAGACCTGTGTGCTGACAGATTTTAACAATATGATTTTTCAGCACACCATTCATTTTTTCACAAACACCTTGGCTTTGCAGATGATAAACAGACATCCTAGACATTGTTTAATTCCCAATTTTTGCAGAATTAATTTTACTGTTCTATCCATGAACTCTTTCCCATTATCTGAGGAGTATCTGGAAGTCCCCACCGGCTTATGACCTCACGACCCAAAAACTTGGCAACTGACTGAGAATCTTTACACTTGGTTGGACATGCCTCAGGTCACCGTGAAAATCTATCCACGACGACTAACATGTATCTTTTACCTCCTACTGGTCTTATCATGTCAACAAAATCCACAACCAACTCACGCCTAGGACCTGTCGGAGTTGGAATGTGACCGGGTGGACCCATCACACCCCTCCAAACATTGTTTTTGAGACATATTGTACATCTGCCTACAACATAATCAATTTGCTTAAGCAAGTACGGTGCCCAAAAACCAACTCTTTCGTGATTTTTCTCCTTACCTACCCATGTGCTTCCTGAATCATTAGACCTAGTAGGTCGGAGGTTGCCAACATCAGTCCTTCATGATTTATCCACAGACCAGTAGAAACTTGAGTGGCCCCTCGGTCCAACCTTAATTGTTTATCTATGGCGGACGCAGCTTCTTGCATCGAGACCACATCTCTGAGCGGGATTTCATCTTCCAAGTCCACTTCATGGGTGACCAGAATAACCTTGCCTGCTCTGTTTGATCCTGTAACTGCTTTTGCAGCCTCATCAGCCGCTTTGTTACCTTGTTTAACCCTTGACGTGTCCATTTTGTGTGCTGCACACTTAGCTACAGCTATTTCCTTTGGCTTCATCATTGCATGCAACAATTTCATTATCTTAGCATGATGCTGTATTGGAGAACCATCGGTTTTCTTAAATCCTCGATTTGTCCACACTGATCCAAATAAATGACACACATTATGTGCGTATGTAGAATCTGTATATATTATCACTCGCTTGCCTTCGGCCAATAGACAAGCTTCAGTCAGGCCCACAAGTTCAGCAAGCTGTGCAGAAGCAGGTTGTGGTATTACTTCTGCCTTCTCAACAACAAATTCAGTTCCCTGGGCTTTGACTACTGCATAACCAGCACTCAATGTATCTCCTATTCGATAGCAAGACCCATCAGTCCAATACTCTATACCTGACACATGCAGTGGGAAAGCTTGCAAGTCTGATCTGAGCTTTGCATAACTCTCTACTTCCTGAAGACAATCACGTGGCTCCCCATCCTCTGGTGTTGGCAAATTCTCAGCTGGATTTACCGTGACGCACCTTACTAAGGTGACATCTTCCTGCTCTAAGAGCCTATGATAGTCTCTTAGCCTAGACATAATCAATGTACATTTACCAAAATTCAAAAGATTTCTGAGACTATGATGGGTAAGAATTGTCACTGGGTAACCCATAGTTACTGATGATGCTTTATCATACATTAAATAAACTCCCACCATTGCTCTGTAGCACAGTGGTAGCATCAATTCTACTTCTGAATAGGCAGTAGAATAATACGAAACAGGTTGAGGACTTGTCCCTGTACCTGTGGGCTGACAAAGAACTGCACATGCATATTTACCCCCAGTGGACGTAGCCACAAAAAGTAAGTTTTGTGGCTACGCTCGCAGATGAAATCGTTCCCACGGTGAAAGTTCGGATATTTCCAAACCAGAAACCATGGGTTGATAAATCCATCCGCTGCGCTCTGAATGCGCGCACGGCCGCTTACAACGACGGACTTGTATCTGGCAACATGGACAATTACAAAGCGGCGTCGTACAATCTGCGGAGGGCGGTGAGGGACGCTAAACGGACGTACAGAGACACCGTGGAGCTACAGATGGAGCGGGGGGGACACAAGACGCTTGTGGGAGGGGCTGCGAACAATAACAAACTACAAGAGCAGCTCCTCCCCAGCCACGAGTGTGGACGCCTCCCTGGCCAACCAACTGAACTCCTTTTATGCGTGGTTCGAGTCTGGCAGCAACACCGCTAGCTCGCCGGCTAATTGGAGCTACACCGCTGGGGACGAGCGCGCACTCTCAGTGTCCGTGCACGAGGTCAGGAGGGCTCTGATGCGGGTGAACACCAGGAAAGCTGCGGGCCCAGACGGCATATCTGGACGAGTACTGAAGACCTGTGCTAACCAGCTAGCTCCGGTGTTCACCACAATATTCAACATCTCCCTGGCTGAATCAGTGGTCCCATCCTGCTACAAGAGGTCCACCGTCGTTCCTGTCCCGAAGATCGCCTCTCCAACCTGCCTGAATGACTACCGTCCGGTGGCCCTCACCTCGGTGGTCATGAAGTGTTTCGAGAGGCTGATTAAGGATTACATCTGCGCCTCCCTCCCCCGCACCTTGGACCCGTTGCAGTTCGCGGCAGAACAGATCCACGGATGACGCGGTCTCCCAGGTACTGCACACCACGCTCACGCACCTGGATGGCCAGAAGGGGGCCTATGTGAGAATGCTGTTCATTGATTATAGTTCAGCTTTCAACACCATAGTCCCCACCAGACTGGCTGTCAAGCTGATGGAGCTCGGATTGAATGGTCCGCTGTGCACCTGGATCCTGGACTTCCTCACAGGCCGCCCCCAGGTGGTCAAGGTGGGGAAGTACATGTCAAGCTCCCTCACCCTGAACACAGGATCCCCCCAGGGCTGCGTCCTCAGCCCCCTACTGTACTCCCTGTACACACATGACTGTGTGGCCAGATCCAGCTCCAACACCATCATCAAGTTTGCTGACGACACCGTGGTCGTGGGCCTGATCACCGACTGCGATGAGAAGGCCTACCGCGAGGAGGTGGCTGACCTGTCACTCTGGTGCCAGGACAACAGCCTACACCTGAACATCAGCAAAACCAAGGAGCTGATTGTGGACTTTAGGCGTGGATCACAATCGAGGACGCACGCGCCCTTGTGGATTAATGGGACTTCTGTCGATAGGGTGAGCAGCTTCAGATATCTGGGAGTCCACATCACAGAGGACTTAACATGGACTGTTCACACAGACACTCTGGTGAGAAAGGCGAGGCAGCGTCTCTACCACCTCAGGCAGCTGAGGAAATTCCGGGTCTCGGTGAGGATCCTCAAGTCCTTCTACTCTGGAGCAGTGGAGAGCATCCTGACAGGCAACATCACTGCTTGGTTTGGGAACTGTACTGCCCAGGACAGGCGGGCCCTGCAGAGGGTGGTGCGTTCAGCTGAACGTACCACTGGAACTACCCTCCCCCCCTTGCAGGAGTTATACACCAGGAGGTGTAGTAGCAGAGCCCGTAGGATCATGAAGGATCCTCATCACCCCAACAACGGACTGTTTCAGCTGCTGCGGTCAGGCAAGCGCCTCCGCAGCCACCCAGCGAGAACAGAGAGACTGAGACAGAGTTTTTTCCCGCACGCCATTAGAACTGTCAACGCTGACCTCACCAGGGGTCCTAACTGAGCCATGCACTAGGCTCCACTACCTACTGTACTGTATGTAGCATACTGTACCGCATACTGTATCACTGTTCAGGGTTGTTCGTGATGCCGTATTGCTGCGCCGCACTGTTGTATACTGTGCTGTATTATCCCAAACACTACCTCACACTATTCACATTCACATGCCACTTTAATTCACATGCCACTTTAAATGCACATATCTGTATATACATAGGCATATTCCTTCTATCTATTCCATTTTATTTCAATTTATTTTTATTGTATTTTATTCTATATATTTTTATGTTATTCTATAAGTATTCCACTTACTGTATTACGTTTTAGGAGTCAGTTTGTCGGTCTATGAAAGGAATTTTCTACTTTTTATTTTATTTTATTTTCTATTTTTACTTATCACCGGGTGCGTTGCATTACATTTCACTGCATATATGTATGGAAGTATGTATATGTATGTGACAAATAAAAATCTTGAATCTTGAATCTTGAATTCTTCACTTATCCAGATAGCAAGATTTTCCTTTATTAGTGCAAAAATGGCTTCCTCAGCTTCTGCCAACATTTCTCCTATACGCTTCTGCTCAAATCCTTCAGCCACCATTAAAGTCACACGGGGCACACTTTTCTCAATGTCATGCTCCTTTTCAAGATACTCATCAGTGTTTATCTTCATAGTTAGTCCTTGTGGTCCCAAAATTATGCAGCACGAGGTCAGCTGAACATGCTTGGGTTGACCTTCTTTCTCCGATTCTTCATCCCATTCACCCTGTTCACTCTCATCCGTGTCGTCCGTTCCTGGCACCATTTTCCTCACTGGTCGATCTCCTCTTTTCTCCGCTTTAGCCAACATCCTTCTGACTTTTGGGTCGTATCCTCCAATAGCTTCGTCTGAATCACTCACAATCTCTTCTCCTATTTCCAGACTTCTGACCTGTTGTCTGCTTCCCAAACGGTTCCTTCCCTTTGTACTGTTGGAGCTTGGTTACATCTTTATGGTTGTTTTAGCCTTGCCATCTCTATTATTTGCTCATTCTCATCTTTGAAGAGATAGTTGCCCTCCTGTGTAGTCACTGGGAGCTGGGGATAAACATCGGTGAACTTTACCTCCTTCCCATAAGGCAGGGGCTTCTATACAGATGCAGTATGTGAGAAGGGTGCCTCTCCATCAATTTTCCTGTTTGCTTATCATTTTTCTTTACTTCTTGTATACTCCATTCCCTTTTTTCTTTTGTGGCTTCGAACCATTTCTGTCCCTCCTTTTCGAACAGCTACAGAATGCCAAGTTCTGTTTGTCTTTTCTCTGTGCGTCTCTTTCCTTTCTTATCTTTCTTTAGATTTACTTTATATGTGGACACAAGCACCTGCATTGTTTTAATCACATCCTGGTTAAGAGTTCCTTTAACTGGCCACGGTTGTTCAATGTCAGGCCAATGCTTGCACAATTTTCCTTATATTTTTGCAATATCTTTAATAAGGGGATTATTCTTTCACACTACATCAACAGGAGTGATTGCTTTTGTAATTTTGATATCCATTTTTGACATAATAATGACCCTCTTATTTTCTTTTATTGTAAATAGAATTGAATTATTTAAAATTATTTATAAAGCACCGTGTAATCACACTCAACCAAAAACAACTGAATTTACCAACCCCAAAGGAGACCAACAGCTTCCCATTTATGAAAGCAAATTCACTTGATCATCATCTGATTCAAGATTCAAGATTCAATATTTTTTATTTGTCACATACATATATGCATCTGATCATACACATTTATCTTAAATTATCAAAATTATATCAATGTTCAATCTCAAAACAGCCTCAATCAAGGTACCATACTGAGATAATGAAATCAATATTCACAGCACTCAACAGTATTGAACTCAAATCAGCTTTTCCACAAGTGATCAATCAAATCAATAACACTCCATTATTTAGGCAAATGCCTTAATTAGTCAGTCCGTTGCCAAGTCTACCACTAAATAATTGCAAATATAATATATGAAAAGGAACTACTGTAAGCCTATATGTGGAACCAAGCTAAAAATGTATCAATTATGTCGGTTATAACTAAATGTATACACATATAGGTAAATGCAGGTGTCTATTGAAAGGGTTTGTGGATAAAACTGCACTGGCCTTGTACAACTGGATTCAGGATTCCTATGACTGTCATCTGCAAGTTTCCAGTGTCTGTGAAGAACTGCCAGATGTCTTGTCATCTGCCCCTTGGATGATCCAAGGGGCAGACACTGGAAGACACATTCCATCTTCTCTGTCTTTCCCCCAGCTTTCACTCAGCATAGTAAAAGAGAGGAAGAAAGAAAAAAATAAAAAGAACAACACAAAAGTTCAGTGTCTTTGGACCACTCTAAATTCTTATACACACTGTAATACAATTCGGTGAGACATGCATTAACAGCTTTCTCATTTCTCATGCATTTGAAATAAAGTAATGTTTACTTTTATTCATACAATGCATTTGAAATCTAAAGAGTATATTAGCCAATCTGATATCACCTCCAATTGATTCTTTTTATTCTATTTGTCTATTTAATTTAATTTAAATTTTTTTTTCTTCTATCATACTGAGAGAAAAAGAGAGGAGGGGGCTTCTTCACAGCCCCTCTTGTCAGGAGGAGTTAACTAATCTCCACTCTGTATGAAGCACCACCCCTTGCTCCACCTCTTAAATTTAGCCACAACTTCCAGTATTGACTGGTCGTCAGTGAGTGAACATCCTGTTTTAGCTCCTTTAGGTCACGAACAGAGTCAACAATCAGAGCTGTTTTCTCTCACTCAGCAGCTGAGACACAAACCTATCTTCTGGCAGCCAAAATCAGCTTCTCCTTCTATTTCAACAAGACTATCTGTTCTTTTAACCAGACAGAACTCACAGCAAGCACATTCACACACACACAACAAGCATGAAAAAAACAAAGAAAGAACCCACACACTAATCAAACAATCCAAAAATCCTACTTACAAAATCAGAACAGGAGCTTTTTCTTTCTTTTTCTGAATGTGTACATGCATGTGTCAGCAAACTGTTGTTGGTTGCTCTACTCCTTCTCTCAGAAGGCTTATATTTTTATCAAATGTATAAACGTACTGTAAAAGGCTCATATTTTTTTATCAAATGTACAAACGTCCTTAAAAAAGGCTTATATATGTTTTATCACTAAAGAGGCAAAAATGTTTTTCCTTTATGTATTACTCAAACCACTCACCACCTATGTATACCTATTTAATAACACATTTATTCTCTTTATCATTGCACCTACACACGAACATTACACAGATCTCTCCATGCATTTTTAGCCACGGCAAACACACACAAACACACACACAGACACACACACACAGACTGTCTGTCCAGCAGTAGTTTGATCCTCCAAAGACTTCAACAGCACTTAACTTTATATTTTAACGTCGACTCATTTATAATTCTCTAATTTCATCAAAATTTTTACTTTGGCCAAACTTTTAACAAATTATCTTTTTAATCAGATTCTTTCATCATGCATGCTCGATGTATACTAGTTCTCCTAGGCTAGTTCAGCCCTGTTTTCATTTTTCTCAAACTTTATTTTTCATCTTATTTCCTCTTTTAAGCCTTTAACATTTAACTCTTTTTCGTTTTCATCTTTTTCATATTATTTCATATTATTTCATATTTAGCCAATTCCCCTGGCCAGGGTTATTTCCTCTTTGTTTTTCTTACCCAGATTGGAGTATACTTTATTTTCTTACGGCCAACTTTCACACGGCAGCTAATGTACACATGTCTTACAGTTAAGAACATACGGGCCCTGTCTTCATTAATCTTGCATGGTTATTTAACTTCTTTTAGTTACTAGTTCTGCCGTTCTATTATTACTTTTTACTTCAACTTAATTCTCTTTTAACTTGTTTCTTATTTCTCTTGCCTCTATTCTCTATTTCTCTTTTTCTTTCGTTTATTATTCTGTTATTCCCCTTATTTACATCTTTTACAACTTAATAAACCCCAATTTAGAAAGAAGCTCACTTCACACATCAACACATCATCTCTCATCTCTGCACAATCTGCTCTTGTCAGTGCAGCCTACCTGCACAAAACAACTCGTATTTGTGACACTCACCCTGAGGTGTTTAAAGTGGTAACTTCGCTGAAGCTGACGGCAGTGGCAGATGAGGCAATCAGATCCTGGTCGTGAAACAATTTGGAGTTTCTTTGTTGCCGATGATGTGTTGACTTGCCATGGATGTCTGGGAGAGAACAGAAGTCAATTGCGTTCCCTCCCGAATGGAACTAGGGAGTGTCCTTTATACTTGTAACGTAGCACATCTGATTCCAATCTATGGGTCACCGTTCAGCTGACTGACATACATCTAAGCACATTTCACCTCCCTTATCACCGGGGCCCCTGGTAATGGGCTCTCTCTTGGGACCCCTGGCAACATCTGTTAGTAATTATATTATACAACGGGGCCTTTCTTGGGACCCCAAACATTCCAGACACCTTGTGTGTGTGTGTGTGTGTGTGTGTGCGTGTGTGTGTATGTATGTGTGTAAGATGTCCAACGGTGAGTGTACATGACACTGCTCCTCCTACTAGCATGCTGTAGTGTCCTTGAGCAAGACACTTAACCCCTAATTGCTCCTGATGGCTGCGTCCGTCGGTGTTTGAATAATTGTAAGTCGCTTTGGATAAAAGCGTCTGATCAATGACTAAATGTAATGTAATGTAATGGTATTATGGTATTATTAAAAATGCAAAATATTTAAAATGAATGACAAAATGAATGCGTTAATTTTGACAGCACTATTTTTTTTATCCATTTTTTATTCCTATTTGTATTTATATCTTAGTTTTTACTTTAATTTAATCTTCCTATTTTTATGCCCAGCACAGTAACTGGAGTTTGCAGAAAAGCATTTCACTACATTTCACTACTTGTGATAATGTGTACATGATAATTAATAAATATACCAATGTAATATAGCTACATATATATATATATATATATATATATATATATATATATATATATATATATATATATATATATATAATGTAATATATGTATAAATATATCAATATGAATTAATCTTTGAATCTTGAATTATCCTTTTTCTACATTCCATTCTTGATGATATAAGTGGGATTCCTAGTGCTCAGGGCTTCTTTTCTGCCGGACGGGAACAACAAGAGTCCCTATAGGATATTTCTGCAGTGGCTGGTGTCTTATGACTCTGAATGGGGTGATCCTCACGGTCTATGTGGTTAGCAATGGCGGTGATTTTGACACTCATGACTATGTGGCTGGTTTTACAATAACTCAGGTTCACAGTTTCTTGTGGCTTATGTGTCAGGTTAAATATCGAATCGAGGATTACTTTGGGTGTTTTCTCTAAGCTGTGGGGAAGACACGCAGTTCCCTTTTGAGGCAGGGTTAGTCACACACAAGCAGGGAAATTGACGTCACAGCCACACTCCAGCTTCAAGGGGGTAGCTTCCGCATCCCGTCTCACTCTGCTCTAGCTTTCCATGCCGACCCTCCCTAATCTCCTTCCCTCACTCTGCTCACGGTGGAGCGAACCAAAACAGCAACGTTTCAAAATCTTTTTATTGCTCTGGTTCACAAACTTCTGTTTACCCTTTGCGCTTTCACCACAATTGTCTATTTAACTCAAACTATTATCCTCCAACTAGCTCAACAATTTTCTGGGGCCCCCACAATCCAATGTCCATTATATTTCGTAATTCTTGTTAACCTCAACATACACAATCAGTCACCGTTTGGTACCATAAACATTCCTTAATGACAGTTGTTTCCACACAATTTTCCACTCGGCCTTCTTTCTCCGACTCCAGAGGGACACAGACTAAGGCCTTCCCGTCTTTGACTTACACAGATGGCAACGTGGCCCCATGGTTCTGGGTGTTCATCCACTGTACCAAAAGCAGTAACAATTCTATCTTTTAACTCTATCGTCATTTATAATTGTTGGCCTCTCCTGACCAGAGTTGGATCCCAATCCTTTTCTGCTACTATGTCCTTTTTCTAATAACCACTGTCTTCTTTAATTAAACCCATAGTCGTTTTATCGAAAACCATTTATCTTGTCATCATTTATGAATTAGAAATTTGGCAATCTCAGAATTTAGCATTGTTCAGGAGGTAGGCGATCCCCAAACACACAGTCAACAGCTCCTAACAGTCCAACGTTTCAAAAACTGATTTTTACGAAGAAGGCTCTGCTCACCACTCGGCTTTTCCTAGTTTTGTCATTGGCTGACCAGACCCAAGATCGATGCGTGTCCAAGGATGGGGGCACCTCCTGGCTAGCTCACCAGATGACGGCCAGTAATTTATTGCCAATACAACTGAGGAAAGAACAAACTCAGTCAGTAAAGTACTTATGTAGATTTATCACGACAGGTACAAAGCAATGGCGCTCTCTGGTCTGGATATCATGATATGAGCCACGAAAGGCATCTCTCTCTTATCTTTATAGGACACATGGGTGGAATATTACTTAAAGGATGGCACATAGAATGATTGAAAAAGTACTGCAAAACATTGAAACCGAAAGTTACGGAGTTACAGACTTCAGGAGAGAGAGAGAGAGAGAGAGAGAGAGAGAGAGAAAGGGGAGAGAAGGGGGGGATAAGAGAGGGGAATTTTGAGTTTGAGTTTCAGAAAAAAACCTCACAGCCCGTGGCCGGGGAGGAAATTGGGCCAGTTGTGCCCGGAAAAAACAGACTTTCTGAGGTGCAGAACCAGACTACAGGGCCTGGATGTGTTTCAATTTCTCCTGGCTTTTCTGAAGACAGAGGAGTTGGAAAGATCAGGTGGGGGTTTTGCTTGCCAGACAAGAGCTCCGGTGGATGGAAACAGTGCTCTCCTCACAAATGGCTATTTCTGCTTCAGATTGCTGATGTGGTGAATCCATGATGCAGTTGATCTACCATGGATCCTGATAATGGATGGAGATCGACAGCAGGGTAGGGCTGCCTTGATTTCCGTTGTTTCGTGTATGATCTGGTGTACAAGTCTTTGATTTGATTTTATGCAAATCGGCTGAATTGGAATTTGCCATTCAGATACATTCTGGCAATTTAAAAAGAAGCCGACATCAGCAGACTGTGCCGACGGTGTCACGATACTAAATCCAACTTGTGTTTCTTTTCCACTGCACCAAAAACCTGACTTTCATCTGGCTTTTTGCCTTCAGTGGGAAAGGTTACAATCAGCATTCAGTCCCAGGACAAATGACTCTGCAGTGGTCAAGGGTATTTATCAGCTCCAGCTCGGAATGGCAGTGATGGAAATACGACACCTCGGTAGACATGTTAGTTTCCGCCCCTTTTCTGGACCTTGGTGCCTAAAAAGACAGGAATATCTGCGTGTCATTCGATCATTTCATATCCAATCTAGAATCCAAATTCAAAATCAGAAGTTGTTGATGTTTTTTCTGAATGTGGGACCATGAAATGTTTTGAGTGGGGAGTGTGGTTCACAGAGAGGAGAAATCCCACGCTCCCCGCCGGGCTCCATGCTACTCCAGCATCGCCCCAAGCTTATAAAAAAACAGCATATGCACATTCATTTTGGCAGTAAATGTTTTACAACAAGTAATAAGCAATTTGACAACTTGATTAACATAATATTTTGTTTGTTTATAAACTGACTCACAGAGCCACTAGTGTCTGGCAGGCCTTGCGCCACCAATTAGGGAGCGGCTGCCGAGTCAAGTGCAACACCTAGTGGTAAAATTCAGTACCGGTCTGGTCCGATTTTGGCTTCATATCAAACCGGTTTGAAAATGTTTACACTGGCCCAATGCTTGCAAAGCGGTTTGCAGAGGAACCAGCAATGGTAAAGCAGCTTAAATAAGGTGCCCTGTATGAGATTTTCCAATTGGATGCATAGATGGGAATCAGTTGATCTATCAGCTGATGTTGATCAGCTGATGTGGGCTGGTTTGAGATCAGCTGCTATCAGTTGATCTAGCTGGGATTGTGAGCTGACCTTGACTTGAGGCCTGGCTGAACTAACCAATTAAAATATGTATATTCTGTTTGACACACACCAATAAGTTCACTCAGAATTCATTAGAACTCATTATGACTCATCAGATAAATACATTTTACACAAATAAAAGCCTATTTGAAAAACCCTGGAAAAAAAATGCACAAAAATCTGACCCATCTGACCCAGTCCTTTCACCTAACAATCCAAAGCCTCACGAAACTAAATAGAAATAAACTCTTTCTCCTTAATAGTCAAAGGTCCACCACGGATGTAACTCATTTTTCAAAAATGGAAAAAGACGTTCATACCACCTGAACACATAAAGCGGTTTGGGAAAGTCAAGGTAGAGATCTCATATGAGCATTGACATGTTAGGACTGCACTGGCAATGAAGATATAATACATTTAAATTATGATCTACTTGTTATATAAAGCCTATAAAGTATCAATCATTGCATTTTTCTATAACACTGCCGAGGCAGTTTGCCCGTGAGTACTGCACCCTTTTGCCCTGCAATGTATTTTGAGTTCTTTAGTTAGTACCTGTATGTATTTCGAGTTCCTGAAGAAATATACTTTTGTTTGAGCATTCCTGCCAGAGTCTGTCCCTGACACGGGACACAGTCATTTTATTTTTTTTCAGTTAGGAGAGGGAGTCAAATAAATCCATCTAAAATAATAAAAACACAATGCTTTTATTTGTTTCATTTTGAGAAACGGGAAACGGGCATGTGCAACAGAGTGTAAATGTGTAATGGAGAGTCACCATTATGCATTTATGCCAGTGCTCTACACTTGCCTGTTTTATGAATTATCAGTCCTAAATAAATATAAAACATAAATGTGGTGGACCAAGGGGACCGCAACGCCATTCCTCCTGTGTCCGAAATGATTATCCCCATCATTATTATTATTGTTTATTGATACTTGTGGCCAGTGGGCCTTTTGTCCACAATATAATAACAACTCTTTCCATGTTGGAAAATGGAATAAAAGAAAGACAAGAAAGAAAGGACTCTGTCTCCCTCCCTAAACCCCTACCTTTGGGCAGAGACCCCCACAATAAAATAATTGAAGAAGAAGATTCTTTATTTATCACACAGCACTCACACCACAACACATGCACTCATGCGGTGACGGCGGTCAACTCATACACATGCTTCCAATGGTGGCTGGTGAAAGCCATTCTCTGCTTTTGACCCATCCTGGCTCGTCCTTCCTCTGGGGGGCAGCCAGGAGCAGTGGGCACCTGGTTACAAATGTCAATCGCTGGTCAGATGATGATGTTCAGCATCATCCCCCCATTTCACTGTTTGGGGGTGCTTTGTGAATTAGACGGTTGCTTTTTGTCATTTGTGAAGGTTCATCAGCCATGCAATCCTTTTGTGAATTCGCCCATGAATGTCTTACCGGGTGTCTTGGCCACCCAAAACCAGGTAGATACGAGGAATTATCCGCAGTCCACATGGGAACCCCAGGGACCCAAGGCCACTGGAAACCAGGTAATGTCTGAATGTGATGATACAAATGGTGTTGGATGCTGGTTGCTGGTCACTAGGTGGCGCCATGACTCCACTGAGACTCCCCAGGAGAAATTTAACATTTAAAACCATATCAATAAATAATAATAGTGTTTTATGTTCATGTTCGGATTCAAGAAATCAAGACAATGCAGTATCTGTCTGTCTGTCTGTCTGTCTGTCTGTCTGTCTGTCTGTCTGTCTATCTGGCAAACAGCTCTAAACCGACATTTCTCACCAGCAGGAAGTGTGTATGTGTCCGTTTGTGTGTGTGTGTGTGTGTGTGTGTGTAGGGATCATGTTGCCACAGACTAATGTGAACACCTGTAACCATGACATTCCCTCATATGCAGTGTGTGTGTGTGTGTGTGTGTGTGTGTGTGTGTGTGTGTGTGTGTGTGTGTGTGTGTGTGTGTGTGTGTGTGAAGGGGGGGGGGGGTTGTCATAAGGCGTTTTCAACAGTTGGAGGACCCCCCCCCCCCTCTTTTTTTTATCGTGTGCACTGCAGGAACTTGGAATGGTTGTGGTCGTTAGACTGCCGTTTCGAGGGGCTTTTTTAGCTCTTTACTTCAGGGCAGGTACTTTCCAGCAGGAGAGGAACCTTCAGTGATATCCAGTAAGTGCATGGTGATTGGTCCAGACGTAAGTGTATACTTATTTATTTTATTTTATTTTCTGAGGATTACTCTGGCAGTCGGAGCAAACTTGAAATGCAGTGTGCAGAATTTTCGGAACGGACTTGACCGAAATGGAATGTAATATTGATGAGTGGGTTTTAATTAGTATATAATCCCATGAAAATAAGAATTGTTGTTTTTCGTTATCTTAGCATGAGCTGTTTTTATCTACATAGGGAGCGGGTACACTTCCCGCAGGCCGCCATGTTGCGCCGCCATGTTTCTTCTACAGTAGCCCAGAAGGGACAAACCAAACCCTGGCTCTAGAGAGGGACTTTCACCTTTTTCTCGAGTTTCATGGCCACGTCTCTTCCACGGAGGCCGCCGCATTGCACCGCCGTGGGGAGGGCTGTTCAGTTGGTTGCGATCTGCAACATCACCGCTAGATGCCGCTAAACCCCACACACTGCGCCTTTAAATTACCATTGTACATCTAATATGAGACAAGATTCAGCAACTGGATTTCTTATCTGTCGCCTCAAATTTGCTCAGAAACAGATTTTGGAGAACTGATAAGGTGAAATAAGTAAAAGTTTTCGTATTAATAACAACCCGGAACCTGGAACTCGTGCTGACGTCACTTCAGAGTCACTTACTGCAGGTGTAATGCAAAGAGAAAACAATCCCTTGAGGGTTTAGTTGTCAGGGGAGCTCCTAGTTCCCCCCAGGGAGCCCCCAGAACTGTTCGGTGCAAAACACCCATAGTTACCGGTGTCAGTATGTGTATTCCTTTTTTTTAAACAGCCATATATAGACAGACGGACAAGCAGACAGACAGACAGACAGACAGACAGACAGACAGACAGACAGAAAGAAAGACATACAGACAAACAGACAGGCAAGCAGACAGACGGACAGATCTTGTTGTTTTCTCAGCCTCTGCTGCAGGTGGTTGTACTGATCACATTTCACCCCGAGTGAAAGTGACCCACTCCCCTCCTCACCCCACTTCACCCCCCCCCCCACCCCACTTCACAGCTTATCCCCCCTACACCTCCCCCCTACACCTCAACCCCCTCACTACTCCACCCCCCTTCCCCCCTTCCCCCATCACACCATGTGATTGGCTCTCCTTGCCGATCAATGACATCAGCTGATATATTGATCAGTAGTAAACCTGCTGAACTCACTCTGCACGTACACACATACACACACACACATACACACACTTATTCATAAGCACACAAACATGTGCACACACATACAGCCATAAACACTCACACACACACACACACACACACACATACACACACACATCCAAATTTGTAAATATGTGCGTGTACTTAAAAATACACACAATTATACACAATTATATTCCATTACATCTGTACAGTATGCAAACACACACACACAGACACACACACGCACAGACACGCACGCACACACACACACACACACACACACACACACACACACACACACACACACATAACTCTGTCCATCTTAAAATTCCTGTGGATTAGCCCTGATTCTTCTGACAGATGGACACACGTAATCCAGCCAGTGTGTGTGTGTGTGTGTGTGTGTGTGAACAGCTGTGGGTGTGAGGAACAACCTGTACACACCAATTTATGCATACACACACCTGTCTGGGTGTTCACACACACACACACACACACACAAGCTCACACACAGTGTGTCAATATATCAGCTCGGTGGTCAAAAACACTGAAATGAAACCAAAAGCAAGAGATAGACTGAGATGAGGGGGGGGGACAGACGACAGGTGAGCAGTTACAATCTGAGCCATGACCAAACACACACACACACACACACACACACACACACACACGCACACACACACACACACACAAAATTAATGAACTATAAAATAAACTACTAAACTAAATATGTTGTTATGTTATTATAATATGATATTATACATTATCATATTATTATAACGGATATAATATCATAATATCATATCATAACACTGGACCAATATATTTTTACTTAATCCCTGGAGTTGGTATTTCCTCTGTAAGCAGGAAGTAGGAAGTGTGAATGTCGGCTTCATTGAGACCATGTGGAAAATCAGTTCAAATCTGTGTGTGTGTGTGTGTGTGTGTGTGTGGTTATCTGTTTGTTGATACTTTCTCCTCCTCTCTTCTTCTTCTCTCCTCCTCTCCTTCTCTCTCCTCCTCTCCTCCTCTCCTCCTCCTCTCCTTCTCTCTCCTCCCCCTCCTCCCCTCCCTCCATTCCCATGCTGCAGTGGAACTGATCTGTCCATTCTTCCACCTGTTCCATGCAGCTTCCTCCCCGGATGTGGGAACGACAGAATGTGGAATGCCTTTTGGGCTCAGTCGGAAGTCACTCCTTCCCTCCCTCCATCCGCCGGATGGAGGGAGGGAAGGATGGAGGGATGGCTTGGCAGCGTGGTGTTGGAGCAGTGAAGGAATCCTGTTTTTCTTTGGCTCTGTTCTGTTGTTTTAACAGTGAAATGTGGTTTTCATGTGGAAACGCTCTGATAAGATCTCTCTCACACACACACACACACACACACACACACACACACACACACACACACACACACACACACATACAAGAAAGGAGCAAGGGTATGTACACTACCTCTAATCTACTCTTGCCTTGTCGTAGCTCATTCAGTTCTGAACCAGACTGAACCACCAGGGGCATCATGGAGCCACAGCCCGAAGGAAGCAAGGAAAGAAGGAGGGAGGGGAGGAGGGAGGGAGGGAGGGAAGGAGGGAAGGGAGGTTACATCATATGACTAAAACAAAAGGGGATAGGAAGTGGGATTTACTGGGCTGAGCTACTGGTGGAGCCACATGATCTGGATTTATCCATTGGACTGGAACACTGGACCCAGGCTGCACTCACTTCCTGTCAGAAGGACCCGGACCACCAGGACGTAGGCCACCAGGACGTAGGCCACCAGGACGTGGGCCACAGGACGTGGGCCACCAGGACGTGGGCCACAGGACGTGGGCCACCAGGACGTGGGCCACCAGGACGTGGGCCACCAGGGCGTGGGCCACCAGGACGTGGGGTACCAGGACGTGGGACACCAGGACGTGGGACACCAGGACGTGGGACACCAGGACGTGGGACACCAGGACGTGGGGTACCAGGACGTGCGCCACCAGGACGTGGGGCACCAGGACGTGGGGTACCAGGACGTGGGCCACAAGGACGTGGGCCACCAGGACGTGATCCACCAGGACGTGGGCCACCAGGCCGTGATCCACCAGGAAGTGAGCCCCCAGGACGTGGGGCACCAGGACGTGGGCCACCAGGACGTGATCCACCAGGATGTGGGCCACCAGGACGTGGGCCACCAGGATGATATTTGTGTGGTTAATTGCAAAGTTTGACCCTAAAATATATTTTTTTCAGTTTAAAAAGCCGTACATTAAGTTAAAGCCAAACTATGAGTTGATTTTTGAGAAACACAAAATATTATGGTTCTCCTCTGACGTGCTAATCGACTGGTTGTGCTTCTAGATGTTACACAGACGTGTTGACTGGGACAGGGTCACAGGACTCCTCAGACGGACCATAGGAAACTTGACCAGGACCGTCCAGGACCATCTAGGACCATCCAGCCGAGAAAGCTAAGGACAATGAAAACATGGATTGGGTGGCTCCACCCCCTTTCAGGCCGCTGGTGACATGTGACCCGGTGTGTGTGCAAGAGGTCAAAGGTTAAACGCACCAAACCCACCTTCCTGGTACAATAGGCTCGGTGACACTCAGCATCTCCGCCCCTAAACAGGCTTCCTAACTCTATTGTCGCGTTAAAACCCTAAATAGTTTATAACAAAATAGTTCGGTCTCAAGGTAACTTTCTACCAAAAAGCTGCTTCGGCGGCAATTTGATCATGTGGTTATGGCAGTTCAAACCGGTGTAAACTGACTGGTTTTCTTGATTAGATAAAACTGTTGACACAGGAAACAGAGTGAACACCCAAACACTCAATTTGGTCGGATCGTCGAGGCCCTTTGGACCAAAATTTGACCTTGAAAATCAATCATCCTTTCAACGAAATTAAACGGACAACCTAGATCCAAACACAATCTGGACAACAAAGTCGTCTTTTCAACGGTCACGTTTAAAGGTTTAAAGTCACAGTGTGCTGTTTTCCACCACTAGGGGAGCACTAGTCCATGATGGTGCCATGAAGATAAATCGCGCGTTTACTTACGGCCAAACGATCAACAGCGGTGTTGCTCTGTACTAAATTGAAAAGTGAATAAAAAAAATTAAAAAACGATACATATTTTTGCTCGAGTAAAATGAGTCAGGCAATAATCACGGCGCTATATTCTTAGATCGTGGATGGTTCTGGTTAAAACCAGTGGTCAGATTTTGGAGGTGATTTCAATAAGTGATTTTGATGCTTTTCTGCAGACTAGTTGATCTTTTCAGCTCAACCCTTCATTGATTTAGACAGCAGGAAATAAATCGTGAATCTGGCCACAGGTTAACGACACCTTTTTTTTTTTTTTTCCGGCGTAAAGATAAAGGTTCATTTCTTTACTTCAAGAGATAATTTAAGTCAAAACCATTTGGAGATTCTCCACTCGCCTCGTTTGGTGTGTCTTCGTAAGCGACCAGACGGAAAGAGCGCGGTGTCGTCTGCAGACGGAGGATGAGCGGCTTAGCAATTGGATCATTAACATCCGCAAGAAACAACAGGGGGTCCAATACGGAACCTTGTTGGACCCCACTCTCCCGGAATTAGAAAAAAAAAACCTATTTATGGATAATCCTGCGTATTATTATTATTTTTGTTTGTCGTCCGTTTTTGAAAACCCTTGGTGACAGATGTAGTTATTCAAAGACTGAGGACTTACACAGAGGGAAACCTTTACTGTTTAGATATTGATATAGTAATTTGACAAAGACAAATCCTTTCAGCTTGAAGTATTTTATCTTTCTGAATAGAATCATTTCATCACGGCTTCAGGAGGGGCGGACAGAGGAAGTCTTTTTCCAAAAAGATAAAAGAAAACGCTTCCAGGACCACGAGTCGTGCTGGAAGAGGGGAGTGTCGATAAAGAGAAGGAAGAATGTGATGTGCAATGTCATTTTCCTGTGAAGTTCCAGACCTTCATCTTGTCCGGGATAAAGACCTTCCTGTTCCTCTCGCAGGGTTCACTTTCACATTACGCCCCTGGGGACGTCTGACCGGGTCAAAGGTCAAAGGTCGTGCATCACACGGACCACACTCACTGAGGACAAGGATGATGTACACACTGTGCACATGCACGTGCACACTACAGGCAACAACAGGAACCAGTTTGCCTCCAAAAATAAATATACTTATACTTTTACTCATACTTACACTGAACCAAAAGTATATATATATATATATATATTTACATATATTTACACACACATATATACCCTATTTCCTCAAATAGTGACCGGGGCCTTTATTAACCTCACTGCAGAGGGTACCAGGCCTGTATTCAAAGCTGGCTTATATTAGAGGCAGGCTTTTATATCGAATTCCTCTGTTTAATAAGTATATTTGATCATATTTTTGTATGAATTTTAAATCAAACTTCAGTCTGGGTGCCATGTCATGCAAACACATGAATGCTAAGAAAAAAAAGAGAGCACTAGTATATACCCTAAAAGTCGCAATAGTGCTGGTAGATGACGGGGTCATTACAGTTTTCCGAGTTCGTCTTGAACGCATCACTTCCTGCTTGGAGCACCGCAGAGCGACAGCGCTCTGAGCGAGCCGCCTGCCCGAGGAAGCGATCTGCTACACGGCAGTAGGAAACGGAGTCAATCAAATAAGCTCTGATCAGTTTTTCCCCCGGTCTGTATTTGAGGCTTTTATTTGTTTGTGTAGACCACATCCCTGGCATTTATTAGAGGGCTGCTTTTTATTTGACTACCGCTTTATATGTGCAGAAATATGGTCTTTACTGGGTATGAAAGAACACAAACACAAAATTGGTTGAAAGAATTATTTTAATTGTTCCATTAATAATTGGCCAAAAAGGGAAAACAGCGGGACAATAATGTTCCATAAAGCAGCTTGCTTCCATCTGAGGCCTCGTCCGTCGACCTTGAGTTTGTTCCTCCCCCAGAGAACAACAGCTGCCTGGGGGGGGGGGGGGGGGGGCAGGAAACATTAAAATGGAGTGGTGTTGTAGGACGTTACTGTACAGCATCTAAAACTGGGATGGCCAGACAGCCACTGGTTGGCGCTGCACAGGTCACATGCAGTTGGTTTTAATCCAGTGTCCGGTGCGACGTCCGATGAACTTCCAAAAGCCCAGGAAAAAGGAAAAGATGGATGTCGGAGTTTGTCTCCGCTCCTAGGCTCCTAGACTCCTAGACTGCTTCATAGTTCTGTGTGTAACATCCGTCCGCCGCGGGTGTCTACGTCACCGCCGTTCCCAGCAGAGGTCCCCTCCGTAGCTGGCACGCACCTCTCCCAAAACGTAACCACACGTCGGGGCGCCGCAAGAGCGCCAGAGCTGTGATTGGTCCACGTTTTCCCGCTCGGTGTTTCCAGTGTTTTCCGGTTCACATCCGCCAACGAGGGAAGACAAGGTGGAGCAGATGGAGGGGGGCTGGCGGAGGAGGCTCCAAAATATGTACATTTATACGACGCATCGAATTCTAATTCTAGAGACCAACAAATGACACTCAATTTGTAGCGCGAAATCCCCGCGATCCGTTTTTTCAGACGTCCGTGCCGGAATAGGCTCGACGCTGCCACCTGGTGTTTGGGCGTCTACCTTCGTAATCAGCAACGCAGAACCATGAATACAAGCACCGGCCTGGACGCCCACGGCGGCTGTTGGACGCAGCCCTTACGTGGAAAATAGAACGGTTTGAAAGAGTTGAACAAGCTGCCACAGGAGGCCACAGTGAGACGCGGGTCCTTGACGGCACCAGGCCAAAAAAATAATTGTGTTTAACTTAACTACTTAAGTTGGACTTTAAATATTCTTAAATATATTACAAATATTATTTTCATTGTTGTTTGCCCACCAAAATAGTGAACTTTTTTTCAAAGTATACTTCAAGTAACAGAAGTGTAGTTGTAGTAGTTGTATCTGTACTTCAAGTATGACGACGGATTATTTAACGATTAATACTTTCTAAATACTGTTTCAGTAAACTCAAGGGTAACAAAGAACAAAACAAAAGTTTTGCCTCAAAGAAACCCTTATTCCCATGATCACTGTCATTCCAAATCAAGGATATGCCATCGATATGATTTATTAACTCTATGATAAATATATACATTATATGATTTATAAAATTGATGTTCCACTTGTTGTTATTATGTTATTATTGTTTTTTGTTTTTTTTACTTTATTATTATTATTATTTATTATTATTATTATTTATTAATATTTGTTATTTGCTGCTCTACAAACTGTATATTTTTATGATGATTTTATGAACAAAAATATTGAAGTCTGGCCTGTCTGTCATGAAACTGTGTGTGTGTGTGTGTGTGTGTGTGTGTGTGTGTGTGTGTGTGTGTGTGTGTGTGTGTGTGTGTGTGTGTGTGTGTGTGTGTGTGTGTGCACGCGCGCGTGTGCTGGTGTTTTGGGAGGTGATGTGCAGCTCCACAGGAAGAACTTTAACTTCTCACATTCTGTCTCTCCTTCCTTCCTGTTCCACTTATAAACATTCCCGCTCTCTCTTTATCTCCCCTCTTCCTCTCCCTCTCTCCCCTCGCTCCCTTTTAGCGGGCACACACTCTCACACTCACACACACTCACACACACACACACACACACACACACACACTCACACACACACACACACACACACACACACACACAAGGCTCAGCTAGAGGATGTTTTCAGCTGTTGCTGCTGTCCGGCATAAGTACCTCTTTGTTCTGCCCCCCCACCCCCGGCCTGCACACACACACACACACACCGTGCACACACACACACACACACACACACACACACACACACACACACCATACACACACACACACACACACACACACACACACACCGTGCACACACACACACACACACACACCGTGCACACACACACACACACACACACACACACACACACACACACACACCATGCACACACACACACACACACACCGTGCACACACACACACACACACACCGTTGCTCACACACACACACACACACACACACACACACACACACACACACACACACACACACACACACACCATGCACACACACACACCCTGCACACACCGTGCACTGCAGGGTTAGCACTGGTGCTAATGCATTAGCGTGCGTAGCAGCAACTCGACTGTGACCGAGTGGAAGAAGCGTCTGAGAGCTTCTAATCTGAGACAATAAACATCACATTCTCATGTTGTGTCATTCATGTTTTCAGTATCATAAACAATACATGAGATAACGATGTAATGCAGCGCCGGCCCCAGGCCTTCTGGGGGCCAAGCAGAACTTGATTGGCGGGGGGTGGGTGGGGGGGTTAATTGCAATGCGTGACGTGGCATGGGGGGGGGTGCTTTTTTGGTTGGTTCACTTGGGAAACCGAGGAAGATAAATACATGACAAATAAAAACAGTGTTTTTATTTGTTTTGTTTGGAGAAAGCGGCAACGGGGACACACAGCGGAGATCGCTTCCCCCACATTCCGTGTTTGCCGTTGCACCCCCCCGCACCCTTCTAATAACTACCCTGACTGCCCCCCCACTGAGTGCCCCCCCCCCCCCCCCCCCCACACACACACACACGCACTGCTCTTGGGGGCCCTCTGGTGGCCACAGGAGCCCTCAGCAGGCATCGAGTTCCCCGAGGCGTCAGGCTGCCCCTGATCTAACGTCTTCAAATGATTTATGATGAATGAATGAAATTGAAAAATTTATGAGATAAAACTTTATTGATCCCGAAGGAAACAGCTGCTCAAGAATAAAAGGTAATCCAGAAATAATAAGAACATCAATAAAAATATAAAAGTAATAGAAATAAAAGCAGGAGGCGATGTATCTGGAGGAGGTGTCTTTGTGTGTGTGCGTGTGAGTGTGTGTGTGTGTGGGGGGGGGGGGGGTAGGGGGGGGTCTGCACTCAGATCTGCTGATCTTTCCGTTGTAACATGAGAATGTTTTCACTGTCAACACAGCACTTGAGAGAAGTGGTGTGTGTGTGTGTGTGTGTGTGTGTGTGTGTGTGTGTGTGTGTGTGTGTGTGTGTGTGTGTGTGTGTGCGTGCATGTGAGTGTTTGTGTGTGTGTTGTGCCTGAATTCTGTTTGGTGTTTTGATATATACATATATAGATATGAATAACAGTATATATCTTAGGCTCCTCCCCCTATCTCTTAGCCCCTTTAGCCTCCTTCCCTGACAGAGAGGTGACTTACGACTCAAGCTCCGCCTCCTTCCCCACCAGCCCAATAGACCTAGTCTCCCACTGCCCACTGGGCATTGCACCCCATTAAGGTTACCATTCCAGGACGGGATAGGATATTATATTATTTTATATTATATTATATTATATTATAATGCAACTTTTAATTCACTTCACAATAGCTACAGCAGTAAAACTCACCAGGTAAACGCACGGCATCACTTTCTGTGTGGCGGTGTTAATTCCTGCCAATGTCCTATCAAGTACACAAATCAGGCTCACCGTGCCATGTAATACTGGGGGAAACCTATACATATGAAAAGTTCACATTTTGCCAAAAAAAAAACCCATTAAAGATCATCTGATGCAGATAATGAGCAGTAATATAGATGTACAATAAGTTTCTCATGTGGTAACCTTCACTCACGTGTGTATGTGTATGTGTGTGTGCGTGCGTGCGCACGTCTTTGTCTCGTCGTTCTTGCTCTAATTTGCTGATTAATGAGACACAGATGTACAAACTGCTTCTGTGCACCGTGCGCAGTGTGTGTATGCATGCGTGTGTAGGTGTGTGTTTACTTTCTTTATCATTGTTCTGCTTCTACTGTATCCTGTCGTTAAAAATCCACTTCCTGTTTATTTACTTATTCCACAACTTTTCCTCTTCAGATTCACTAGAAGTGCAACTCCATCATCAGGAAACATTCAATATTTAGAGAAATGTCACAATCTAAATGACCTTAAAACAAAATAACACACTGAAATAACACTAAAATAAATAAGATCATTTGAAATAAAACAAAAAATATAATAAAATAAAACACCAGATGGTGCGTCTCTCTAAAAACTGTTAAAATGTGGTATTATGATGTTTTAAACGTTGACACCAATTACAGTGCTGTAACTCAACAGGCGCCTGGGTATGTGTGTGTGTGTGTGTGTGTGTGTGTGTGTGTGCGTGTGTGTGTGTCTCCACAAAACAAACCTAATTTACTACCAAAGACAAACCAACAATATTCACTTACTGTACACACACACACACACAAACACACACACACACACACACACACACACACACACACACACACACACACACACACACACACACACACAGGGTGACGCCTGTTCTCACCACAGTTCCCAGCTCTGTCTCCAGTTAAATCACTGCACCATGTGGTTGCGCTGTGATGTGGTCTGCTGCCCCAAGCATCCAGGGGCCCCATAGTGCCCTGGGGCCTCAAGCACCCTGGGGCCTCCAAGCATCAAGAGGCCTCCAAGCACCCAGATCCTAAAGTGCCCAGGGGTGTCAAACACCCAGGGGCCCCCAAGCACCAAGATGCCTCAAAGCACCCAGGGGCCTCGAAGCACCCAGGCCCCCAAGCGCTCGGGGGCTTCAAGCACCCAGGGCCCCGAGCACCAAGGCCTCCAGAATCTATCTATCTAGCCATGTAGTGTGCAGAGAGGAGAGGAATGAAGGGCAGGGCGAGGGAGGAGGGGAGGGCTGTGTGTGTTTTGAGAGAGGGAGGAAGTGTGGGGGAGAAAAATGTGTGAATAATCCACAGACGAGCAACTTGTGTGTGACTGAGTGGAGCCTGGCACCAGGAGGGGAGACAGGAGGGGAGACAGGAGGGGAGACAGGAGAGGAGACAGGAGAGGAGACAGGAGGGGAGACAGGAGACAGGAGAGGAGACAGGAGGGGAGACAGGAGACAGGAGGGGAGACAAGAGAGGAGACAGGAGGGGAGACAGGAGAGGGGACGGGAGAGGAGACGGGAGAGGAGACGGGAGAGGAGACGGGAGGGGAGACAGGAGAGGAGACAGGAGACAGGAGGGGAGACAAGAGGGGAGACAGGAGGGGATAACGGATTGGAGACAGGAGAGGAGACAGGAGGGGAGACAGGAGGGGAGACAGGAGGGGGGACGGGAGAGGAGACGGGAGAGGAGACGGGAGAGGAGACGGGAGGGGAGACAGGAGAGGAGACAGGAGACAGGAGGGGAGACAAGAGGGGAGACAGGAGGGGAGAACGGATTGGAGACAGGAGAGGAGACAGGAGGGGAGACAGGAGGGGAGACAGGAGAGGAGACAGGAGACAGGAGGGGAGACAAGAGGGGAGACAGGAGGGGAGAACGGATTGGAGACAGGAGAGGAGACAGGAGGGGAGACAGGAGGGGAGACAGGAGGGGGGACGGGAGAGGAGACGGGAGGGGAGACAGGAGACAGGAGGGGGGACAGGAGAGGAGACAGGAGGGGAGACAGGAGGGGAGACAGGAGACAGGAGGGCAGACGGGAGGGGAGACAGGAGGGGAGACAGGAGAGGAGACAGGAGAGGAGACAGGAGGGGAGACAGGAGACAGGAGGGGAGACAGGAGGGGAGACAGGAGAGGAGACAGGAGACAGGAGGGGAGACAAGAGAGGAGACAGGAGGGGAGACAGGAGAGGGGACGGGAGAGGCGACGGGAGAGGAGACGGGAGAGGAGACGGGAGGGGAGACAGGAGAGGAGACAGGAGACAGGAGGGGAGACAAGAGGGGAGACAGGATTGGAGACAGGAGAGGAGACAGAAGGGGAGACAGGAGGGGAGACAGGAGAGGAGACAGGAGACAGGAGGGGAGACAAGAGGGGAGACAGGAGGGGAGAACGGATTGGAGACAGGAGAGGAGACAGGAGGGGAGACAGGAGGGGAGACAGGAGGTGGGACGGGAGAGGAGACGGGAGGGGAGACAGGAGACAGGAGGGGAGACAGGAGGGGAGACAGGAGACAGGAGGGGAGACAGGAGACAGGAGGGGAGACAGGAGGGGAGACAGGAGAGGAGACAGGAGACAGAATCATTTCAGCAAGTGTTTAAAGTCTGATGCTGCGTCTTTGTTTTGAATACGATGGATACTTACTGATACCTCTACCTATACTTCTACCGTACTCTACTCAACTGTACTTTACTCTCTCTACCTATACTCTACTCCACTCTACCTATACTTCTACTCTACTGTACTCTACCGATACTTGTACACTACTCCACCTCTAATATACTCTACTCTACCTTTACTTCTACTCTACTCTAATCCGCTCTTCCTATACGTCTACTCTACTCTACTCAACCTCTACTCTACTGTACTCTGCATATACTTAAACTCTACTCTCCTTAACCTCTACTCTACTCTACCTATACTGCTAGGTTACTCTACTGTACTCTACTCTACATTTATCTACCCTACTCTAACTATACATCTACTCTACTCTACTCAACCTCTTCTGTACTCCACTCTACCTGTACTTCTACTCTACTCTACCTATACTTCTACAGCACTCTTCTCTACTCACCCTATACATCTACTCTACTCTGCCTATGACTCTACTCGAATTAATGTCTACTCTACTCCACCTCACCTATACTTCTAATCTACTCTGATCAACCTCTACTGCACTGTACTCCACATATAATTGTACTCTACTCTACTCTACTCTACTCTACTCTGCTCTACTCCACCTATACCTCTACTCTGCTCGACTCTACCTATACTTCTACTCTACTCCACTCCACCTATACTTCTACTCTACTCCACTCCCCCTTTACTCTTACTCTAGTCTACTCTACTCTACTGAACTATACTCTGCTCTACTCTGCTCTACTCTGCTCTACTCTGCTTATACTTCTACTCTTCTCTAATCTACTCTGTTCTACTCGACTCTGCTCTGCTCTACCTATACTTCTACTGTACTCTACTCAACTGTGCTCTGTTCTACTCTACCTATACTCTACTCCACTCTACCTATACTTCTACGCTACCGTACTCTTCCTTTACTTCTATTCTACTCTACTCAACCTCTACTCCACTGTACTCTACATATACTTTTACTCTACTCTACTCTACCTATACTTCCAGGCTCTGCTCTACCATTACATCTACTCTACTTTTCTCTGCTCTACTCTACTCAACCTCTACTGTACTCCACTCAACCTAACTTCTACTGTACTCTACCCTACTCTACTCTACCTATACTCTACTCCACTCTACCTTTACTTCTACACTACTCCACTCTACCTATACTTCTAGTCTCCTGTACTCTAACTATACTTCTAATGTACTCTAATGAACCTTTACTCTACTCTACTCTACTCTACTCAACTCTACTCTACCAATTCTTCTACTCTACTCTACCTATACTTCTACTCTACTATACCCATGCATTTACTCTACTCTACTCTATCTATACTTCTAATGTGCTCTACTCAACCTCTACTGTACTCTACTCTACCTACAGTATACTTGTACTCTACTCTTCTCTACCTATACTTCTACTCTCCTCTACTCGACCTATACTTCTTATCTACTCTACTCAAACTATACTCTACTCTACCTACAGTATGCTTGTACTCTACTCTACTCTACCTATACTTCTACTCTACCTCTACCTCTACTCTACTCTACCTCTACTCTAGCTATATCTCGACTCTTCCTATACCTCTACCTCTACTCTACCTCTGCTCTACTCTACTCCACTCTACTGTACTGCACTTATATTCTACCTCTACCCCTACTCCTACTCTATCTGTACTCTACTCCACTTCTACTCTCCTTCCCTCCCACCTCACAAGCGCTGGGTTTCAGCAGCCTGTTTCTACTCAAACCTCTCTCTAGGTGTGTGTAAGTGTGTGTGTGTGTGTATGTGTGTGTATGTGTGTGTGTGTATGTATGTGTGTGTGTATGTGTGTGTATGTGTGTGTGTATGTGTGTGTATGTGTGTGTGTGTGTGTGTGTGTGTGTGTGTGTGTGTGTGTGTGTGTGTGTGTGTGTGTGTGTGTGTGTGTGTGTGTGTGTGTGTCAGCTAAGCCTGTATTACCTCAACATCCTGTTTCCACACACACTTCCTGTCTTATCAGCTGTGTATTTAGTGTTTCCGTCTGTCTGCGGACACTGACCTGTCTGTGTGCGTGATGGGGGTGTGTGTGTGCAGAGTTCAGTGTTTGTTGGGGTTAAACTTTAAACCGTGACAGGGTGAATTCTGCTGAAACGAAGGGTCAACCTGCGTCAGCCATTCACTCCCCATTCATTCACTTGTTCATTCATTCCTTTCCCAACTCATTTGTATCGTTCGTTCATTTATTCATTCACTCGCTCCTTGAGTTTGTTCCTGCACTCATGCCATCAACACACGTTCATTTGTGAGTTCAGCAGCTCACTCATTCATCCATCTCGACTTTTTATTGTCCTTCCCTTCGTCCATCCTTCCCCTTCTTCCTACCTTCCATCCTTCCTTCCTACCTACCTACCTCCCTCCCTCCCTCCCTCCCTCCCTCCCATCTGTCCATCCACCCTTTCTCCTTCCCCTCCTTCCATCCTTCCTCCATCCTTCAGCAGTTCACTCGTCCTTTTCACCTTACTTCCACCATTCCTTCCATCCATCCTTCCTCCCTTTCTTCCTTCCTTCCTCCCTTCCATTCTTCCTTCTTCCCTCCCTTGCATCCTTCTCTCCTCCCTTCCTTCCATTCTTCCTTCCTTCCTTCCTCCCTTCCGTCATCAATCCACCCTTCAGTAGTTCACTCATTTACCCATCTTGACTTTTTACCATCTTCCCTTCCCTCCTCCCTCCCTCCCTCCCTCTTTTCCTTCCAAGTTTCGCAGAAATCAACCATGATGTTTCGTTCTATGAATGTGCGCGCATCCGCACACACACACACACACACACACAAAACGTGCACGTGGCTCTCCAGGACTTCCTGAACCCTTGACTCTTGTAGAGCAGAGGTCACCTCCTCCATCCATCACTCCTCTCCTCTCTCTCAGGATATTTGCTTTCTTTTGTCTGTCTGTTATCGGTCGGTCTCCCCCCTCTCTCTCTTTCCCCCACCCTCTCTCTCTCTTTCTCTCCCTCTTCTGTCTCTCTCTCTCTTTCTCTCAGTTTATTTGCTCTTTTGTTTCTCCGTCTGTAATCAGTCTGTTTATGTCCGTCTCCCTCGCTCCTTCTCTCTTCCCTCCTTCTTTCTCTCTGGGTTTGGTTCATCTTGTGAACAAACACACGTGTTTCCTTCACTCTTTTTTTTAAATTATGCTTTATTTCATATAAAAATAAAACAACAAACAAATAAATTAGATATTTCTAAAATAATTCTCTGGGTTTGGAGGGGGAGTGTGTGTGTGTGTGTGTGTGTGTGTGTGTGTGTGTGTGTGTGTGTGTGTGTGTGTGTGTGTGTGTGTGGGATTAAACAACATTTTATCAAACCGGACCAGTTGCTTTTTACAGAAATTTTGATTGAAATTACACTTTTTTTTTTTTTTTTTACTTGAAAACCTTTAAAATGTGGAAATTTGTTGATTAAATAAATAAATCAAAGCAGATTATCTCTGATTAAGACGCTTCTGATCAAACCCAACAGTGAGCAGTGTTCGAACGGAGGTTCAGGTTCTGTGCATTACCATTAGTTGCATTAGCATATGGAAAATAAGATGGAGATCGGAATGGGGGGGGGGGGGGGGGGGGGTGTATTACCATGATGGGGGGGCACCTCCTTTTCTAACCCCACCCCAAGCAAAGACACACCCTGCTTTCACATTCAACACACACACAAACACACACACACTTATACCTATACACACGCACACACACAACATTTGCTCCCCAAATTATTTTTTTCAATTTCTTATTATTGTTGTAATTTTAGACGTTTTAAACGAACATTTTACAAAATGTAAAAAAATAAAAACAACTCCTGAAAATGAATTTGTAGTATTAAAAGGTAAAACATGTATCTGTAAAGGGAAAAAAAAACAGGTTTAAAACGTTTATTTTATTTTGGAATGAGACTTTTATTTTGTGTCATTAAGAATAATTTATAAAAAAAAAAGCTTCTTGTCTTAGAATGGCTGATATGTACAAACTTTAATATTTAATATTCTAATATATTCACAGGAAACTCTCTCTGCCGCTATAGAAACTCCTGAGATTTAAGACCATTTTTAAATAAAAAAAACAACAAAGTAAAATAAAACTTTATATATAGAGAGATTTATATTTAACAATCAACAATTTTTTTTAACATATCAAAATAAATCTTTTTTTTCAAAGTTTGTTAAAACGCCTTTAGCTTATATTTTATTCCTTTTTTTTGTTTACTCTCGTGCTCTGCCTTTTTTATTCTTTTTTGTTTCCTTCGTTCAGTCCGTCAGTCCAAAGTAGCAACGTATCCCATGATGCACCTGTTCCACACCGCCACCAGGCCACGCCCACAGTGCTCCAGCCGTGTGTGTGTGTGTGTGTGTGTGTGTGTGTGTGTGTGTGTGTGTCTATTGCTGCCGCTCAAGCAGGTCCTGGTACACCCGTAGCACGGGCTCAGGGCACAATGCATCGTGGGTAAAAACGGAGTCGTTGTCCGACGAACAGGAAGTGGAGGCGTCGTCGCAGGAAGGAGAATACTGCTCGAAGGGCGTGGACAGGTCCAGGTACTGAGAGACAGACAGGAAGGAGAGAGAGACATTAAAACCGTTTTTTTAATGCAGCTAATGACACTAGTTAACTGGTAGATAGGTAGACAGACAGACAGACAGACAGACAGATAGACAGACGGATGGATATTAGTTAGAGATGTTTCTATGGTAACCAAAATGTCCAGTCCCATGGCAAAACACAACACAACGTTTAGTTCAGCCTTCATCTGGACATTCATGTTGACACTGAGATGAACGAGTGAACAAGAGAAAAATACAGAGAGAGAGAGAGAGAGGGAGGGAGAGGAATAGAGTGTTGTGTTTGTTTATTGACCTCCATGTTGGAGCTCAAATAGTTTGTGTACTGAAGACATCTGGAGAACAGACAGAGAGAGATGGAAGGAAAATAAGGAGAGATGGAGTGTCTGTGTGTCTGTGTGTGTGTCTCTGTGTGTGTGTGTGTGTGTGTGTGTGTGTGTGTGTGTGTGTGTGTGTGTGCGCGCACACCTCGTCGGACACTGTCAGCAGCACTCGGTCCAGCTCGTCCACAAGCTGCTTGAAGGTCGGACGCTGCGTGGGGACGGCGTGCCAGCACTCACGCATCTTCATGTAGCTGCAAATGCACATACACAAACGCACGCACACACAGACACACACACACACACACAGAGGTTAATATTTGACTAAATCTGAATATTGTTCATCACACTCTGTATCTGTATCAAACACGTCTACTTTAATTCAAGACATTAACTGTTGCCAAAAAACCCACAAATGAGTGAATCAATGAATGAATGGTTGAATGAACAAATGAATGGATGGATGGGTGGGTGGATGAATGAATGGATGAACGAACGGGTGAACAGATGGAGGAATGAAGGAATGAATGAAGGCCTGTTGATGTCGTTTCAACCGAGTTCACTCTGTCATAGTTTAAAGTTTAACCACAAGAAACACTGAACTCTGGACCCACACACACACACACACACACACACACACACACACACACACACACACACACACACACTCACAGCTCGTGCGTGCAGTTGGAGGGCTTGTCCATGCGGTGTCCCTCCTTCAGCAGTTTGAACAGCTCCTCCACCGGGATGCCGGGGTACGGGGAGCCCCCCAGGGTGAAGATCTCCCACATCAGGACCCCGAAGGACCACCTGGGGGGAGGAGATGAGGGGGGCGGGGGAGAAGGAGGAGGAGGAGGAGGAGGAGGAGGAAATTAAAGGGTTTGTTTGGGCAGACCTGTAATTCACTGCAGTCTATTCTTGAATCAGAGTGGTTAGTGTGTGTGTGTGTGTGTGTGTGTGTGTGTGTGTGTGTGTGTGTCTGTGTGTGTGTGTGTGTGTGTGTGTGTGTGTGCGTGCACTCACACGTCGCTCTGGTGTGTGTACACTCGGTCGAACAAAGCCTCTGGTGCCATCCACTTGACCGGCAGTCGGCCCTGAAACGCACACACACACTGTTAAAGCTCAAAGACACACAATCAATCTGATCAATCCGATCGATACGATCAATCTGCTGATGGATGGACCAATAAGTGGAGGGATCATCGCTCACGTTGGTGGTCTTCTTGTAGTAGTCGATCTGGTGCACGCCCCTCGCCAGGCCAAAGTCTGCGATCTTCATCACGTTGTCTTCAGTCACCAGAACGTTGCGAGCAGCCAGGTCCCTGTGGATGCACTGAGAAGAGAGACAGGATCAGTACTGACCTGTCTGTCCTGACCTGTCTGTCCTGTCTGGTACTGACCTGTCTGTACTGCCTGTCCTGAATGTACTGACCTGTGTGTACTAACCTGTCTGTTCTGTCTGTCCTGTTCTGTCTGTCCCGTCTGTAATGACCTGTCTGTACTGTCTGTCCTGTCTGTACTGTAGTGCCTGTAGTGTCTGTCCTGTGGTTCCACCCTGCAGCAGACATGGTTCTAGTGTAATGTCAACATGTGGCGTCTCAGTTTAGAAATGAAAAACGTCTCCAAACGCATTTAGAAACCCTGAGCGAGGTCGAGGAAAAAACAAGGATGAAAAAAGACTGGAGTGAGAGAGATGGAGCGAGAGAGGGAAGAAAAAGAGAGAGAGAGAGAAAGAGGAGCTCTTGGCCTCACTGAATGAGCGTCATTAAGTTTATTCTGGGTTTTCATTTGGAAATAGTTGTGGCTCTGGTGGTGGCATTGTGCGGGTCCCCCCGTGGTGGAGGCCTGGTCCCAGGAGCTTGGTCCCTGAGACCACAGGGCCTGGGGCCGCCCGGGGGACGGATTTAGAGCCGTGCTAAGAAAAGGAAAAGAAAGGGAAAAGGGTGGAGAGGCGTAAACAGCTCTCAGAGACACGAGTGAAAGACGGAGACAATAGAAGGAGGGAAGGGTCCTTTCTTCATGGCGGCTCTGGGGCTCTCAGAACTGGGCTCCGATCTCAGATGTGATATTATTGATCTTCATCCACTTTAAGGTTTATGGCACTCATAAAGTCAACAAGGGGGGTGGATGTCCTACCACCACTACCATATCTGGACCACCGCCACGGGGGGTAACGACAGAATGTTTGTAGGAGCTTGTACTGTAGAAGTGATAATTCTTAACATTCTTCAAATTCTATCTTCAAAGAAAAAAGCAAAAATAACCTCTGGTCGCTACCTGGTATTACTGCTGTGAGCCTCCCATCATCTTCTCTGATTTGTTTTCAACAAACGCTACTCCCATCAGCCCTTGGAGGCCCTCTTACCCTTTTGGAAGCCAGGTACTCCATCCCTCGGGCCACCTGGTAGGCGCAGGACAGCAGGTCTTTGAATGTCAGCTGCTCCTCAGGCACCTTGGTCACATCGAAGGTGTAGTCCATTCCCGGGGGCCGCCGAGCCCGTAGGTACTCCCTCAGGCTGCCCTTGGAGGCGTACTCCACCAGGACATAGAGCGGACCTGGAGAGGAGAAAGAGGGTTGTGTTAGGGGATGGTATTGTATCTCAGAGGATCTGGCGATTCCTGGAGAAGAACCCTGTTTTTGAGTGTTGGAATTGGAAATGAAGGGGTCGTCCTCTCGTCCTCTCCAGTCCACTAACCCCTGGCAGGGACTTACCATCTTGGGTGCAAACGCCCAGCAGGTTGATGATGTTCCGGTGCTTATCCATCACCTTCATCAGCTCCATCTCAGAGATCAGATCTGCCAGATCTTTATCCGTGGCATCATCTGAAGAAAAAATATCAAGGACAAGAAAACATTGTTAAAGTAATTTGATATAGAGCAGTGGGGTTGAAAAAACAGTCAGGTTCAGTCAGTTCCAAGTGTTTCAGGCATACACTTCCTAAAAAGGTCTTTGAATCAGCACCTGAGTTAACTAACGTGGTCCAGTAGTGAAGTTCTAGTTTGCTACTGAGCTTCTCTCACCTTTAAGCATCTTCACAGCAACAATAGAAGCCTGGTCCGGACAGTCCCTGCTGATGCCGTAGGCCTCTGCTCGGACTACCTGCCCAAAGCAGCCCTCACCCAGAGGCTTTCCCAATGTGAGGCTGCAGAGGAGACGACAGAGTTCAGAAAAATAATGCATCCCAAAAGAAATCCAGCAAATCCATAATTTGGGCTGCGGCTTTGGTAAAACATAGGTTGGGAAAGCCCAAAATGGCCCGCGGGCCGGCTTTCTTTTTTGAGTCTCGCTCGGATGCTTTCCAGATGATTCCAGGAGCGAAACTAAATTTACTCGTTTCAGGAACTCGCACCGCGAGCAAAACAGGAGCGTCAAAACAGAAACAGAAGTAAAGTAAAATAGCTTAGTAGAGGCTCACCCAGATTTATCAACAATCACCTTGAGGATTCTGAACATTTATACTGGAATATAATGTGCACAATTATGGCAATTGTACTTGATTCTTATGCTAGTGGAATTCATTTTGGGAAGTTTCAAACTCTTGGTCATTTAAATTCATTAAGAAACTCCTCTGCTGTGAGAAGCAGAAGAAGCAGACAAAATAAGTCCTACTTCTCTCGAGGGAACTCCCAGTCCGGATCACAGGGAATCTCAAACTCCAGAACCCCGGCCAGCATCGGGGAGCAGCTGGACGAGAGGCGGGCAACCCTCATCAGGGACGCGCTGGACTTCCCAGAGGAGTTTGACTCCACCGAGTACTGCAGAGAGATGTTAGCAGTCAGCGCAACACACCAGGAACATGGGCAGACATTGTATTTAGCATAACAATTTGAAAGGACCTCGGTAAATTGTGAGGTTGTTTTCTTGAGGTTTCTGAAGTTGTTTTCTAACGTTTGACTTCAAAAGAATGAGTGAATCAGTGATCCAATACTCTTAATTTCTTCATTTTGAGTTATTGCTAGTTGCCCCAGGAGATTTTCTGTTATAACTATAGTTGTATGAAAATAAAGTTAGTGGATGGCAAGCCACTGTTCCAGACAGCTAACTTTGTTGAAGAACTGATCAGATGCTAAAGTGGAAGGCAGAGAGCTCAGCCACGTCAACACACTCCACCCTCTGCTGATGAGGACTCTTCACCTGTCTGCGCAGAGGGAACTTGGAGAGCTTCTGTACTGGCAGGACGTCAAACGGTTCCCTGTTGGGATGGACCTGCATCCGACACAACACCACGATCACAACGGCCATGATCAGAGCAAGCAAGCCAGACGCGTAGATGATGATGTCTGTGTACTTGGTCTCCATATTGCTCCCATCACCGGAAACTTCCTCCTCTGGAGAAGAAGGAAAATTATTTGTTATCTACTACCGTAAAACCCTGGAGAACGTACCTGAACAGGTACCTGTATAGGTACAAACTTTGAGATGGGGTAGAGGTATAGACGATGTATAGGATAGAATGAGATTACTTGCAGGAGGGTCATCAGAAGTTAGACGTTCTGCAGTTTGACCACATTTGTCTTTAAGTTAGTTAGTATCCAGCACAGATTTTCTCCAGCGGGGTCTGACCTGAGAGCACCATGAGCCACGCCGATTGGTAGGAGAAGCCGATGGAGTTTCCAGCCAGGCAAGTGTACTCCCCGGCGTCCTCCATGGTGACCTTGGACAGGTAGAGGACCTCCACCTCCGACATGTTCAGACTCCCGGTCTGCACCCAGAAAACAACACCCAATTGATTTTCTTTCATATCTGACAAGTTTGATATTGATCTTGAGTCTTGGTATCAGATTATTATTGCATTATATGGGTGCCCCATATCAGACTGATATCTGAGTATATCGGTCACAGTTTGTGGTTCTCGACCTTGAGGATCTGGACATAGGGCGCTCCGTCGGGTCCGAAGCGGCTCCCATTTCTCTCAATGTGCTTCAGCCACTGGATGTGTGGCTGAGCGTCGCTGTAAACTTTACAGAAGAACTGGACGTCGCTGCCCACCACTGCTGTGGTGTTGGCCGGTAGGCCTGCCTGGAGGATGGGCCTGTGGGGGGAGCGCTCTGGGGGAGGAGAGGGAGGATGGAGTTATTTATTATTGTGTAAACTCTCTTTCCAAACATGAGACAAAATATTTTTTGAATAAAACAATAAGGAAACATTAAGGAAACAAAATCAATTATGCGAAAACATAGTGGAAAGCTGGAATCTATTTTGCATCCATCACATTAGGGTTTTTCCTCAACCAGGAACATTTCACCATATCTGTTTTTTGACAAACTCTTGATATATGATATTACATTGTATATATTTTGTTTAATTAAGTTTATGTGCAGTAAGATGTGACCTCTACTCGCACCATTTAATCTGCAAAAAGAGAGCGAGAGACAGAGGAGAACTCTGTCTCTTTCTCTTTCTCCCTCTCTCATTAGTGTCGCACGCCCTCCCCCAAACCCCCACCGGGCGCCTCTGGAATGGCGATGGACAACGCCCGCCCCTCCCCTTCTCTGTCTGCTGTCACAGGTCAGCAGGAATGCTGGGATGGACGCCAGGCGGTCGGACGCCTTCCACCAACACCCCCCAACATGAACCCTGGGATAACAGCTAGAAGGCTCCAGCTAACACCCCCAACATGAACCCAGGGATAGCAGCTAGCAGGGGGCAGCTAACACCCCCAACATGAACCCTGGGATAGCAGCTAGCAGGGGGCAGCTAACACCCCCAACATGAACCCTGGGATAGCAGCTAGCAGGGGGCAGCTAACACCCCCAACATGAACTCTGGGATAGCAGCTAGAAGGCTGCAGCTAACACCCCCAACATGAACCCTGAATAGCAGCTATTTGGCTGTAGCTAATACTCCCCTCATGAACCCTGAGGTAGTAGCTCGCAGCCTAACATCCCCACATGAGCTTCCGTCATACCCAGGACATCCAGCAAGTAGGTGTGGGCGATGGAGCCATATCTGTTCTCCACCTGACAGGTGTAGTTCCCTCGGTCTGAAGGCACCACGCTCTCCATCACCAGACTCCAGTGTTGATGTCTCAACTGGAAACCATCAAAGACACACATAAGGATATTAAACTGCATCTTCTGGAAACATCTGGAAACATCTGATGAAGTGGTGGGAAGTTTCCTGGTGGGAATGCACATGTCGGACCCCTAACCTTGATGCCCCCGATGCGATGCTCCCCTCTGAACTCGCGGCCGTTCTTCATCCACCGGATGGAGGGCATGGGGCTTCCCATTGCGGGGCAGCGGAACTTCACTGTGTTCCCGGCGGGGACGGCGTAGAGCTTCTTCTCCATGCGCTGAGTGTGTGTCCAGTACGGCCCTGGAACAGAGACACAACAGTAAGATACCAGTAACACACCAGTACAGCTATGGTTAATGGATTGCCTTTGTGAATTCCTTCCTAGTTCACCTCTGGAGAAGTAGAGCTGCTCGTTCTCCATCTCGGCCGATGTGTCCTCCAGGTCGCCCTCGTCGTCGTCGTCTCCTGAGCCCAGAGAGTCTGAAGACGTCCAGAGAAGAAGAAGAAGAAAAGGTGAAGAAGAACAACAACAAGCTGAGCCAGACTGAAACCTTCCTCCTGATGACCAGCAGTTTGGAAGCGTCTAGAACATTCTGACCTGCCACGGTGATGGTGAAGTTGCGAAGCGGCTCCCTGGAGCCTCGCGGGGCACACACGTAGACACCCGAATCCTCGTACGTGGCGTCGGCGATCTCCATGATGACGCCCCGGATGTGAATGCGGGCAGTGTGCACCACCCGCCGCCCCTCCTTGTACCAGAACACGGCCGCGTCCGGTCGGCCCGGCCAATCGCAGCGGAGCTTCAGGACATCTCCGGGCTCCAGAAGTAGGTGTTCTGAGGTATCCTCCCACAGGTCCCCCAGGACCTCTTTTGGGTGAGACAGGGGGAACAGGGGTTAGGACAGTGGGGTGATTTGGTACTGGAGTGGAGGACTGGGGAGACCAGGGAGTATTTATGATATGATAAGCCTGCTGGACTTCCACTAGAACTGGGCTAGAACTCTACAGAATCTCATAGATTAACGTAAAAATCATATTTCTCATCTATCATGGCGTCAAAGGAAAGTTGAAGTTTTGCATAATATCAAGTCAATATCCACTCAAGAATTCTCAACCTCATGTTAGGAGAATCCAGCTGTGGTTCATCACATTGAACTATCTGGCGTAAAGTAAAATATCAGAACTAAACTACAGTTATTTGAATAATAATCCCTGTAATATTGTCTCACAGAGATAACAGAGCTTACAAAGACCGCTAAGCCCCTCCCCCCCCACACTCAGCTCTAATGAACATGTCGCAGACTGACAGATAGGGAGGTGGAGGAGGGGTTCGGGTTGAGTGGAGATGTAAGGAGGGAGGGCGCCACCCCCCCTCCACACAACTACACCCCACCCTCCCACCCCCAACCAACAACACACACTCTATAGCGTATCGTTCTTACTCGTTGGTAAAAAATTACCTGGAGTTTCTGCAGTAGCTATCAGCTCCACAGTTTGGGAAATTATGCTTCCTGTGGAGACAGTCTGAGATTAGTTTCTAAAAAGTGGCAAGGCACCAACACTGGTCAGGGTTGGGTTTCTATTCCTACCTGGTAGGACCTCCACCCACGCAGACTGCATGGCCTGCAGCCTCCTCCCTCTGTGCTCCACCTCCGCCATGCAGATATACTCTCCAGCGTCGCCCAGTGTAACGTTTTTCAGCATCAGCGTGTTCAGCCTGGAGGTGTTGCTCTCCAGCAGCTGTAGAACCGACACGGTGCAGACAGAAAGTTAGTTTGAACAGGTTGTGTGTGCTTGTGCTCCTAGACTGTCTCCGAGCTCCTAGAATAGGAATGTGAAACACTTTAAGGGCTGGAAAGCCCTTTGAATTACATTTGTTTGCCTGAAAGGTGCGCTACAAATAAAGTTTAATTTGATTGATTTGATATAGAATGTCTCCTAGACTGTCTCCTAGCTATTTCTCTGGAGACTGTTGGGATCTAGGAACTGATCCCTCCCAGATTGGTTGATCTCGAGAGATTCTTCAATAGAATGGAGACGGATGCGATGCAAAATGGATCCTTTATTGACACAATGACAAAGACCAAGAGACGAGCCAAAAGCAAAAGCGACCAAGCCAGAGAGAGAGCGCATGTCTCCTCAGACACACTCCTATATACTTCCTCCGAGGCAAGTCGTATATAAAGGCTATTTGGATGAGAGATGTCATAAAGAGACATTTTCTATGTTGGGCACCATTTTAAGTAAAATGCCCTGTCATTTCTATCAGCGGCCATTTTGTGCGCTATACTACATCCAACAAGACCCAGAGGGACGTCCTCACCGTTAGCGGGCGCAGACGAGGTGATGTGTCTTCAGCTGCATCTTCCCTCTTCAGCCACTGGACCCTGGTGCTGAGCGGCCGGTGGACCCTGCACTGGAGCCGGACTGCGCTGCCCCGCACCGCTGTGGCGTTCTCTGGGTAGCCAGGCAGGATCAGAGGCCTGGAGCCACGGAGGTCTGGAGGTCAGGGGGAGACAGGCGGCGTTAGTACAGTACAACACTACAGCATACTAGCATACTATCTAGTAGGCAAAACTAGTGTTTACTGTGTCCAAACCACAGTATGCATCAAACAGAATGTGAAAAGTACCATAGTATGTAAACACTGCACACTACACTGATATCACAGTGCATTGTGAGGGCAAGACGCCGGCAACAGATTCTCTGCAGCATCGTCATGTAACCTCCACTCCGAGCCGGGGTCGAAATCCAGAGAACGTTACATCTCCCTGCCAGTGTGACATGTTCTCGCTCTCCACGACAGAGTGGTTTAACTCTGATAGCCCGACCTGTCACCCCCCACAGATACCAATATCAGCAGGTCTCACCACCATCTCCCCCCTTTGCTCCAATGGCCTGTTCCACCATCTGCAGCCAGTTCAAGACTCAATCACTCGGAACGGGCAATTTTCCGTCTGATTACTTCCTGCAAGCACTCGGTGAAACAGTAACTGTTCCCTGCAGAAGCTGAAGTTCCCTCAACGGACCCTTTAGGAACACTCCGCCTCAGGACAGACAGACAGACTGAACTCCATCCATTGCATGCTAGAGGCCAGGAGGCATTGGTTGGCAGCCCTCTCCTTCCCCGTTGAAGTTGTTCTACCTTCGGCCTCTCCTCAGTGAGTGCTTTGGTCTGGGTGGAGGTGTGGAGGGGTCAGCAGCAGCCTGTCGTCCTGACAGGTGGAGAACACAGGCCCATTGAGCGACGCAGCAAGGCAACGCTTGTCGGCCAATCAGCCGCATAATGCCGCCATTGTGCCTCCGAAGGGGAATCCAGAGAAGTGGAAATGTTTCCCCTCACGCTGCTCCGACCCTCCAGGGAAAAAGCAAAAGTATACATCCACATGTAGTACTAAGACTAGTACTACCACCGGTACTATAAAGTGTTTGGAGAACCCCTGACAGGGTCGGCTGACTTTTCACGAGACTGTCTCACACATCTGGAAGGTGAAGACGGTTCCTCCTGCTGTTACTGGTGTCCATGATCGATTGTACAACCATAAAACATCCATCAAATTGACCTCAGATCAGATCTGATGTTTGGCTACCAACCAGGTCAACAGCAGGACGGAACACTGAACATTTTAGCCTTAAAGTGCAGCGTTTCAGTTAATTCTACCTAATTTCCTCCCAGGCCAGGCGTCCACCTAATGGACCGCGTGGGCGCTGCGCTCGCTAATGATCTGAGAAAAAAAAAACCTGATACAGGAATCACAAGCCGCCTCTTGTTCGAGACGCTGAGGCTGCAACGGTGCAACGTGCACTGATAACATACGACACGCACGCATAGATACAGGTAATGGTGGTTTATGAGGCAATCTAGAAAAACATCTAAAACCAACATTACTTGGGGTTACGTCAATTTCAAACAGCATTAAAACACATTTGAATCACGAGAGTAAATGAGAAAGATGCATGTAAAATATTTCACAATTTTAAAACAGTATTAAAGTATTTTTATGAGGACATTAAATTATTGAAACACCGAATTGTGAGAACACTAGATTGTGAGGACACAAAATTATGAGGACACTTAATTGTGAGGACAATAAATTATGGGGACACTGATTTATTAGGACACTAATTGTGAGGACACTTGATTAGAACGACACTACATGAGGACACTAGATTGTAAGGACACTTATTGTAGAGGACACAAATTTATGAGGACACCAGATTGTGGGGACACTTGATTATGAGGACCCTAGATTGTGAGGACACTTGATTATAACGACACTACATGAGGACACTAGATTGTGAGGACACTTGATTATGAGGACACAAATTTATGAAGACACCAGATTGTGGGGACACTTGATTATGAGGATGCTAAAATATGAGGACACTGATTTCTTAAGATGCTAGATTGTGAGGACACTTGATTATGAGGACACTAGATGAAGACACTAATATATGACATATTACATTTCACT
>NC_137200.1:28054300-28059300 GCF_960531495.2 Zeus faber | reverse complement strand
AAAGACATCACCATGGTAACCAGAACCACACTCCCAGACCAGCTCGTGTATCGTCGATATCGATTTTATGTCGGTTTATCGGGCAGCGCGAACTGATAATCAGAGTCAGAGTCAGAATCAGAATCAGAATCAGAATCAGAGTCAGAGTCAGAGTCAGAGTCAGAGTCAGAATCAGAGCCAGAGTCAGAATCAGAATCAGAATCAGAATCAGAATCAGAATCAGAATCAGAGTCAGAGTCAGAGTCAGAGTCAGAATCAGAGCCAGAGTCAGAATCAGAGCCAGAGTCAGAGTCAGAGTCAGAGTCAGAATCAGAATCGTCTTTTATTGCCAAGTGGTTTACACTCACTAGGAATCCGTCTCTCTGTGTTCGGTGCAAAGATGAAACATAAATGTAAAACAATAAGTAAAATAAAGTGCTATATTTGGAATTTAAAGCTCCAACTAAATCCTGGATTTCAACAGAAGTCAAACTCTGCGCTGCACTCTGTATTTAATTAGTAATCACAGTTATTGAATTAGTTCGGATGGTTATTCAATTAGTTATTACAGTTATCAAATCAGTCTATTCTCCGTATCCGTGACAGATTTCTGTCTCCGTGCGTGTTGTTCTGTCAGTTTGGAGTCAAACCGAGCCGAGCCAACTGTGCGCCCGGCGCCAGACACACGCACGCACACGCACGCAGGCACGCACGCACACACACACACACACACACACACACACACACACACACACACACACACACACACACACACACACACACACACACACACACAGCATTTAATGAAGCAGTCCCCTCTGAATGAAACGTATTCTTCCTCAATTAAGGGCAGAACTCTGCGCCGCTCCGCATCAATGAAACGATTTAGTCAAAATCCCGGAACGAAGCTTCAAATCTGCGCGTTTCACCAAAACTCGCACCTCGTAGCAGCGGCGCCCCCCCCCCCCCCACAGCCTCCCCCGTCCACGCAGAAAGACAGAAAGAGCCCAACTGTTCCCAGACCTGCACCTCTTAAAAGCTTGTATTATGACGCAGCAGTCACAAACTGGCGTCGGAGCTGAAATGATGACTGGTCCGTCAGATCGATTTGGCAGCGGTTTATTGATGCGGAGCAGTGTTGAGACACGGCGGAGTCTCCCAATCAGTGATCGATAGGAGCTGATAAGAGTTGAACTCAGAGAGTAAAACACTTTGAAACGCGCAGCTGTGCTGCTGGGCAATGAATGGAACAAAAATGTGAAAACAAATATGTTTTTAGTGCATTCAGTTAAGAGTCTTTCCAAGCATATTTATGTCACTTTATTATTATTTTCTGTATAAGTACTTTTATCGGTATTTTCTTATACTCCTTATGTACCTGTGTAGGGTTCTCTATATGTTGAAACACTGTGTTGCTGCTGTCTTGGTCCGATAACAAGATATGTTATTATCTCAGTGGAACCTTTATTTAACCGGGTGAAGCCCGGTTAAATAAAGGTTAAATAAGAATGCATACAGAATGCTGGCTGCTAATACAAAGTATGTGTGTAGTATAATAGCAAGTGTGTTTTTTTCTGTAAAACTCGCCTTTTAATTCCTTCTGGCGTCGAGACAGTAAATCCTGTTTAGCAGAAATCCTGGATAAATGGTTCATTTATTTCCTTTATTTCCAGTGTTGCTGGGTCCTGGGTCTTGAGGGTCCTGGGTCCGAACAGCTGCTGCCGCTGCGGGGAGCTGGTCCTGGGATCAGAGTCCCGCTCGGACCCGGACACGGGGCGTCCCGGACCTCAGAGCCATGGGTCCGTGCGTGTGGCAGACCTGGAGACGCGCGTCCGTGCGCGGAGCTTCTGAAACTTTATTTATTTTTTTTAAGAATGGGAAAAAAAAAATGTTTTTAAAACCGACAAAGAGACCGGAGCTGCTCCGCGCGTGCGTCCGCTCCGCGCGCGCACACGGCACAGCGCGTGTTTTTCAGTTTATTGGGTTTTTAAGTCCGATCCTGACGCACAAACCGCGGTTTGGTTCCGTCGCTTCTCCGCCGCGTAAAGTCCAACGTGCGGCGGACCCGGTCACCGGTCTGGGTGTGCGGCGTGTGCGGAGTGCGTGTGAAGCGGTGGAGGATCAGACTGGAACTGGAGCTGAGGAGCTGCTGGTCCCAACAATGGACTGGGGCCGGGGGGGGTTGGGATGGGGGTTGAGGACCCCCCCCCCCACCTCTTCTCACACACACACACACACACACACACACACACACACACACACACACACACACACACACACACACACACACACACACACACACACACACACACACACACACACACACACACACACACACACACACACACACACACACACACACACACACACACACACACACACACACACACACACACACACACACACACACACACACACACACACACACACACACACACACACACACACACAGTGACGCGCCACAGTTTGAGATCTTTGTAAAGTTTCAGGGTTTGAATCCGACAGCTGCTGAAACATCTGAGGTGGTGGTGGTGGGTTGTTTTGAGGGGGTTTTTAATTTGTGTTTGAGGAGAAATTTTGTGGGAAAAAATGTTTGTAAAATGAATCTAAAAGTGCCCTACAACCGATTAGTAACGAAAAAATTACAAATATTTGGAATAAAAAATAAAACACAAAGAGCAAATGAAAAAAAATAAATCCCCAAATAAACACTATTAAACAATCACAATCATAACACCCAACACAGAATGTTATTTATGAGGAAATCCTTTAAAGCAGAAGCTGCTCCGCTCCGAACGAGGCGTAAATCACAGCGGCGACGTCACGCCGTCGGGGCGTGGCCTATATGCTAATGAGGTTGTTTTAGTGTTAAACTGCTGCTGGACAGAGAGACTCCAGAGCAAAACATTCCATTAAGAGACGTGTTTTTCCATATGAAATAAACTGTGAAGCACCCAGAGGGTTAAACTCATCATAGTGCTTATCCCATCAACCTCATCAGGCTGATGGAGGGTTCATTCATTTAGTGGAATGTATATGAAATAATGTATTTACTGATGGTTGAATGATGTGTTTATTTATTTCAGTTGTGATTTATGTCGAATTACTGGAGGATTTCTTTATTTGTAAGGATTAAATGTTTATACTGGAACAGTGTGTGTATTATTATTATTATTATTATTATTATTATTATCATTATTATTATTATTATAATAACTGCCTCACTCTTTATTTCCATATCTCAGGATTCATAAACAGAATTTGACTTGGTCCAAGGTGTGATGACACACGTGAAGTTCAACACCCTCCCCCTCTCTCTCACCCGCTCTCCCTCACTCTCTCCTGCTCTCTCTGAGTCAAAGTACACACATCCAGCCATCAGAGAGGAAGTCATTCTGCAGATAAGAGGCAGCGTTTAGTGCCAGACACACATTACATGGAGCAGCATGCCAGTGTGCGGTGTGTGTGTGTGTGTGTGTGTGTGTGTGTGTGTGTGTGTGTGTGTGTGTGTGTGTGTGTGTGTGTGTGTGTGTGTGTGTGTGTGTGTGTGTGTGTGTGTGTGTGTGTGCACGCCACGTCCATATCTGTGTCTGAGTGTGAAAGTTCAGGATTGTTTTTGTTTGACTTTGTGTGAAAGAAATTGATGTTTTGCAGACGCACAGACATGGAATAAAGTCCCGCAGCCCTCACAGTGTTAGTGCCTTGCTTTAGGGAAATAGAACCCCCAACCCTGGCAGTGTTAGTGCCTTGCTTTAGGAAAAAGAAACCTCAGCCCTGACACTGTCAATGCCTTGCTCTAGGGAATAGAACCCCCAACCCTGGCAGTGTTAGTGCCTTGCTTTAGGAAAAAGAAACCCCAGCCCTGACACTGTCAATGCCTTGCTCTAGGGAATAGAACCCCCAACCCTGGCGGTGTTGGTCTTGCTTTGGGGAATAGAACCCCCAACCGTGGCAGTGTTAGTGCCTTGTTTTAGGGAACAGAACCCCTCAGCCTGGCAACGCCTCGCTCCAGGGAATAGAGCCACCAACCCCGGCAGTGTCAGCGCCTTGCTCTAAGGGAGTAGAACCCCCACTCGGCTCCACTCGTGTTTCCACACAAAGGCTCCAGTTAGTTTAACTAATGTTGTTTATCAGATGCAGGAATTTGTTGCCCCTCCCCACCTGATCCGCTGGGGCCCTCCCGGTGCAGCGACTCAGGACCCGGGGCCCAGAGAGCACTGATAGCACTGATAGCCCTCCACACAGTCATGCTAATGATAATAGATAGATGCCTGACAGCTGATAACAGCTGTGTGCGTGTGTGTGTGTGCATGTGTGTGTGTGTGTGTGTGTGTGTGTGTGTGTGTGTGCGTGCGTGTGTGTGTGTGTGTGTGTGTGTGTGTGTGTGTGTGTGCGTGTGTGTGTGTGTGTGTGTGTGTGTGTTGAGTAGATAGTGGGCGGGGGCGGTGCTAATCACCGGGGGCATCGTGAGGTGAGGGTGGGGGGGTTGGGGGGGTTTGAGGGGCAGTATGGGGGTGTGCTTCTTTAAGGAACCCTTGTGATCAGTTTTGAGGTGATCAACCTGATCCACTGATCCTCCAGGATGATCCTCCAGGATGATCCTCCTGGTTGTTCCCTCCAGGATGCTCCTCCAGGATGATCCTCGGGTGGATCCTCCAGGATGATTCCTCCCGGTCGTTCCTCCAGGATGATCCTCCAGGTGGTTTCCCACAGGTGGGACTTCCAGGACCATCCCGTTACGGAAATCAAAGGGTCGCTTTAATCTGCAGTTTGTCAGTCGGTGGCTTTTTAAATAGTGAGGCAGACAGACGCTGGTTTTAGCTCGCACAGGGGTCGGATCGGAGACGTGCTCAGGGGCAGCTCCCTGAGACCAACAGCTTATTTGAGGGCGGCAGAAATCTGATACAGTCGGTTTGACGTCACAGATTCGTAGGTTGTCAGGACACAGCAAAGTTTGTGAACTTTGTGTATGACGGTCGGGGGCTGTTCCCGCTCTGCAGCGCGGCGAGGCCCAAAGCAAC
>NC_137200.1:28039300-28049300 GCF_960531495.2 Zeus faber | reverse complement strand
TCTCTGTTGTGCTGTGTTTTGTGCGTGGATCTCTTAATGTTTCTCCATCTCATTAGAGAAACTCCATTGTTCTGTGTTTGGTGGCACACCATTCACTGAAGAACCTGTCTGTCTGTCTGTCTGTCTGTCCATCCGTCTGTATGAGACAGTATCAACACATTTGATTTACATTATTTTAGATTTTAGCTCATTTGCCACATTAAACTTGTGTTAAATTGTCAGGTGCCGCAAAAATCTGGACTCGTCTTATGACCCCCTATGTCTGGTTCAGTTTTCCAAAATTTAGATTTTTTTTTGCTCATCAAATCTCACTGAGATTATATTTCTGACCGATTTTTCATCTTAATAATTTGTAACAAAAATCATTTTGATATTGATCTTCTTCATCTTCTCATTACTTATACAATACAGTATGTTCTGCCCCACAACTGGTAAAAGTGTATTTTTTGTAATTAACAGCAAAGAGGTTTAAAGATGTCCCAGCAAGCCCATATTGAAATATCCTCCACCTGAAAGACCCAGCGTTCCAGTCATAAAGGACAGGTGACTCCACATCTCAGGACCCTTTGGTCCTTTGGGCTTGGAGATGACCTCTAGGGTGTCCGGCCCCCCAAAAGACCCCAACTGGCACCTCCGGGGTCCGGCAGACCCTACTTTGAGAACCCATTGACCCTCCCTGGCTCCCCGCTGGAGACACCCCCCCTATGAAGACATCAAAGCCCTGAAGATCAGCATCACAGCGGCCTTTGTTCGTTCTGGAAGGTCTGCTGGCCTGGGAAGTTCTGGGGGAGGGGGTCCTGCTGGCGGAGGGGAGGTCCTGGGAGGGGGGTCCTCGGGTCCCCGTTTCACATTAACTGAATTCCCTTACACCCAGCCCTCCAAGACCTCACCGCCCCCTTCACCACTTATCACATTTCACCTCCCCGAATCCCGGTTGGTCAGTACTCCTCCAGTCTGTCAGTAGTCCTCCATTCCATCAGTAGTCCTCCATTCTGTGAGTAGTCCTCCAAGCTGTCAGTAGTCCTCCAGTCTTTGAGACGTCCTCCAGTCTGTCAGAAAGTCTCCATTCTATCATTAGTCATTCTCTGTCGCAATGTAGCTGAATGTTATTCTCCCTTGTAAGTCGCTTTGGATAAAAGCGTCTGCCAAATGACTAAATGTAATGTAATTAGTCTTCCATTACACCGTTAGTCCTCCACTCGGTCAGTAGTCCTCTATTCTGTGAGTAGGCATTTATTCTGTGAGTAGTCCTCTATTCTGGCGGTAGTCCTCCATTTTACTCGTGATCACTGATTCATCTAATTTGTTTGGTTCCAAAACAAGTTTTTATTATTGAGTGAAGGTTCAAGAACCTCTCACAAGAAGAGGTTTGGACAGAACGAGCGAAAGGAACAAGCAAAAGCACAGAATCAGTGTCTGAGTAACTGACCTCAACCATTGTCCGGACCAGAGAACAACAGACCTGGAGCCTTTGAGTAAAATGACGTTGTTGAATATCAGTGCATCAACAGCAGGAATGAAACCACCACCTGTTGTTCCTCCAGAAGAAAGGGAGACTCCACCTCTGCTCCACCTGTACTCTACCTCTGCTCTGCCGTTACTCTACATTTACTTTGCTCTACTCTGCCTCTACCTCTACCCTGCCTTTACTCTACATTAACTTTACTCTACTCTGTCTACCCTGCTCCACCTGTACTCTGCTCTACTCTACCTCTACTCTACCTCTACTCTGTCTACTCTACTCTGCTCTACTCTACCTCTACTCTACTCTGTCTACTCTACCTCTACTCTACCTTTAATCTACTCTACCTCTACTCTACTCTACCTTTACTCTGCTCTACTCTACCTCCATCTGCCTTTACTCTACATTTATTCTACTGTCTACTCTACCTCTACTATGCCTTTGCTCTATATTAACTCTACTCTACTCTGTCTACTCTACCTCTATTCTGCTCAACCTCTACTCTGCTCTACTCTACCTCTACTTGACCTCTACTCTACCTCTGCTCTGCTTTTACTCCACTCTACTCTACCTCTACTCTGCCCATCCAGAGACAAACAAACAGTTCCTGGTTGAACATATTTTTAGAGTGACAGAACTTTGACACAAGACTTGCAAGATTTTTAACTACTGCCCCACCCCCCACCCCTCACTCTCTTCTATCTCATCCCATCATCTCTCCCTCCACCCCCTGCCCCCTTCCCTCCACCCCTCATCCCCCCATACCTCCACCCCCCATCCCTCCATCCACTCATCCCTCTCTCCCCTGCTTCTGGGGGTTGATCTCCTCCAGTAATCCTCTGGATCAGGGCGACCAAACCCTCCTCTTATTAGATCAGCTCTCAAGTGGAGAGGGGGGGGGGGAGCGAGAGAGAGAGATCAAAGATCAAAACTGTTTTATTGTCCAATTAAAAGTTTCTTCTACAGTAAGTACATGAGTCATGAAATGGAGATAGATAGATAGATAGATAGATAGATAGATAGATAGATAGATAGATAGATAGATAGATAGATAGATAGATAGATAGATAGATAGATAGATAGATAGATAGATAGATAGATAGATAGATAGATAGAGTGATAGATAGAGGGATAGATAGATAGATAGATAGATAGATAGATAGATAGATAGATAGATAGATAGATAGATAGATAGATAGATAGATAGATAGATAGATAGATAGATAGATAGATAGATAGATAGATAGATGGATAGATAGATAGATAAATAGATAGATGGATAGATAGATGGATGGATAGATAGATAGATAGATAGGTAGATAGGTAGACCAGAAAGGGGGACAAAATAAAGAAAAGAGGTAAGAAAAAGAACATAATTGAAATGAGGAGTCCATAGAAAAAGAGTAAAAAGAGAGACAGAACAAATGAAGAGAAAGGAGGTGAGGTGATCCTCTCTTTCTTCCAGTCCTCCCCCCTCTCTCTCCCTCTCTTTGTGGGGGTCTCAGGCTCTTTGTGGGGGTCCCAGGGGCTGAGTTTAAAGGTGTAGCCTGGATTTGGACACAAAGGGACGGAGAGAGAGGACGGATTTAGACCTTAAGCTCCTGGAGGACCTCGTTCTCCTCCTCCAGATTAAAAACTACGGCTCAATCTGAGGAGGAGGGATGGATGGAGGCAGATAGATAGACAGGCAGACAGACAGACAGACAGACAGACAGACAGACAGACAGATGCCTCCAGCAACGTCCACGTGAGAAGGACAAACACAGTGTCCATGTCAGAATATCAGTGTCCCAGAATCCTCCAGGCCAGGGACCCAAATCCCACCCGCGCACACACACACACACACACACACACACACACACACACACACACACACACACACACACACACACACACACACACACACACAGCCCAGTTAATTGAAGTTGTTGCATTGAGTAAATGCTGTTTATGTCCGGAGGATCCTGATTCGAAGGAAATATTTAAGGTAGAATCAGCGTGTATATATATATATATATATGTATATCTATATCTAAATATATCTATATATATATATATAGATATATTTAGATATAAACATTACAGAATCTTCTAAAGTTTCAGGAACATGGATGATGTTTCACTTTGTCACCGGGATTCGGCTTCACTGACAACCTTTTCACGACAGACTGAACCTTCATTTCATCCATTTCTGGTTGTTATCTGTTGGAGCTGGTTGTCCTGGCTCTGTTCGTGCTGTCACTCACTGACGTTAGGGGGGTGACGCCGTTTTTGGGGAAATTCTCTTGGTGTCCGCCTCGCCCAGATTGAGAGGAGAAGGTGTCCTCCCCGCGTGTCCAGCCGCATGCCAAGCGTGTTGGCTCAATGCGTGGCCGCGGAGGGAACCAGCTCGTCCAGCTCCTGTGAAATTAGGGAAATTCTAACTTCCGGCGTCTCAGAAGCTGAGCTATTTAAGTGGGCCTTGGGGCAGGGAGGGCTGGGTGAGAGTTCCTCCCTGCCGAGAGGCCCTTGAGCCCGCCCTCCCCTCCTGCCTCCAGAGGGCACTGGTCTTTTCACTGACCCCTTGCCCTTTGACCCCCAGAGCTTCTGAGTTCTGAAACGCTCTTATCTATCTATCTATCAGACCATAACAAGCAGCTCAGAGTTCTCCTCCTGGCTGCACTGCCTTGCTCATGGGCACCACATCAGCACAGCGGTGGGACGGCACTTTCCCAATGCCTCCTGGTATCATATAAAATAAATATATTAAAATATTCTTCTCTTTCTTCCTCCATCATAATATCTCAGTTGGTCGCAGCTCGCTCCGTTTTCACGCCTGGACGTCTCTGGATTGGATCCCCGTCAGGAACAATTACAGGGGCTCCCTCAGGACCCCAACCCTCCCTACCTCAGGACCCCGCCCGGATCAACCCCCCCGGGACCCCGCCCCCCCCCCTCCCAGGGGGCGTCTGCTGTCAGGCCTGTTGGGATGATTTTCCGGAGTCGGGGCGTCCACATCTGTGCCTGATTAGCACAACAACAGGACCCAGCACCGCGCGGCTTCACCAGCACAAAGACACACAGCAAGCCTGAAATAAGATGAAATTAAAAATAATAAAAAAATAGAATAATATAAAGTTAAAATCAAATCACATTAAATAAAATGTTCATGAGGTTTACTCCCATAGTTTAAAAAAATGTGAAATACATCACAAGTGTGGAAAGAAAGAAAGAAGTGGCAGGGAGAAGGAGTGCAAACAATGCTCTGGAGCCTTCTCATTTTAACATTGTTTGCTGAAAAACTACTGAAATGACTAAAATACTTTTCCACGTGTGTGTGTGTGCGTGTGTGTGTGTGTGTGTGTGTGTGTGTGTGTGTTTGAGGCCGCACACAGTAGTTTTCAAGGTTTTTTAATTCCTGTACTTCTGCACCGTTCTCGTTCTCTGCTTCCATCTGTGGACTGAGAGGAATATGGAAGAAATACGATGCTCCAGGGCACTACGGCAGACACCTCTTCTTATCATGGGAACACAAGAATTATTTTATTTTATTTATTTCTATTTACTTCTGCAGCTTGGATGGTATTTATACCGCGTACATGTTCTTACTTTTAAGCATGCGTTCATATCCGTCACTTCATGAAGTATGAGTATGTGCACCGCCCCCAGCCCAGCCCAGTGCATGCTGGGAGCAGGGCTGTCATGGCCTGGCTGTAAATGGACCATTAAACAGAGTCTGGGTGTTTATTAGCCTCCGTTAGCTAAATGGACGCAACGTGCCCCTCCTCCCTCGCCGTAAAGTCAAGAAGCCCTGTGAGACGAGGCTGCTGATTGGCTGTCTGGGTGGTCCCTGAGTTGTTGCTGGTTTACAGTCAACAGCTACTGACTGACTGGATGGCTGTTGAAACATTAGAAGTGAGACAAGAGGAGGCGTGAGACAGACAGTACTCTACTCTCCTCTCTCTCTACATCTACCTCTACTCTACTCTACCTCTAGTCTACCGCTACCTCTACTCTCCCACTACCCTACCTCTAGTCTACTTTACCGCTCCCTCTACCCTATTTTACCTCTACTCTACCTCTACTCTCCCTCTACTCTACCTTTACCTCTACCCTGCACTAGCTCTACTTGACCTCTACTCTATTCTACCTCTACCGCTACCTCTACTCATCTCTACCCTACTCTACCTCTACTGTACTCTCCCTCTACCTCTACCCTACTCTACTCTACCTCTACCTCTACCCTACTCTACCTTTTACTCTCCCTCTACCTCTACTCCCCCTCTACTCTACTCTACCTCTACTCTACCTCTACTCTACTATATTCTATAAAACTACATGGAGCAGGGTTCTGGGTCCTAGTGCCCACTGATTTCAGGTTCCTTCAGTCAGCAGAAGGTTTGTGTTTTGTGAAAAGGGGCGGAAGTTCTTTGAAGCCTGTTTTACAGCCTGGTTCACCTGGCTGGATCTCATTCTCACTCACCTGCCCTGAGTGACAGGTCCCTCAACTGCCTCACCCGCCTCTCAGGTGAGGTCGGAGGCCTCCATCTGGGGCGACACCTGTCCATACTGTCCACACCCTGAGATTTTAATCCATATTTTAATCCAAATCGTTTGTGTCTCACACTGTAGAAATAAGTAAATTAATCTGAATTTAGAATAAGAATGCAACAACAACAACAACAACAACAAAAAATAATTAAAAAACAAAATTAATAATAATAATAATAATAATAATAATAATAATAAAAATATTTAGAACTTCAAACCAAATAAATAATTTAAAGTAATTTTGTTTCCTGGATCACATACAAACACTTGTCTTGTGTCTGTGTGTCTGTGTGTGTCTGTGTGTCTGTGTGTCTGTCTGTGTGTCTGTGTGTCTGTGTGTGTCTGTGTGTGTCTGTGTGTCTGTGTGTGTCTGTGTGTCTGTGTGTGTCTGTGTGTCTGTGTGTCTGTGTGTGTCTGTGTGTGTCTGTGTGTGTGTGTGTCTGTGTCTGTGTGTGTCTGTGTGTCTGTGTGTCTGTGTGTGTCTGTGTGTCTGTGTGTCTGTGTGTGTCTGTGTGTCTGTGTGTGTCTGTGTGTGTCTGTGTGTGTGTCTGTCTGTCTGTGTGTGTGTGTGTCTGTGTCTGTGTGTGTGTGTGTCTGTGTGTGTGTGTGTGTGTTGCGTGGAGGTGTTTTTCATTTGATTGACAGATCAGTGATAAAGGGCAGGTGGTGAGTTCAGCTCTGAGGTCATAGGGGTCAAAGGTCAGATTTCACTGCACTCATGTTTGTGCATGTGGTGTATGGGGATTAATAAAGTTTTATCTCCTCAGAGATATGATGTATGTGTGTATTTTCGCCATTTTGCAATTTCAAACTGAAAGTCATTCGTCATCACCATACTGTAAGAGAATAAATATATTTTTGTACATCATATTTATAATTTTTTTATATATTAGAAGGATATTTTGATCCAATAAGATCTCTCATTAATCTTGTCTGTAGGATCGTGTTAAGTTGAGGAATCTTAAAATGTCCAAAAATACAATTCTCAGTCACAGTGAAAACAGTACTGTCACTACTTTGTCACTGAGTGAGGTCAAGATGGCGGAGGCTTCTTCCACCTCCTCGCAGGACTTTGGCCTCTGCCGTGATAACTTTCTAATCAGGAAGTTGTTTTAAATATTGATGTGTCATGGGATGTTATGGAGACAACATTGTGATCGTGTGAAAGAATTTGGCCAAACAACGACAAGCCCAGCACGGGTGACTATTTTCAATCAAATTAATTGAAAATCAGTGCAGACTGCTGAAGCACCCGGGGTTCCAGTGAGGCCTCCCATGAGTCGCTGGTGATTCCTGGACGTCCGTGCCCTGGAGAAGCAGAACATCCACAGTACATTCACACAGCAACAGATTTAGTTTTAAAATAGAAAGACACATTCAGAACAAGAAACAAACTTAAAAAACATTCATTGTTTGGAGTATGTGAGGACACACGGTGAGGTGACAGTGAGGACATACTGTGAGGAAACCCTATCGGGTCACACACTGAGGACACAGTGAGGACACAGACTAAGGACACAGTAAGGGCACACAGTGAAGACACACACTGAAGACACAGTAAGGGCACACAATGAAGACACACACTGACGACACGATGAGGACACACAGAGAGGACACACACTGAGGACACACAGTGAGGACACACAATAAGGACACACAGTAAGGACACACAGTAAGGACACACAGTGAGGACACACAGTGAGGTGACAGTGAGAACACAGTGAGGACACACAATAAGGACACACAGTAAGGACACACAGTAAGGACACAGTAAGGGCACACAGTGAAGACACACACTGACGACACAGTGAGGACACACAGAGAGGACACACACTGAGGACACACACTGAGGACACACAGTGAGGACACACAGTGAGGTGACAGTGAGAACACAGTGAGGACACACACTGAGGACACAGTGAGGACACAGTGAGGACACACACTGAAGACGCACACTGAGGACACAGTGAGGACACACAGTGAGAACACACAGCGAGGACATAGTAAGGACATACAGTAAGGACACACAGTGAGGACACAGTGAGGTGACAGTGAGAACACACAGTGAGTAAACCCTATCAGGTCACACACTGAGGACACAGACTAAGGACACAGTAAGGGCACACAATAAGGACACACAGTGAGGACACACAGAGGACACAGTGAGGACACACAGTGAGGACACACTGAAGACAGAATAAGGGCACACAGTAAGGGCACACAATGAGGAGACACAGTGAGGTGACAGTGAGAAGACACAGTAAGGACACACAGTGAGGACACACTGAAGACACAGTATGGGCACACAGTGAGGACACACAGTGAGGACACACTGAAGACACAGTAAGGGCACACAGTGAGGACACACAGTGAGGTGACAGTGAGAACACACAGTGGGGACACACAGTGAGGACACACAGTGAGGACACACGGTGAGGACACACAGTGAGGACACACGGTGAGAACACACAGTGAGGACACAGTGAGGACACAGTGAGGACACAAGGTGAGGACACACAATGAGGACACAATGAAGACACAGTGAGGACACAAGGTGAGGACACACAGTGAGGATACACAGTGAGGACACACAGTGAGGACATACAATGAAGACACAGTGTCCCAGTTCATTCCAGCTAAAGAGGGGATTGGGAGGACGGGGCGGGGGGGCAGGTTTGCGATGATGGATTCCTGACATCTGTCCTCACACCAGCGCTCCGAGCGTCCAAACAGGAAGGACTCTCCCTCCCTCCCTCCCTCCCTCCCTCTCGGGGCCATACAGAGCTAATGGAGCGCGTCCTCCTCCAGGTGTCCTTCTGTAAACTGTGTCCAACAGCGTGGAACAGAGCTGATTCTACAACATGAACCAGAACCTTCACACTCAGTTCAGGTCCCACAGAGGAATCAACGTCAACTGTATACATTGGAATCTCCAGAGCCGCAAAATATGTATATTGATTTTGTTCACCTCAAGACGTCCCTCCCAACCGCCCGAGCCCTCAGACTGCGGGAAAAACTTCCAGAATTCCGCGAGGGGTCAGGCCAGAAGCCTTGAGAAGGGAGATGAACGAGGGACCCTCCCTCCAGGACGGGGAGCAAGAGGCGCAGAGTGCACGGATCCTGTTCTGTCGACAGCTCCTCCGCCGCGGAGGAGGAGTCCAGGTGGAGCCTGGACGCGGTGGAGGACAGAAGTCCTGACCCGATGAGCTACCCCGTGAGTCCTCGTGGCGACGGTGTTGCTCGGCGACCCGCGGCGGTGGAAGAACGGAGCAGTAGAGCTGGAGTTTGGACCCTGGCTGACAATCGTAGGCACGGAGGCTCGGTTCCAGGTGAAGGTCCGGTTCTGCGTCCGGATCCGGGTCAAGGTCCAGGTCCAGGTCTAGTTAGGCTCTGGACAGGAAGGAACAGTGTCGAAGACCAGATCTCATGTGGAACAGACCCACCTCAATTCAGAACCAGGGGCAGCTACATGTAAAGGTACATTCCTAGCAACTGAATAATAAAAAGCACGCACACATTCAGGACCATACAAAGTTTTGACGGTATAATCATGTTTGTGTCTCCAGTAAAACAACTTTCTTACCGCAGCCTAGAGGTCAGTGGGTGACCCAACCAGAGCTCGGTCCAGCTCCTTCCCCATGTGATCCAGGTCTAGGATGTGAACTGGGTCTGACCACGGTCCGTGAAGGACGTCCCAGACTCGCTGGGCTCCTCTCAGCTGAGGCTCTTGAAGCTCTGTTGGGACAGGTCCTGGTATCAAAGAAGGCCATGTGTTCCTCTGATCTGCCTTATCAGCCAGGGGGCCCGATCGGCCCCCAGCCAGGAGCCTTTTGGTGCCTTATCTGGAGGGTCGTCCCCTCGTTTGTGGGGGGGGGTTCTGACACGTAAACAAAAAAGCGGGAAAGTACACAAAGGTTTTACCCAAGTAAAAACACATATACTTTGACCAGAAACAACCTCAGGTACAAGTAGAAATACTAAAAGTACTTTCATAAATATTGAGAGACA
>NC_137200.1:27904300-28034300 GCF_960531495.2 Zeus faber | reverse complement strand
AGAATGGATCATTTTGCAGAAACAACCCTGGACGATCAATGGAAACGCAGAGCGCCCGAAATCCATTTCCAGTCTTATAGCAGAGGGTCGGAACACTTTCAAATGGTTTTAAAGTCTTTTGGAACAAAGTTTCATCTTTTTTAAACAAAACAAAACATATCAAATCAGAGATGAATGAGTCTGTAAAGATGGAGGCTGGATGGAGATAATGGAGGAGATGTTTGGTATTAGCTCATCCCTCTCTCCCTCGCTCTCTCCACCCCCACCTCCACCTCACAGTGAGGTGTCACCCTGCTCTCCACAGGTCCTCCAGGCAGATTGACATCTCAATGAGCAAGGCAGCGACGCTCCATTTCACGCCTTCGCTCTTTGTCTGACCACTCCCGCTTAAAACGACCCCCCTCCCCCCCAGACCCCACCACGTCCTCCCTCCCTCTCCCCCTCCCTCCCTCCGGCCCACTGTCCCTCTCCCCCTCCCTCCGGCCCTCTGTCCCTCTCCCCCTCCGTCCCTCTCCCCCTCCGTCCCTCTCCCCCTCCATCACTCTCTCGCTCCGTCTCCATTTCGGAAAGGCCTCTTGTGAGGTGGACAAAAAGGATGAAAACATAACGAAAGGAAACGAAAAATAAAGACGTTTTAAAAGCAATAATCACGAAAAAGGTGAAAAGTGAGAGGAGGAGAGTTTAAAATCACCTTTTTTTCACTTCTTTTTTACTCAAAACTTTGATATATTGATTAATAAAATCTTTAATATATATTCATATATTTCGTAAATACATATTAGTTTTTTATGTTTAATTTATGATTATATATATTTATCTCTTGTATTTATTATTCATTCCTAATTATTTATTCATAATATTTATTTCTAAATATTTGATCTTATTTGAGATATACAGTATATAAAACAAACACACCATTAAATATATATGAAAAATACAAAGAATAACTCTCCTACCTGTACACACTCTAGGGACCCTGGTGCATGTCTGTGCACGTCCAACACAAACACCTTAAATTCCACGTGCACAAAATTAAATCACAACAAATAGAATCCCAACTTTTTTCCTTCTTGTTTTTCTCGTTTTTTTTTCGCAGCGTGGACGCTCCTTCCATCTCATTTGCATAAAGCAACAGGTGGGGCTATAATGCAGCATGCATGTGGGTGTGTGTGTGAGTGTGTGAGTGTGTGTGTGTGTGTGTGTGTGTGTGTGATGGGATGCCTCTCTCTCTTCTTTTCGAGGGTCTGAAAGGGGGAGAAAGCCTCCCTCGATGGGGGGGGGGGGAGGCACAGTGAGAAAATGAAGACCTCTGCCCTCCCCCACCCCCACCCCCACCCCCTACAGGAATTTCTCATTAAGCTGGAGGGGCCCATGGGCACCTCCGACACCCGGACCCCCCTTCAAGCACTACACGCAAAGAATGGAGCACCCTCCACCCCTCCACTCCTGGGTGTGTGTGTGGGTGCACGTGAGCGTGCATGTGTGTTATTGGTCTTTCCTTTCTTACGATCACTTCCTCTGCCTATGTTTGTTATCGCTGTTTGACTGTGTGTGTGTGTGTGCACACGCGCATGCACACACACACGCACAGACGCACACAAACACACACACACACACACACACACACACACACACACACACACACACACACATACACACTTGGCATGAAAGGTGTGATTGAATGGGAATCCATAAGCTCTTGTGTGATATTCTGTGAATGAACAGATTCTTCTCATCCGGAAGGACTTTCTCCTTCTCTCTCTCTCTCTCTCTCTCTCCCTCTCTCTCTCTCTCTCTCTCTCTCTCTCTCTCTCTCTCTCTCTCTCTCTCTCTCTCTCTCTCTCGAGGGGAGGATTAGTGCTCTCTAACTTATTGTGTGCACGAGGAGCCGTAATGAGTGGTGATGAGGAGACACTTGTGTGAAAACATCTGAGGAGGAGGATGGAGGGAAGAATAAGTTACGATTTTCCTTAGATTTAGTCCAAGATTTATTAATCCTGGAGGGAGCTTCAGGCGTAGCAGCAGTAGCATAAGAAACAGTTTCAATTTAGATATAACAAAGAAATAACATGTGTACACTATCTATCTATGTACATTGTTAACTAGTAGCCCAATATATGCAAGCATTATATTATATTATATTATATTATATTATATAATATTATATTATATTATATTATATTATATTATATATTATTGCTCCTGTTAGGGGTGGCCACAGCGGATCATCTGCCTCCAATACCGTGTGTTGTGTGCATCTTCCTCCCTTACACCAACCGCCTGCATGTCCTCCCTCAGCACGTCCATAAAGCTTCTCTTTGGCTTCCTCTTTTCCTCTTGCCTGGCAGCTCCATCCTCAGCCTCCTTCTCCCAACGTAACTCTCATCTCTCCTACACACGTGTCCAAACCATCTCAATCTGGCCTCTCTCACTTTTCCACCAAACTGTCCAACCTGAGCTGTCCCTCTAATGTACTCATTCTTAATCCTGTCCATCCTCGTCACTACCAATGAAAATCTCACCATCCTCACTCAACTCTGCCACCTCCAGTTCAGCCACCTGCCTTTTTGTCAGTGCCACTGCCTCTAAACCGTACAACATAGCTATAATATAATATAATATAATATAATATAATATAATATAATATAATATAATATATTATGTTACATTATATTATAACAGTCTGTTGGCCATTGACACAAAAGATCGCCTGAAGCATTCCGTCGTGCACCGTGGAGGTACGTCCTCCTCTCACCGACAGACTGTCCGGTTCGAGCCCCCGGGAACAGAACTGACCTTCCTCACTTCCCCACTGGAGTGGAGCTGAGGGCAGAGCTGTAGACAGGGAACAGGAAGGGCGACAGGACAGTTCCCTGAGGTGCGCCGGTGTCGCTCAGCACCACGTCTGACTTGATAATAGAGGGAGGATGGCGGGAAGATGGAGGGAGGGTGGGTGGCTGGATGGGAGGATGGAGGGAGAATAGAAAGAGGATGCAGAGAGAATGGTGAGAAGGATGAAGGGAGCGAGGGAGGGAAAGATGGAGGTAGGATGGAGGGAAGGACTGACTGAGGCAGGATTGAGGGAGGGAGGAGGGAGGGAAGGATGGAGGGAGGATGAAGGAAGGGATGAAGGAGGGAGAGAAAGATGGAGGTAGGATGCAGGGAAGGATGGAGGGAGGATCAACAGAGGGAGGTTTGAGAGAGGGAGGATGGATGAGGAGAGATTGATGATGGGGGTGTAGGGGGGAGGGAGGGAGGGAGGGAATGATTGGGGGAGAATGGAGGAAAGAATACAGGAAAGGAGGGAGGGAAAGATGGAGGCAGGATCGACTGTGGGAGGATTGAGGGAGGGAGCATGGAGGGAGAAGGGAAGGATGGAGGGGAGATTGAAGGAGGGAGGGAAAGATGGAGATAGGATGGAGAGAAGGATGGAGGGAGGGTGGAGGGAAAGATGGGGGAGGATCATCAGGGGGAGAATGGGGGGAAGGATGGAGGGAGGATGGAGGAAAGATTATCGGAAGGATAGCAAGGGGATAGAGGGAAGGATGGAGGAAAAGATGGGGAAGGATCGACCGAGGGAGAATGTAGGGAGGAGGGAAGGATGGAGGGAGGATGGAGGGAAGATTGAGGGAGGATGGAGGGAAGGGTGGAGGGAGGATGGAGGGAAGGATCGACTGAGGGGGGAGTGAGGGAGGGAGGATGGAGTGAGCGTAGAGGGAAGGATGATGGTAAGGTGGGAGGGAAAGGTTGGGGTAGGATGGAGGGAAGGATGGAGGGAAGGGATCGACTGAGGGAGGTTCGACGGAGGGAGGATGGGGAGGGAGGATGGAGGGAATGATAAAGAAAGGACTGAGGGAGGGAGGATGGAGGGAAGGAAGGATGAAGGATCAAGGGAGGGAGGGTGAAAGGAGAGGGGAGGGAGTGATGGAGGGAACGATCGACTGAGGGAGGATGGAGGGATAGTATGCACATCCATGCATTATTGATCATGTTCTCCATCTTCTTTTGGTGGAGTTTGCATGTGTTTCTCGGGGCTCTGAATGGTCAGGACGGAAAAATCAAGAAAACTTAAATCAAGAAAAATTAAAAAGAATTAAATGAGAAAAGTTGTTTTCGACAAAGGACGTCATGACGTCTGGTTCAAAGCATCAAACCATTTCTAAGACAGATTAAATATTTTATATGTCGTCTTTCCACCCCCCATTTATTCCATTTTGGAAAATGTAAAATTGGAACAATAAAATGTGGTCGACTACGCCGACACGGGCGTAGTCTCTTGATTTTGCCGTATTTTGAATCTATTTGTTCATTGCCGTGGCAACCGGTGGTAAACAAAGTAGATTCTCACCAACACCAGCGGCCAGCGAGCGTCAGTAAAGGACAGAGAGAAAGTGAACGTAGGCCCCACACACACACACACACACACACACACACACAGTTCCAGGAGGCCTCCGGAAGCTCTCGCGGTCTGTCTTTGTCTCCTTTGTGAAGTGAATAACGGACAGACAGGCAGGCGGAGAGACAGACAGACAGAGACAGACAGACAGACAGATAGACAGGCAGGCAGAGAGACAGACAGACAGACAGGGAAACAGACGGACTGGCAGACAGACAGACAGACAGACAGACAGGCGGACAGACAGACAGACAGGCGGACAGAGAAACAGAGAGACTGGCAGACAGGCAGACAGACAGACAGACAGACAGACAGGGAAACAGGCAGACAGACAGACAGAAAAAAAGGCAGAGACAGACAGACTGGCAGAAAGACAGTTACAACTTCATCTGTCTACACTCCTTCCTTCCCTAACCCACTAGGTCTGTGTGCGCACGCGCGTGTGCGTGTGCGTGTGCGTGCGTGCGTGCGTGCGTGCGTGTGTGTGTGTGTGTGTGCGTGTGTGTGTGCGTGCGTGCGTGTGTGTGTGTGTGTGTGTGTGTGTGTGTAGGTTTCCAGCTTTAATCGTTCATCACGTCTCTTTTGTTTTGCGCACAGATGAATTGGACGCGTCCACAGTTCAAAAACACTACAATCGAACTGAACGGGATGACCAATGATTTCACTGTCGCAGCGTTGATTCATAATATTCATGATTGATGCCCTTCACCTGATCGGAGAGCTGCTGTTTACTTGTTGTCCCGGGTAGAGTCACAACTCGCAGCTCGGTTAACGATCAGGTAAAATCATCACGGTTCGACGACAACGATCAGTTTAAAACAACACAACACGTCGCTGTGCTTCCCTCTAGTGGCGCTCACCGCCGGCAATATTATATATGTAGGGTTTGTCGCGTATTTTGCAAATATTATAGCACGACATGGTAGTAATGCGGCAGTTCTCTGTAGTAGTGCGAGTATTGGTAATCCAGATGTTAGCGCTCGTACTCCCGCTCTCTCTTATGATCAGGTTATTGGTTCTGATCGATAACCGCTGTGCTGCGGCTCGTACAGTGTGTGCTGCCGCCCCCTGCTGGCCGCATCCGCTCATTGCAACATGCAATTAAAGCTGCGCTCAGTAGTATTTATTGGCGTTAATACATTTCTAGGTATTGATATGAAGATGGTTTTAAAATACCATTCGAAAACATCCGTTTAGGATAGATATTGATTAATGACAAACGATCAAATTATTCACACAACAACTTTTCCTCCTTTTTTTTTTGGAGCAAATAACATCGTCAGAGAGTTAGACCCATGCATCACACAATCAATTACAATCAATTATAATAAATGAGGGTAAAATTGTGTAAATCCATGACAACGTTATGAAGAATTAGAACGTATTTTAACACACTTTAAAACTTTGGGTTGAAAAAATATACAAAAAATACTATTACATATACTACTATACTACTACTATATATATATATATATACATATATATACACACACACACACACGCAAATTATTATTATTGTTATAAAGATATGTAGAAATACAACAGTAACGAATTAAATTAAATTAAATTAAATTAAATTAAATTAAATTAAATTAAATTAAATTAAATTAAATTACATGAAATAACATTAAATTAAATTAAATTAAATTAAATTAAATTAAATTAAATTAAATTAAATTACATTAAATTACATTAATTTCAATAAAACTCATCCAGCGGGTCCTCGCGCCGCCCGCAGTTTTCCCGCCGGCGGGCTTCCCCACGGCACGTGCAGATGATGTTTTGCGGACGTCATGTGTGAAAACATAACAACAAGAGGATTGAGGCCTTCAGGTTAAAGTCCAATTTAAAGTCATATTTCACTGTCTGGGGTAAAACTGCTTTCATATTTATAATAATATCAATAATATAATTATAATGTATGAATAACTATTAGGACCTACAGTGTTTTTCCAATTTTGTTAGCTAAACAAGTGGTAGCAGGGTCGGCTCTCCTTAAAGTAGTGGAACGTTTAACATTTACTTCTCATTAAAGTAGTGGAACGTTTAACATTTACTTCTCATTAAAGTAGTGGAACGTTTAACATTTACTTCTCATTAAAGTAGTGGAACGTTTAACATTTACTTCTCATTAAAGTAGTGGGACGTTTAACATTTACTTCTTATTAAAGTAGTGGAACGTTTAACATTTACTTCTCATTAAAGTAGTGGAACGTTTAACATTTACTTCTCCTTAAAGTAGTGGAACGTTTAACATTTACTTCTCATGAAAGTAGTGGAACGTTTAACATTTACTTTTCATTAAAGTAGTGGAACGTTTAACAATTACTTCTCATTAAAGTAGTGAAACGTTCAACATTTACTTCTCATTAAAGTAGTGAAACGTTTAACATTTACTTTTCATTAAAGTAGTGAAACGTTTAACATTTACTTCTCATTAAAGCAGTGGAACGTTTAACATTTACTTCTCATTAAAGTAGTGGAACATTTAACATTTACTTTTCATTAAAGCAGTGGAACGTTTAACAATTACTTCTCATTAAAGTAGTGGAACGTTTTACATTTACTTTTCATTAAAGTAGTGGAACGTTTAACATTTACTTCTCATTAAAGTAGTGGAACGTTTAACATTTACTTTTCATTAAAGTAGTGGAACGTTTAACAATTACTTCTCATTAAAGTAGTGGAACATTTAACATTTACTTTTCATTAAAGTAGTGGAACGTTTAACAATTACTTCTCATTAAAGTAGTGGAACGTTTTACATTTACTTTTCATTAAAGTAGTGGAACGTTTAACATTTACTTCTCATTAAAGTAGTGGAACGTTTAACATTTACTTTTCATTAAAGTAGTGGAACGTTTAACATTTACTTTTCATTAAAGTAGTGGAACGTTTAACATTTACTTCTTAAAGTAGTGGAACGTTTAACATTTACTTCTCATTAAAGTAGTGGAACGTTTAACAATTACTTTTCATTAAAGTAGTGGAACGTTAAACATTTACTTCTTAAAGTAGTGGAACGTTTAACATTTACTTCTTATTAAAGCAGTGAAATGTTTAACATTTACTTCTCCTGAAAGTAGTGGAACGTTTAACATTTACTTCTTAAAGTAGTGGAACGTTTAACATTTACTTCTTATTAAAGTAGTGGAACGTTTAACATTTACTTTTCATTAAAGTAGTGGAACGTTTAACATTTACTTTTCATTAAAGTAGTGGAACATTTAACATTTACTTCTCATTAAAATAGTGGAACGTTTAACATTACTTCTCATTAAAGTAGTGGAACGTTTAACATTTACTTCTCATTAAAGTAGTGGAACGTTTAACATTTACTTTTCATTAAAGTAGTGGAACGTTTAACAATTACTTTTCATTAAAGTAGTGGAACGTTTAACATTTACTTCTTAAAGTAGTGGAACGTTTAACATTTACTTCTCATTAAAGTAGTGGAACGTTTAACAATTACTTTTCATTAAAGTAGTGGAACGTTTAACATTTACTTCTTAAAGTAGTGGAACGTTTAACATTTACTTCTCATTAAAGTAGTGGAACGTTTAACAATTACTTTTCATTAAAGTAGTGGAACGTTAAACATTTACTTCTTAAAGTAGTGGAACGTTTAACATTTACTTCCCATTAAAGTAGTGAAACGTTTAACAATTACTTCTCATTAAAGTAGTGAAACGTTCAACATTTACTTCTCATTAAAGTAGTGAAACGTTTAACATTTACTTTTCATTAAAGTAGTGAAACGTTTAACATTTACTTCTCATTAAAGTAGTGGAACGTTTAACAATTACTTCTCATTAAAGCAGTGGAACGTTTAACATTTACTTCTCATTAAAGTAGTGGAACATTTAACATTTACTTTTCATTAAAGTAGTGGAACGTTTAACAATTACTTCTCATTAAAGTAGTGGAACGTTTTACATTTACTTTTCATTAAAGTAGTGGAACGTTTAACATTTACTTTTCATTAAAGTAGTGGAACGTTTAACATTTACTTTTCATTAAAGTAGTGGAACGTTTAACATTTACTTTTCATTAAAGTAGTGGAACGTTTAACATTTACTTCTTAAAGTAGTGGAACGTTTAACATTTACTTCTCATTAAAGTAGTGGAACGTTTAACATTTACTTTTCATTAAAGTAGTGGAACGTTTAACAATTACTTCTCATTAAAGTAGTGGAACATTTAACATTTACTTTTCATTAAAGTAGTGGAACGTTTAACAATTACTTCTCATTAAAGTAGTGGAACGTTTTACATTTACTTTTCATTAAAGTAGTGGAACGTTTAACATTTACTTCTCATTAAAGTAGTGGAACGTTTAACATTTACTTTTCATTAAAGTAGTGGAACGTTTAACATTTACTTTTCATTAAAGTAGTGGAACGTTTAACATTTACTTCTTAAAGTAGTGGAACGTTTAACATTTACTTCTCATTAAAGTAGTGGAACGTTTAACAATTACTTTTCATTAAAGTAGTGGAACGTTAAACATTTACTTCTTAAAGTAGTGGAACGTTTAACATTTACTTCTTATTAAAGCAGTGAAATGTTTAACATTTACTTCTCCTGAAAGTAGTGGAACGTTTAACATTTACTTCTTAAAGTAGTGGAACGTTTAACATTTACTTCTTATTAAAGTAGTGGAACGTTTAACATTTACTTTTCATTAAAGTAGTGGAACGTTTAACATTTACTTTTCATTAAAGTAGTGGAACATTTAACATTTACTTCTCATTAAAATAGTGGAACGTTTAACATTACTTCTCATTAAAGTAGTGGAACGTTTAACATTTACTTCTCATTAAAGTAGTGGAACGTTTAACATTTACTTTTCATTAAAGTAGTGGAACGTTTAACAATTACTTTTCATTAAAGTAGTGGAACGTTTAACATTTACTTCTTAAAGTAGTGGAACGTTTAACATTTACTTCTCATTAAAGTAGTGGAACGTTTAACAATTACTTTTCATTAAAGTAGTGGAACGTTTAACATTTACTTCTTAAAGTAGTGGAACGTTTAACATTTACTTCTCATTAAAGTAGTGGAACGTTTAACAATTACTTTTCATTAAAGTAGTGGAACGTTAAACATTTACTTCTTAAAGTAGTGGAACGTTTAACATTTACTTCCCATTAAAGTAGTGAAACGTTTAACAATTACTTCTCATTAAAGTAGTGAAACGTTCAACATTTACTTCTCATTAAAGTAGTGAAACGTTTAACATTTACTTTTCATTAAAGTAGTGAAACGTTTAACATTTACTTCTCATTAAAGTAGTGGAACGTTTAACAATTACTTCTCATTAAAGCAGTGGAACGTTTAACATTTACTTCTCATTAAAGTAGTGGAACATTTAACATTTACTTTTCATTAAAGTAGTGGAACGTTTAACAATTACTTCTCATTAAAGTAGTGGAACGTTTTACATTTACTTTTCATTAAAGTAGTGGAACGTTTAACATTTACTTTTCATTAAAGTAGTGGAACGTTTAACATTTACTTTTCATTAAAGTAGTGGAACGTTTAACATTTACTTTTCATTAAAGTAGTGGAACGTTTAACATTTACTTCTTAAAGTAGTGGAACGTTTAACATTTACTTCTCATTAAAGTAGTGGAACGTTTAACAATTACTTTTCATTAAAGTAGTGGAACGTTAAACATTTACTTCTTAAAGTAGTGGAACGTTTAACATGTACTTCTTATTAAAGCAGTGAAATGTTTAACATTTACTTCTCCTGAAAGTAGTGGAACGTTTAACATTTACTTCTTAAAGTAGTGGAACGTTTAACATTTACTTCTTATTAAAGTAGCGGAACGTTTAACATTTACTTTTCATTAAAGTAGTGGAACGTTTAACATTTACTTTTCATTAAAGTAGTGGAACATTTAACATTTACTTCTCATTAAAGTAGTGGAACGTTTAACATTTACTTTTCATTAAAGTAGTGGAACGTTTAACATTTACTTCTCATTAAAGTAGTAGAACGTTTAACATTTACTTTTCATTAAAGTAGTGGAACGTTTAACATTTACTTCTCATTAAAGTATTGGAACGTTTAACAATTACTTTTCATTAAAGTAGTGGAACGTTTAACATTTACTTCTTAAAGTAGTGGAACGTTTAACATTTACTTCTCATTAAAGTAGTGGAACGTTTAACAATTACTTTTCATTAAAGTAGTGGAACGTTAAACATTTACTTCTTAAAGTAGTGGAACGTTTAACATTTACTTCTTATTAAAGCAGTGAAATGTTTAACATTTACTTCTCCTGAAAGTAGTGGAACGTTTAACATTTACTTCTTAAAGTAGTGGAACGTTTAACATTTACTTCTTATTAAAGTAGTGGAACGTTTAACATTTACTTTTCATTAAAGTAGTGGAACGTTTAACATTTACTTCTTATTAAAGTAGTGGAACGTTTAACATTTACTTCTTATTAAAGTAGTGGAAAGTTTAACATTTACTTCTTATTAAAGTAGTGGAACGTTTAACATTTACTTCTTATTAAAGTAGTGGAACGTTTTACATTTACTTTTCATTAAAGTAGTGGAAAGTTCAACATTTACTTCTCATTAAAGTAGTGGAACGTTTAACATTTACTTCTCATTAAAGTAGTGGAACGTTTAACATTTACTTCTTATTAAAGTAGTGGAACGTTTAACATTTACTTCTTATTAAAGTAGTGGAACGTTTAACATTTACTTCTTATTAAAGTAGTGGAACGTTTTACATTTACTTTTCATTAAAGTAGTGGAAAGTTCAACATTTACTTCTCATTAAAGTAGTGGAACGTTTAACATTTACTTTTCATTAAAGTAGTGGAACGTTTAACATTTACTTTTCATTAGCAGTGAAATGTTTAACATTTACTTTTCATTAAAGTAGTGGAACATTTAACATTTACTTCTCCTTAAAGTAGTGGAACGTTTAACATTTACTTTTCATTAAAGTAGTGGAACGTTTAACATTTACTTCTCATTAAAGTAGTGGAACGTTTAACAATTACTTCTCCTTAAAGTAGTGGAACGTTTAACAATTACTTTTCATTAAAGTAGTGGAACGTTTAACATTTACTGTTCATTAAAGTAGTGGAACGTTTAACATTTACTTCTCCTTAAAGTAGTGGAAAGTTCAACATTTACTTCTCATTAAAGTAGTGGAACGTTTAACATTTACTTCTTATTAAAGTAGTGGAACGTTTAACATTTACTTCTCCTTAAAGTAGTGGAACGTTTAACATTTACTTTTCATTAAAGTAGTGGAACGTTTAACATTTACTTTTCATTAAAGTAGTGGAACGTTTAACAATTACTTCTCATTAAAGTAGTGGAACGTTTAACATTTACTTCTCCTTAAAGTAGTGGAACGTTTAACAATTACTTTTCATTAAAGTAGTGGAACGTTTAACATTTACATTTCATTAAAGAAGTGGAACGTTTAACAATTACTTCTCCCTAAAGTAGTGGAACGTTTAACATTTACATTTCATTAAAGTAGTGGAACGTTTAACAATTACTTCTCATTAAAGTAGTGGAACGTTTAACATTTACTTCTCATTAAAGTAGTGGAACATTTAACATTTACTTTCCATTAAAGTAGTGGAACGTTTAACAATTACTTCTCCTTAAAGTAGTGGAACGTTTAACAATTACTTCTCCTTAAAGTAGTGGAACGTTTAACAATTACTTTTCATTAAAGTAGTGGAACGTTTAACAATTACTTCTCATTAAAGTAGTGGAACGTTTAACATTTACTTTTCATTAAAGTAGTGGAACGTTTAACAATTGCTTTTCATTAAAGTAGTGGAACGTTTAACATTTACTTTTCATTAAAGTAGTGGAACGTTTAACATTTACTTTTCACTAAAGTAGTGGAACGTTTAACATTTACTTCTTATTAAAGTAGTGGAACGTTTAACATTACTTCTCATTAAAGTAGTGGAACGTTTAACATTTACTTTCCATTAAAGTAGTGGAACGTTTAACAATTACTTCTCATTAAAGTAGTGGAACGTTTAACATTTACTTCTCCTTAAAGTAGTGGAACGTTTAACAATTACTTTTCATTAAAGTAGTGGAACGTTTAACATTTACTTCTCCTTAAAGTAGTGGAACGTTTAACAATTACTTTTCATTAAAGTAGTGGAACGTTTAACATTTACTTCTCATTAAAGTAGTGGAACGTTTAACATTTACATTTCATTAAAGTAGTGGAACGTTTAACAATTACTTCTCCTTAAAGTAGTGGAACGTTTAACATTTACATTTCATTAAAGTAGTGGAACGTTTAACAATTACTTTTCATTAAAGTAGTGGAACGTTTAACATTTACTTCTCATTAAAGTAGTGGAACGTTTAACATTTACTTCTCCTTAAAGTAGTGGAACGTTTAACAATTACTTTTCATTAAAGTAGTGGAACGTTTAACATTTACTTCTCATTAAAGTAGTGGAACGTTTAACATTTACATTTCATTAAAGTAGTGGAACGTTTAACAATTACTTCTCCTTAAAGTAGTGGAACGTTTAACATTTACATTTCATTAAAGTAGTGGAACGTTTAACAATTACTTCTCATTAAAGTAGTGGAACGTTTAACATTTACTTTTCATTAAAGTAGTGGAACGTTTAACATTTACATTTCATTAAAGTAGTGGAACATTTAACAATTACTTCTCATTAAAGTAGTGGAACGTTTAACATTTACTTTTCATTAAAGTAGTGGAACATTTAACATTTACTTTTCATTAAAGTAGTGGAACGTTTAACATTTACTTCTTATTAAAGTAGTGGAACGTTTAACATTTACTTCTCCTTAAAGTAGTGGAACGTTTAACAATTACTTCTCATTAAAGTAGTGGAACGTTTAACATTTACTTTTCATTAAAGTAGTGGAACGTTTAACATTTACTTCTCATTAAAGTAGTGGAACGTTTAACATTTACTTTTCATTAAAGTAGTGGAACGTTTAACATTTACTTCTCATTAAAGTAGTGGAACGTTTAACATTTACATTTCATTAAAGTAGTGGAACGTTTAACAATTACTTCTCCTTAAAGTAGTGGAACGTTTAACAATTACTTCTCCTTAAAGTAGTGGAACGTTTAACAATTATTTTCATTAAAGTAGTGGAACGTTTAACAATTACTTTTCATTAAAGTAGTGGAACGTTTAACAATTACTTCTCATTAAAGTAGTGGAACGTTTAACATTTACTTCTTATTAAAGTAGTGGAACGTTTGACAATTACTTTTCATTAAAGTAGTGGAACGCTTAACATTTACTTTTCATTAAAGTAGTGGAACGTTTAACATTTACTTTTCATTAAAGTAGTGGAACGTTTAACATTTACTTCTCATTAAAGCAGTGAAACGTTTAACATTTACTTCTTATTAAAGTAGTGGAACGTTTAACATTTACTTCTCCTTAAAGTAGTGGAACGTTTAACAATTACTTCTCATTAAAGTAGTGGAACGTTTAACATTTACTTTTCATTAAAGTAGTGGAACGTTTAACATTTACTTTTCATTAAAGCAGTGGAACGTTTAACATTTACTTTTCATTAAAGCAGTGGAACGTTTAACATTTACTTTTCATTAAAGTAGTGGAACATTTAACATTTACTTCTCCTTAAAGTAGTGGAACGTTTAACATTTACTTTTCATTAAAGTAGTGGAACATTTAACATGTCTTTTTCATGGGTAGTGCTGTGTGAGCATACTAGTATATGCTATAAGCTGGTTCTATACATGTCTGTCAGGTTATACACCTGTCTGTCTGGTTATATGCCCTTTTGACTGGTTATATACCTGTCTGACTGACCGATATATATATATGTGTGTCTGTGTGTGTGTGTGTGTGTGTGTGTGTGTGTGTGTGTGTGTGTGTGTGTGTGTGTGTGTGTGTGTGTGTGTGTAGGCATATCTATATATGAACAAAAAAAGTTGAACTTTTATTTTCAATAACAAAAGGCAATGTATAGATTAGGGCCTAAAAGTATACATCTGTTTAAGCGTTAACATGTCAAAAAACATACATTGAATATTTAAAAACTTTAGATTCTTCTTCTTCTTCTTCTTTAAAATGGGACAGAACTTTCATTTTGAAACTGAAAGGCTGGATAAAATGGGGGCTGGTATAACATGAGCCCAATCATATTTAAACGTTTCAAATGTGATTGTAGCTTCAAAGGGAGCTGTGGTCAAAGAGTGCAATTTAAAACCGGGTGGCGTAACTTTGTAGACGGTCCCTCCAAGCCGTGGAAACAGCGGCTCTCAGCGCTGCCGCTGTCCATGGAGCAGGCGCTCGTTCCGGGCAAACTCAGCAGCCACTGCCGCTTGTGACTCGCGGTCCCTAAAGTTCGACCTAAAATCCGATACTGTTATTGCAATCTGATATTCAATATCTGAATATCAACACGTGAATATTCAGTGTGACTGAACGCGGTGGTGTGGACACGCACCGTGCTGACGGGGCGCTGCAGGCCGCAGCTCCCTGTTTTACTGACTGTCTGAAAGCACCAGAAACAGCCTGCAAGGGGAGGGGGTGCTCAGTGAATTTCGACATGGACTCCTCCACCCACCAGTGGGTTAGGCGGTGTTACAGTTTCCTCTCCGTTTCCACACCGCGGGATGAAGCGCTGTGCGCGGGCACCGTCTGCCGTTCATAGTAAAGAGCAGTTAAACGCGCGGAGAGGAGTTCCCCCCCCCCCGCTTCCATTTTACCATCTGAAACGTTCCATCCCCATCAGAACAGAAGCAGAACCAGGCACCGAGCTGCCTGCCGCCCTGTGCGGGTGGAAGCTGAATGAAGCAGCTTCATGTGGAGCTTTCACTAATAATTCACACAGTGCGTCCACGCAGTGTGTGTGGGAAAGCGTATCGATGCGTTTCGATGGACATGTTAAATACAGCGCAGGGTTTGGTGCGTGCGTGTGTGTGTGTGTGTGTGTGTGCGTGCTTGCGTGTGTGTGCGCGCGCGCGTGTGGGTCCGTGTGTGTGTGTGTCCGTGCGTGTGTGTGTCCGTGTGTGCCCGTGCGTGTGTGTGTGAACTTGTCACCGTGCGTGCTGTTAACACTTTGTGGCCTGCCTCTCAGGGCTGGGACTCCATTTTGAAGGACCGGCAGAGCAGAAGCAGAGCTCCGTGTTCCGGGTCGCCTTCCTCCATTTCACCGCTTCTGGGTGCGGGTGTGTGTGTGTGTGTGTGTGTGTGTGTGTGTGTGTGTGTGGCGGTTTTGGTTGCTGGCAGCAGCAACTTTGGGGTATTTTAGGGAATAATAGTTGCTATAATTAAAAAAGGGGGCGGGGCATGTGTAAGGGTCGTCAGTGGCTGTCGGCGCGTTTAGTGCTGTCACCCCTGATCCGGGTGTGATCTACTCACCTTTAGTCCGGTACCAGGACCTGGGGCAGGGGGGTGGGTGGGTGGGTGGAAGAGTGGAACAGTTACAAGGGGCTAAAAACAGGAAATAGATTTGTTTCTATTTTTGTAATATTTTTTGGGGGGGGGTGGGGGTTATTTTTTTGTCTTTAATTGTATATATCAGTTTAGAGAGACAGGGCATGTTGTGGGAGGGGAGGGGGCACGCTGCAGATTCGGATTTGGACCCAGGAGCAGGTTTGAATTCGGATTCGAGCCTACATTTCTGCTTGGTCTGCCTGGTGAGTGGTGGAGCCACCAGGACGCCCAGTGAAATAGATGTTTAATAGAGAAATAGACCTTTAAGGGAGAAATTAGTATTTGAGAGACAGAACAGTGGATTTTCCACACATTGACAGCCAGGGAGAATAAAGTTGTGACGGACTGAAGGGAAAGTGCGTGTTGGTGGATCTGCTGGACAAGGGGCCGCGGAGTGGGCTATAGCGCACGGAGAGAGAGGGAGGGAGGGAGGGAGAGAGAGAGAGAGAGAGACAGAGAGACAGAGAGACAGAGGGAGGAGGGGGTGAGTCCAGGATCCAGGCCTAGTAGTATTGCCGCCGGATCTCCTCAACCGCTTCCAAAAACCTGGAATTCATCCCGTCTGGAGGCAGGAGTGGAGGGCTGATTGCCGCCGCCGCGGTGGCTGATCCCGGGATGGTAAGACCCAGCTCACCGGACTCTGATCCGGGTTCTGGTCAGTGCCCGAACATCCGTCGGACAGAAGCCCGTGTGTTCGTGTGTGTGTGTGTGTGTGTGTGTGTGTGTGTGTGTGTGTCTGTGTGTGTGTGTCTGTGTGTGTGTGTGTGTGTGTGTGTGTGTGTGTGTGTGTCATTCCTGCATGCACCGCTTGGTCTGTACAGACACTAGTGGCAGCGTGCACGACAAGCCGTCATGAGCGTTTTTCTTCATTTTAATCCAAATGGAACTGTGCGCGTTTCAGGCGTTTCACGTTGGGCTTTTAACCCTTTGCGCCCCGTGCACGGACAGCCCGGCGTGGCCGCCCCGTGACGCGCCGCATATTGACATGACGCACGGTGAACGACTCCACCTTACGGTGTGCTGGTTTGAGACCAGTGGAGCACAACTGGGAGTTTAATCCTGTTTGTGTCCACACTGGAGGGACTCACGGTGCACGTAGCTGGTTTAAAGATGGAGAACTCTGTATGCACAGCATACATGGTCCCAATTAATTCACTGAATAACAGGAAGAACTAAAACTTAAGTATTTCGTTTCCATTTCAGATTTTGAACACAGAACTGGTGACCAGTTTCAGTTTGAATGGCCATCTTTCTAATGGTTTTCACATTGTTTGTGTTTTGCTCTTTAAATGTCTATGTGGTTTTATTTTGGGCTTTTCCTGGAAAAGAGATTAAATTTTTCTGTGGTTATCCTGGTTATAAAACAACTCACAACTGGCATCCATATTGAATTTGAATTGAGTATCAACAATGTTTTCCCATATTTGTGTTACTGTTTACAGTTTATGCTAGTCTATTCTATTCTCTAAGGTTTTGCACCGATAAAACACATTTCTAATTATACTAAAGATGTGGCTTTAATTTCCAGGAAGCAGCCATGGCCTTGCGTTTGCCCCAGCAGAGAGGCTAGCTGCCCCCCGGCAGTGACCGCCTCTCCTCGTATCCTAGGACCAGGGCGGCCATGTCTGCCGGAAGCTCCTCCTCAATGAAACGTCCTTCCTCCTACGGCGTCACCAAGAGGGAACGCTCCTCCTCCTCCTCCCTGCCCTCCTCCTCCTCCACCTACAGCCCATTAAGGAGGCTGCAGCATCTCACTACCATGGTAACAACATCTGATCTGGGCGTACCCAAGAGGGGCGAGAGACACAGGGGGGACACAGGGAGAGAGAAGGGCGAGAGACACAGGGGGGACACAGAGAGAGAGAAGGGCGAGGGACACAGGGGGGACACAGAGAGAGAGAGGGGAGAGAGACCCAGGGGGGGCTCAGAGAGAGGGGGGGGTGGGAGACACAGGGGGGGCACAAGGAGAGAGAGGGACATGAGACAGAGGGAGGACACAGGGAGAGAGAGGGGGGCTAGACAGAAGGGAGACACAGGGGGAGAGAGGGTATGGGACTGGGGCGAGGTGACGGAGGAAGCCCCAGCCTCCCCTTGGACGGATCAGACCTCGGTGGAGTACAGCGACACACAAAATGTGAGTGTGAAAAACGACTTTGAAAGCGTTTGTCCCGTTCCAGGAAGTAGAAACACATCCGCAGCCAATCAGGACGAGTCTGGATGTTGCTCTATCCCTCCGAGTCCGGCCTTCTCCCTGAACAGCAACAGTCCCTTCGCCAATGGCTTCCTCCATTTTGAATCCTCTCTGTTTGAGGATGACGACATCGACCAGGACGCTGAAATAATCCATAGCTATGATGATGTTCGTAGCCACCAGGAGAAGGGATGCACTCCGGCCGATGAAGATGAGCAAGCTAGGGCCGCTGCAGGGTCTACCCCTGGTACCCAGGAGTTGTTCAGGGGCCCCTCGGAGGTTCCTGTGGTGACCGCGTCCCCGGCCAAGGTGGTGACACGGTCCCAGCACTCTGGTCTGCGGCGGCGCTACTGGGAGGAGCTGGATGGCTGGGACAGCGACGAGGAGCTTGCCGTGTTCAGCCGGAGCAGCGCAGCATTGCCAGTGGCAAGTTTCTTTTAAAGCTTTTAAACTGCTTGTGGTTTTTAGAGCCGCAGGGTGTTCATTCCATGGCAACATTCCTGGTAAACACACATTAAAAAGATACTCCACTTTTTGGGGGAAATCTGCTTCTTTGTCCGTCCCGGATTCAGACAAGAAGCTCGATACCAGTTTCATCCCAGTGTGTCCAGTATAGAGATTGCGACAAGCTACATGCTAACTGTGTTATCTCAATGCATGGGTGTGGAGGGGTTCAGCTATCCTAGCTCCTGTGAAATTAGTGAAATTCACTTTCCAGCATCTCAGAAGCTTTAGTTATTGAAGAGATACATGAATGATTAAATGCAGCTACATTCAGAGCAGGGTGAAATGGGTATTGACCCAGTAGTTAGTAGTTCAAGTTTATTCTCAAATTACAATCAAATAATTTATTTTCTTGATAGCCCCAACTGTCCCGAAGAAGTTGGTTTCGGATATTGTAACACTAAATGCTGTCCTGGTGCAAGTGAGATGAAACTAGTCACTCTTTGCAGCACCAATCTGGCAGTTTCTCTAATCACATGCCACCAAAGTGGTGCAGAGACACAGAAGACGGTGGGTTGTAAACACTTGTTTATTGTAGAGAGTGGGACAGCTGGAATTAGCCAGGAGCAGATAGACATATGTCATGACAGGGATCCTCTATCCTGAGTGTGTGTGGGGATGGGGGTTTTACCTGCTGCTCGTCAGACCAACCAACGAGCAACAGGTATGCAGCCACCCTGACCCAATCACCTAGATCCGGGTCAGGTGTGGCTGCTCAGCCAGACCAGCCCCAGACCACAATACTATTAATGACAATAATAATAATAATAATAATATTACAAATGTGCACACAGTCACATAAGCTGCATGCAGCAACATGTTAGAATTTGGAGGTTAGTTTAGAAAAGTGTAAGTTTAAAGAGTGTGAGTTTACAAAATGTGGACTTTGTGGACTCATGTCAGCATGAAAATTATGTGCTGTAAAAAGAGCGCAGCACTTTGACCAGAAAATTGGCAGCAACGGGATTACATACATCCAGTTGAACCAATTTTATTTATTGTGATTTTATTTTATTTTATTAAATTTACAATCAAAAGAAATAGAAAATAATGTGTACAAAATGTATCATTGAAAACTCTTAACAGATAGGAGTAGTTTCAGTCTGGTCATTTATAAGATATTATAAAGTTATTAAGACCCTCCACTACAAGCAGGGGTGGGGAGAGGTTTGTTGATCTTCTTTCCAGGTATAACAGTTTTAGTCCCTTGGCTTTGGATTTCACGCACCTTGAAAGCGTAAACTGTGATGCATGATTGATGAAGTTTTGAAGATCCAGTTTAAACAGATTCACTGCATTTGCCTGACAATGAGGTTTACACAATTAGGGATATTTTTTTAAACCTTTTGATAAAATGTTTGTGTTTATGTGTTTCCATCAGGATTCAGAGATTTTGGAAATAACTTCAGTCTTTCAGATCTTTTCATGATTCGATAATTTGATGAAATTATTTAAGTCTTACCAGTAACGGTCTGGACATCTTTCTGCATTTACTAATTGTTGATTTCCTGCCAAATTGTCTACAGCCGAGCAATCCAAAGAAGAAGTCCGTCCCAGCGGTTAAGTTTTCAGAGGGTGAAATAATTTGGGCAAAGTTTAACCGAAGACCGTGGTGGCCTTGTGAGGTGATCGTAGAAGCGACACAGGGAATCTATCACAGGACGAAAGGTAACTCATCTAGGCCTAAATCATTGCTGACACACTTTATTTATTCCAGTGAACTGAATGCATAATTGTCTCTTTCATTGAGTCACAGGTCTTTATTCCAACATGTCCAGAAGTAAAGCGCATTGGTATTCATAAACACGATGGGTTATGGAAGTCTGAACTGACAAAAAGCCTCATGTATAAAATTTAAGAATACATGCATAACAATAAACCAAATAATCTATAAAAACTAAATTACATAAATAGTAATTGGGAAGTACATTTCTGCATTCAGTGTCAGGGTCTTGGATGGATACCGCAGTGTACCTTACCAAGGACCTTCCAAACCATGAAGGAAAACCAGAGCATACTTGGAGACATTCTGAATAATCAATAAGGACCTCCTGTTTGTCCTTCTAGAGCCCAGTGACCGACCCTGTCGACTGTACCATGTCAGGAGCTTTGGAAAGCCAGAAGAGCTGGCCTGGGTGGAAGGAAAAGCCACTCACCCATTTAAGGGGGGCTTTGAATTTGAACAGCTCCCCCTACTGCAGCGGAGGGGGAAACAGAAAGAAAAGAACTACAAATACTCTGTAAGTACATGACTCTGATGGACAGTGATTGTAATAAATGTTCTGTTATTAAATAGTTTTTAATGTTATTGCTCTTGATCACTGTCCTTGTGACTAGAACTGAAGGGGTCTTGCTTTTGTGTGCATGCTGGATTTTAATTGAGTAATATGTAGTAATATATAATATATAAGTAATATGTGAATACATCAACCTCTACATATCGCTTACATTTTTACAACAATGCACAACACCATTGTACTATATATTTTTTTACATTAATTGTATATTTATCACTCTACCATCGTTACCATGGAGCCCAGGGAGCCCATGGAACTTAACGTATTTTCTCCTCTGTGAGTGTGTAATTTATGTAACAGTGTTTGGTGAAGGTCTTGCTGTCTCTGTCTCAGATCGCTAAGCGTTTTCAGGAGTCCTGGAAATCCAGTGTGGCAGAAGCAGAGGCCGTTTTCCAGGAAAGAACTACAACGGTTCTGCCCTCACCATCGTCCGAGGAAACAGCCTTAAACGACACCTCCATCCCTGTGAGAGAGGATGAGTACAGACCAACCTCTCTATCTGCTCCACCTGTCTTTACCACTCCTGAAATGGAGGGGATCAACGGAACCGCCTTCCCAAGCAAAACAAACCCAGCTAAGCCAAGCGCTTTAAAAAATATTGTACGCAAGAAAAACTCCAGAAGGTCAACAAAAGTGGACACCAGCTGTAAAAGCTCCAGACAGACTTGTTGTAGCAGCCAGAATCCGTCAGACCAAATGGGGAAATGCCCATACTCAGACCTGGACTCTGTCCCAAAGATCCTGTGTCCTAAAGCCCTTGAACGCCAGTCCAAACCGGTTCATTCTGCGCCTTCGGTTTCTCAGACTCTTTCTACTTCTACTGTCAAAGAGGTGGACAAGCAGCCGGAAGTCCAGGGGGGGCTGTGGTTCAGTAAAGCAGGCAAAGACAGACGACCCAAAACTACCGGTCCCATACCAGACCGCAGTCTGTTTAGCAAGGTTCCCTGTAAGAAGAAGAACCCATCTGTTGTCATTAGAAGGACTTCTATCCCCATTAGCAGCCTCAGTGTGACTGAAGACCCCATTGACCAAACTGTAGTGCAAGACAAAATTAAGACCAAGTTCTCTGCCGAAAGCAGCACTTTCTCAAAGCAGTCTGCATATTCAAAGGATGAAGGTATAGACGGTATGACTGGCAGGACCAGTGACCATTCAGGATTTAATGACAAGCAAAAGACCCAACACTCCACTCAGACAGAAATACCCCCTAACCAATCAGCATCTTTGAAAGCTAAAAGTACTCAGGCTGATAGTGTAACTTCGGAAATGGCCTCTGCACAGAGTCCCAGCTTGGACAGTAAAAAACCTCCAGTCCCCAACATAGCAGTAAGTTCCAATGACCAATCAGGAGTTTCAGAAGGTAGAATGGCTGAACCTTCTGACCAATCACAAAACCCAGGTGATAAAAAGGTACATCCGACTGCCATGTTTTCTGACCAAATACCCGCTAGAGGGAGAAAAAGGTCCAAGGTGTCAAACTTTACCATTCAATCCATCAACCAGACAGAAAGGCTAGAGAAGCAGCAAGCTCCAGTATCTAGTGACAGTGTGAGTCCTTTTGTAAAATCAGTGTTCTGTGATGTCAGTGATAAGAAGACCGAGGATCCTGGGACCATTGACCAGTTAAGAAGTTCAGACAATCTAGAAACACCAGGTTCAACAACCCCTAAGCAAGCAGAATGGAAGAAAGATGTGGCATGGGACTCCTTCAAGCAATTAGTAAATTCAGATTTTAAAAAACCCTCTGTTTCTACATCATCAGCTATTGGTGTCACACCTTTTCACAACACAGGATGGTTAGAAAGGGGTAGTTTGCCAGTTTCCTATGTGACAAAGCTCATCACTAACCAATTGAACAGTGTGACAAAGCTGACATCTAACCAATTAAACGGCCCAGCAGTCAAAAGGAACCCAGCTGTACGTCTAATACCCAGCGGGACCTTCTCAAAATCAAGCCAATCTGAGAAGTTGAACAACCAACAGGTCCCAGCGTCTTCTGTTAAAAGCACCCCTGTTGACCAATTTGACACCTCCATACTCCAAAACACTCCTGTTATTAATGTAATCAATAGTATGCGTGACCCACTTTCTCAACAACAGCACACATCTGCTGCTAGAACAACTGAAGTCTCTCCAGAGACATTAGCACTTTCCTCCAAAGCTTCAGATGAATCAAAAACGGGTCTTGATGAATCACAGAAAGTTCTAGAGGAGCAGCCCGTACACCTCCCTGCGAGCACCCGGCTGATGACTAGAGCCCTGAAAGCCATGCAGGAGATGGAACAGAAAAAGCATGAAAAGGCCCGTTCAAAACAACAGAGAAAAACAGAAAGTCTTTGTCAGCGGCAAACTGCAGCTCAGTCCTATTCCAGACCAGAGACCAAACGGAACCATTGCACAAAACTGGAGTCAGTCAGGACTAATGATAGCAGTTACAGTGAAGGGGATGAAACCTTATCTGGCAGCAGACCTTCCTCTTGCCCCCAGACGGCTTCAGATGTGAACCATTTTGAAGCTGAGGTAAAGAGCGAGGATGAAGATCTTTCTCTAGCTCCCACTCCACCGATGGACTTCATACCCCTGACCTCCCATGTTAAAGCAAAGAAGGAAAACACTTTATCTGACATCACTACCTCCTCTTCACCTCACTCACAATTTTCTTTCCTAAACGCCTTCAAAAACGTAGAAGAAGAGGTGACATTCCAGTCCCTGACTGATGATAATCTTGGGAAACCTGTCTTGTTTAAACCAGACACAAACTACAAGTTCAGTACTTTCCTCATGCTGCTAAAGGATTTGCATGACACAAGGGAACGAGATGGGGCCTTGCTAGAGCTGGAGATTGGGCTGCCAAGTGCACACGTCAAGGAGGAGCCCTTAGTGATGCCCGCTTTGTCTGGGGAAGCGTCGGGGAAAGACCAACATCAAGGCCCAACTGCCCCCTGTACAGATGAACATGACAAACTGAAGCCTCAGAAAGACCGCATACGCATCAGACGTTCCTCCTTTCAGACCTCCAAGAGGCCCTGCAACAGGAAGAGCAACGCCTTTGGGAGAAGAAGGAAAGCTCACCTGCCTTGTCGTCCGGCTAGCTCAGGACCCGGGTTCCCAGGGAAAGACTTGTCACCCAGAGGTAACTCCCAGGCAGGGGTCCAGGCCTGGGATGGGGTTGGTGGTTCAGCAATTGGAGAGGATTGTCGAAGAGTAAAGGTAAAAAGACAAAACCAGGTGCCTTTGCACGAAAAGAGCTCTGACGCCCCGCTGCCGTCTCGACTGCCATCTATGGGTCACCCTGCACACTGCACTACAATGAAAGCCGGAACATCCCAGAACCAGGAGGCTTCTCTGGGTAAGGACTTCCATTGGGTTTCATTTCCTTTAGGTGAAGTTGGGAAAGGCCTGGCTAGATTTAGTCAGGATTTAATGCTAAATCAACAAACACACACCAACATACTATATTCTGCAGTATTCTAAATCCAGATCTCTAAGATTGTTTTAACAGCTGCAATCTTAAGTCCCTCCACCAGTGAAAGTAGTGATGAAATGTTTGGCTCTTTTGGAGACTCGGTTCTTGACGGGTCACTCAGTAAAAACAACATCATTTGATTTGTCCGACTCTTGGGTCTTGTGTTTCAGTTGGTGTAATGTGAGCGAGGGAGGACTTCCTGAACACTGAACGAGAGTCAGAGGAGTCGGTTTGGCTCTGAGCTATGAATGGAATACTCACAGGAATTATTAATCCTGTCAAAAGATTTCATTTTTGTGGAATGCAAAGTGTAAATCGGTCACATTAAATATGAATTAAGCAAAATGCCATGGCCTTTTCCCCATGTTAATTTGATCCTCGGTAATTATATATTTAGTGGGACGTGTCAATACTGTGAGGAAATGAACCCACCCACCAATCAACTACAACACATTGGGGTTGATACTTGGACCAATCACAGATGAGCACGCTGTTTGTGAACTGGGGATCAGTTCACTCTGGGGGCTTTAACACGCCGACACATACACAGTGAAAACACTTTGCACCTGTTTCTTACTAGTTCTTTGTGCACCTCTTTGATTAAAAAAAAAAAGCTTCTTTGTGAGTATATTGGCACCTTTACCAGCCTCTGTGCTCCCTCACTCATCTTTCCTAGTGCAAAAACGCATCAGAAAACCAAGCAAAAGGCTCATCGAGTGGACTGAAGAATACGATCAGATTTTCTGCAGCAGGAAGAAAACCAAAAAGGCATTCCAGTCAGCAGGAAAGGTAGATGTCACCTCCCAACCTGACATAGCATCCTGAAAACAAACCTTGGTTTTATATGTTCAAGTTCAATTTCATGTGGTATATCGATGCACTAAAATCACTGCAGATGTCAGTTATTACAGTACATACTCTATTGAGTAAACAACACATTCTTGTACTTGCGCACACATTCTTGTACTGGCACACATTTAAATTAAAATGTTGACCTGTCCTCACCATCAGCCCCAGGGGACACCGTTCTGTTTCATTGCAGAGCCAGTGTGGATTTGGGGCAATCCTAAAAACACTAAGCCCTAATTGTTTATCTTTTTCGATTCCTCAGCAGATCAACCCGCAGTCTGATTCAGCGCTGTTGGATAAGAACGTGGATGACTCCGTCCCTCCGAACTCACTTACAGAAATACAGACTCCGCCTCCTGAGGAAATCATTTCATCAGTGCTGTCAGAAGTAGAGGTTTCCAGGACTGAAAACTCATCTTCCCATGAAGCACCAATGCTTTCCGTGGACACACTGACCCCTCCACCTGAGGCTGAAGCTGTACAGTCAGCAGAAGGCACCAGAGATCATGGTGAGGAGTTTGTTTCAACTACATCTAACTGTAAAGGAAGGAATCTCTGTATGTATGTTTGTCCTTTATCCATTATCTTGACAACCGTCGTTCATCGGATCTACTTCATACTTGGCGGGTGTATTGCTGGGGACCCAAGGATGTGCAGCGTCGAATTTGGACGGGCGACACGTGTAATATTAATAAACTTTCAATAAACAGTGGGCCAGCCGGGGGCGGGGCTTCCTGTGAAAGCAATCGGCCAGTTCCGAACCGGCATGTTTGGTCCAGACGCGCAACACGTGTAATATTAATAAACTCTGAATTAACAAGCGAACAGGGAGTTTATCCAAAAGTGTGCATTGGGTGTGTTTTTTCCCATGAGAAAGAGTGTATTTCCCTGGTGTCTTTCACCGTGTGTCGCCACTTCTTTCATGAACAGGCAGGCTTTGAACGGGCACTAGTATAAATATATATAATACAAATAATTTCACATACATCACATCATCTGAATCATCTGTTTTTTCTTCAAGTATCTAAGGAGTTACAGCGCTAGATGAACATCAATAATTTAAAAGTAATACACAACCTTTTTGTATTTGAATATTAACTAGTAATTATAATTGCTATTAGTTTTGGAATTGACCAATTTGAATAATGGATGAAGTTGAGTTATCTGAAGATACAGACTCCACTGACCTCCACTAAACTCACGTGACCTCTACCAACCTTTACTGACCTCTACAGAACTATGCTGACCTCTACGACCACTACTGACCTCTACAGATCTATAATGACCTCTACAGAGCTATACTGACCTCTACAGACCTATACCAACCATATCAGACTACAGACAAATACTGGCCCCTACATACCGCTACTGAACTCTACAGACCTCTACTGACCTCTACAGTCTGTTATTGACCTCTACTGACCTCTACGGAGCTATACTGACATCTACAGACCTATACTGACCTCTACAGACCTCAACAGAACGCTGCTGACCTCTACTGACTTCTACAGGCATCTACAGAGCTATACAGGATCTGCTGCATCTCACTGTTCAACCACCGAAAATTCTCTCATGTGGCTTCCTTCCTCCCATCACTTCACCGGCTGATAAGACGTTGGGTCTCTTCTTCAGCGTTGTACATCAAACTGCTACTCTACTCTACTACTCTACCCTTACTCATCCATCACTACGCAGACTCAGAAGTCGCTCATCCATGTCCAGCTTATTCCTTTAGAAGGTTTAGCTGTGACTGTGAGGGTTTGATACTACAGTATGTGTAAAATATACTTATTAGGCACAGAACAGCTCTGGGGACTCCCTGGGGGGAACTAGGAACTGGGGGTTAGATACTGTACCTTCAAGGGATTTTCTTCTGGTTGTATTCAGCCTTCAGCCTGTAGGAAGTCTGAAGTGACGTCAGCCAACGGGGTTTCAGCATGAGTTCCGTGTATTTACTCCGTAACTTTCAGTGATTTCACCTTATCAGTCTGCCAAAATATGTTTCTCAACAAATATGAGATGAAAAATAAGCAATCCAGTTGCTGAATCTTCACTCTTATTAGATCAAGTTGTAATTTAAAAGTTTGTTCCGACTTTTGTAAGGGCTAGCATCGGGATAGCGCGCGCGTATATTTTGTTTCATTCAATTTACATCAGAAAATAAAATGAAATAAATACATCTAAAATAAAAATATTGTTTTAATTTGTATTGGTTATCTTTTATTACAGCCGAGTGTATGTGCGACGCAACTTGGTCGGGCGGAATGCCCTCAGTTCGAGGTATCCGCGAGGGACCGTGGTCTTACGTCTGGAACATCACTGTGCACATAAATCACTGAAGGTTCCTCTTTATGCCGTGGAGTAGGAGCTAAACAGGCCCCTCAAAACAACGTTCTAAGAACTACGTATGTTCCTAGTTCCTGCAGTGCGGACACACAAAAAAAGGGACTGTGCCCCCAAAAGTTCTTAGAACTATGAAAAGGTGTGAGAACACCTAATGTATACTTGAAAATGAACTTGATTGGGTAATGCAATTTAATGTAATGCTGCTAACCGGGATGCCTCCTCTGCCTCCAGCCGGTTACTAATGGTCTGTTATGATGTGTTTCAGTGGAGGCTCCACTGGGCGAGAGGAAGAGGAAGAGGAAACCAACTCAGAAGATCCTGGAATACTGCCTGGAGGCAGAGGCTGCTCCAGGACCCAAGAGGAAGGCGGGAAAAGGCAACACTGTGCGTGTGTGATGCTATATTATGTATCACCTTTCAATGGAATGATATTTTCATAAAATGAAAGACGTTGTCAGATTGTGCTTCCCTTGTTTTAATCTAAATTATTAGTGATGAGAAGGATCATCTTGATTTGAGTTCTGGAATATCGGAGGTTTATAATAAACATTTTAATTGTGGTCTGATCTCGTACTTAACATTTGAATGTTTTGACATGATGTTTTGTAATTCCGAAGGAGATATTCGGTGTTATGTGTGATACTGACGTCTATGTGATGTTTGTGTTTTTCAATTACAGGTAAGATCCATAAGGAATGTCGCTGCAGCTGCTGCCTCTGGTGAGTTCACTGAAAAATCACTGGGGGGTTTTTGGAGACATTAATTTAGAAGTATTATGAAATATGATAGATTTGCTTGATAGATGTTTTACAACTAGCTGTGTGGTTCGCCCCCTGGTGGACTGTTTCTCAATGTCTCTGTCCCAGTTTCTGGAGGTTTCTCTAAGGTCAAGCAGGCAGTAAGGACTGGCTCCCCACCAAGCTCCACCTGTGAAGCTACTTCCTCCTCCACGCCCTGCGCCCCCGTCCCAGTGCTGCCTCCACCCAGCCCTCGGCCTGCAGAGCTGCTGGAGGAGTCAGACGGCCCCTACCCGAGTCTTGACACCACTCAAACCAAGCTGAAGGACGTCAGTACGAATGGCCCACAGCCAGAGGTCAGACACTACTCTGTTAGTGAGGGTCCTCATTTGAATACAAACATTTTCCTTACCAGGCAGCCACAAGGCATATTGCACTTGAGTGTTTTTATTTATTTTATTACACTCATTATTTCTCTCCCTTCACCTCTCGGAAGCACATGTCGAGAGGCGCATCTCTGCATGTCGTCAAGACATTGACACATGGATGTCTGGGCAACACCTGAAGCTCAATATTGACAAGATGGAGCTCCTCTTTCTCCTGAGAAACACTGCCCTCCATTTTCTCCATTACTATGGAGAATATGGAGAGTAAAGGCCGATTTATAGTTCCACGTCAAAAGACCGCAGAGCTACTTCTGGTCCTTATGTAGGATGTAGAGACGGCAACACCGCTAGTGCTGTGATTTGGCTCGCTTGTTTTGGTCCTCATCTCCACCATGTCATTTCCTCTGCATTTCCGTATTTGACTTGGTAGCGAAATTACAAAGTGAAACTTTGTAACTATATATTTTTTTATACATTACTACATTACTAACAAAAATACAAAGATTCAGAACTGATGGCAGAAAATATCACAGAACATTGGGTTGGACATTAAATAGTTCAAGTTCAAGTTCAAGAGATTATTTGTCACATACATATACATACGGTCATACATATATGCAGGAAATAATGTGAATTATAGCATCCGTGGGGATCAAGCGACTCCATTTTTGTTTTGTCAATAAATATTTTGCTCGGAATCGAAAACTGGGATGAGCAGTGAGGTGGAATTTGGGTAAAATAATAATGTGCAATAATAGTGATAAGGTGCACGATAATAGTAAAAGAGGGAGGCACTGCCAGCAGGCTTCTGGCGGCGTCTGCAGTCAGCGTGGCAGAACTATAAATAGCTCACCACCGCGGCAGACACTGCCGTGGGAATACAAGCGTAGTTAACCCTGAGCCATGTCTCGGCCTTAACTCACCCAGTCGCACTCTTCTCATCCCTGGCGCCACAATGGTGGAAGCAGCTCCCCTTAATGACAGAACGGCTGAAGCGCTTCCTAACTTTAGTCGCAGACGAAGACCAATTTCTTCAGACTACATACACCTGAACTCTACAACACTGCCTACTCATCTTAACTATCTAACATACTTTGCTTAAAAAATAAATCTCTGACTCCAACTAACTAATGTCACGTCTTACTATAGAAGGTTTGTCTGTGACTGTGAGATATGTCTAATCAATGATGTAATGTGAGGTAGTGTCAACCCCTGAACAGAATGCTTTAAAACGATTTAAATCAAAGGCCATGGGACCTTATTTCCTGGATATGCTCAGGAGGAACTGGGCTTCCTGGAGACAGATGACTCTCTGCCGAGCAATGACCGGTCCTCTCCGACCAGGAAGGTCATCGGAGAGCGAGGAGGCCCCGCCTCCATGAAGGAGAATGTCTGCCAGGTGACTTTACGTTCCATCAAGTTCTACCTTGAAAAAAAGCAAAAACATAGAGAATAGAACCCACCACCTTGCAGTGCCCGTGCCTTGCTCACTACCCTTGTGTCCAGGTGTGTGAGATGCCGGGGGAGCTGCTGCTGTGTGAGGGTCAGTGCTGCGGAGCCTTCCACCTCGCCTGCATCTCTCTGGCTCAGGCTCCTAAAGGGAAGTTCATCTGCCCCGAGTGCAAGTCTGGTAAGATAAGATAAGATAAGACTTTATTAATTCTCTCATTCTGTTCTCTGAGCACTGTAACAATGTTGAAAAAACTATGCAGGTCCCAGGATGTCTGCAGGGCCTTAAAAAGTCTTAAAATGTCTTAAATTCAATTTTAAAAATATTAGGCCTTAAAAGCCATTTAATACTTTAAAATTTGAATTGAAATGGTCTAAATTTCAACATAAACATTTTGTCTGATTGTATTTATTTATTTCATTTAATTATTTCATTTAATTAATCTATTAATTTTTTCTCAAAATGAGTTAACATTTCTGATGTTCTAAAACCTACCTCTGAACCTCATACGATCTAACTTTGTCCAAAAATCTGTCTTGAATTTCGTTAGAATGTGTAGTGCATACCATCTGATGGACTAACACTGCAGAGCGGTGTCAGTACAGTTGCTAAGAAGGTGTTCTGCTGCAGGTGTGCACACCTGCTTCGTGTGTAAGAAGCGTGGTGAGGACGTGCGGCGCTGCATGCTTCCAGTCTGCGGGAAGTTCTACCACGGCGCCTGCGCTGCAGGCCACGCCCCCACGGCGCCGCTGCAGCGCGGCTTTCGCTGCTCACTGCACGTCTGCCTCGCATGCTTCATCAGCAACCCCAGCAGCCCCTCCGCCTCCAAAGGTACTCTCACTGCCTTTCTGTCTGTCTGTCCCTCTGACTGTCTGTCTCCCCACCTGTCTCGCTCTCTGACCGTCTCCCCGCCTGTCTGTCTCTCTCTCTGCCTATCTCACTGTCTGCCCATCTCTCTTCCTGTCTTTCTGTCGGTCTCTACCTGCTTCTCTCTCTCGCTCTTCCTGTCTGTCTGCAGGTCACTTGGTCCGTTGTGTGCGATGTCCCGTGGCGTACCATGCCACAGAGCTGTGCATGGCGGCCGGCAGCGTGGTTCTGTCCCGCAGCAGCATCGTGTGTCCCAACCACTTCAGCCCACGACGCGGTGTCAAGAACCACGAACACGTCAACGTCAGTTGGTGCTTCGTCTGCACAGAGGGTCCGATTATATTATTATTATTATTAGTATTATTGTTGTTGTTGTTGTTATTATGAATAATATATAGGAACAAAATATGTACCAGTATATATCGTGGAATGAAATGTGATGACACACATACAAATTCTTTATTGACTTTAACCATCAGAGAGCAGAATCACCACCAAAATCTATTAGAAGAATATAGGATAAATAGTAACAATTCATTTGTTAATGCTTAAGGAATCTTCTGCAGTTGTAAAAGTTTCATTCAAACTCTGTTAAACATATTGTGACTGTATCAAACCATGAACCCTGGTTCATGGTTTGATACAGTACCGAACCGAATCACGTACTGAATTGTGGGCTGAGTGTATCATTACACTCCAATCAGTTATTATTGATGATTATCATCTTTTATCATAATTTTTTGTATTATTTAGAGTTGTCCATACCTAAATTAATTTGAATCAAGCAATTTTATAATGATTTGTTTGGCTTCCAGCTGAAGTTTTTCAGCCTTTTCTCTAATAACTTTAAATAGCTAATTTGAAAGTCTACTTCTCTGGATTACGAATCCAGATGTATTTATTGCATTATAAATGAATTGTACCCTGCTGTTGGTCCTCCTGCAATACAGGGGGAAGTCTACTGTGCTGCGAGTCCTGTCCCGCTGCCTTTCACCGAGAGTGCCTGAACATCGATATGCCCAAAGGCAGCTGGTACTGCAACGACTGCAAGGCCAGCAAGAAGCCGCACTACAAGGACCTCCTGTGGGTCAAAGTGGGCCGCTTCAGGTCAGTGGCTGCACGGATGTCCTACCACATACTATATGCTACACACCACAAAAGAACACTCGTTTCACACTACACACCTGGGTGGTATTCTCTAAAGGTCGTTAGGATTAGGCTCCAACAACTCTACTCAGCGGGATCTCTAAACACCTCTTGGAACGAAACCAGTATGAAGGGCCCTCACATAAGACACGGTGTACGCTGCCCTGCACTGCGCTCTTAACATCATTATTGTGTATTTATTCACAGTGCAGAATCTGCACAGAGCAAAGTGCAGGCACAGCGGTGCGCAATGCCACGCTGCTCTGCACAAAAGTTCAATAACTTGCTGGGCCAATAGAAACACATTTTTTTTCCAACTGATCGCGGCTATATGAGCCTTTTCAAAACCACATAGAAATGTTTTTTGTAAAGAGTGCAATCAATCAAGGTGTCCAATCGGAAAATAACCCCCTCAGATGGCCGTGTCTTTAAGAGAGAGTCAGGAAGAAAGTGTCCCCATTACACACGGTTTAGTTCCATAAGCACTTGTTTTGTTCCATCAGGAGACATAAAATTAAATGAAAACACACTGTTCTGGCGCACCGATCGGGGGCATCCCATCGCTTGCTCGCACATCGCTAGCACACGCATTGTCTGTACCGTCGGAGATTGACATCAAACCCACATCGAATATTCTGGGACCCTAAATGGGTCTATTCTACGAGGAACGCAGCTCCTTCATCAATCGGCTAGTCAATTGTGTTCACGTAAATAAGAAAATATCGTAATATTGTATATATAAACCACCACTAATAACCACTAATATTGTGAAGCTCCCCCTTGTGCCCCCACCCGTTGACCTTTCTCTGAAGGGGTCCTGTGGTATCTGGCACCAAGAAGTTATAGCAGATCCTTTAAGTCCTTTAAGTTGGGAGGTGGGGCTCCCATGGATCAGGCTTGTTGTTCCGGCACAACCCAATAGATGCTTAATTGGACATGCCCATTGAAGGCTCTTTCGGCGGTGGACAGGGGTCATCATGGGCTGTTGGATCAGACCAGACGGGCTGGACTTGGCTCGCCACGTGCATCAATGAGCATTGGTCCCCATGACCCTGTCGCCGCTTCACCGGTTGTCCTTCCTTGGACCACTTTTGTTAGGTACTAACCATTGCATACCAAGAACACCCCACAAGACCAGCCGTTTTGGAGATACTCTGAACCAGTCGTCTAGCCATCTCAATTTGGCCCTTGTCAAAGTCGCTCAGATCCTTACGCTTGCCCATTTTTCCTGCTTCCAACACATCAACTTCAAGAACTGACTGTTCACTTGCACCTTGCAAGTTGGCAAGTTTTTCCTTCCCTCATGGAAGTAATATACAGTAGATACATATATTGCACTGCTTTATTTTGAAGCTTTCTTTTAAACCTGTGGTTTCTGTTCCTCCCATGTCCAGGTGGTGGCCGGCGGAGGTCAGTCATCCCAGAACGATCCCAGAGAACATCCAACGCATGCGTCATGACGTGGGGGAGTTCCCAGTGCACTTCTTCGGCTCCAACGACTACCTGTGGACCTACCAGGCCCGAGTCTTTCCCTACATGGACGTGGACGCTAACAGCCGGGACAAGATGGGCAAGGGTGTTGACGCCGTCTATAAGAAAGGTACGATGTCTGGAGTCCTGTAGAGAAAAGCCTGGCTTACACTTATCTGTTTACATTTTTCAATTTGAAGAACTGCTGTAAAAGTGTTAAAATAAAGCTTGAGATTTAAAGAAGAGCTGTAAAGGTGTTTTTAATTATGTTTTTTTTTCAGTTTGAAGAACAGTTGTAAAGGTGTTCCAATAAAGTTTTCAGTTTGAAGAACAGCTGTAAAGGTTTTTTAAATAAAGTTTTCTAACTTGAAGAAGACTTGTTAAAGTGTTAAGATTCAGTTTGAGGTTTGAATAATGGCTCTACAGGGCTTTAAATAATGTTTGAGGTTTGAAGAAGACTTGTAAGGTGTTTGAAGTATTATTTGGTGGGGTCGACCGATATGTTTTTGTCAGGGCTGATACCGATTATTAAGTAATCAAGGAGCGCGATAACCGATATCTCAGGCCCGATATACAGTACATTTGCAGTAGACTGTTGAAGTATTTGATTTGTTTGTTTACACATAAAGTTTGTTTTTGTTATTATTTTTACTGTTTACTGTCTGCTCCGTCAGTGGAAACTAAAACATGTTTATATGTCGGTGCAGCGTTGGAGGAAGCCGCTGTTCGTTTCCGTGAGCTGCAAGCAGAGAAGGAACTACGGCAGCTTCAGGAGGACAAAAAGAACGACAGGAAACCTCCCCCGTATAGACACATCAAGGTGAGCAAGGCACTGCCAGGTTTGGTTTCGATTCCCTGAGTATGTTAAATCTTTATAATAGACTGAATTTTTTCTCAAAATGAGTTAACATTTCTGATGTTCTAAAACCTACCTCTGAACCTCATACGATCTAACTTTGTCTTGAATTTCGTTAGAATGTGTAGTGCATACCATCCGATGGACTAACACTGCAGAGCGGTGTCAGTACAGTTGCTAGGAAGGTGTATTGTGAAGCAAGGCCAGAAACAAAATAAAGACTTCGGGGTTTCAATAGAAACAAATAAAAAAAGAGTTATTTATTTTTAAATTGTTTTCCCCACCCCCTTCAGGTAAATCGTCCAATCGGGAAGGTGCAGATCATCACAGCTGACCTATCAGAGATCCCACGCTGCAACTGCAAGGCCACAGACGAGAGTCCGTGTGGAGTGGATTCAGAGTGTCTGAACCGCATGTTGCTGTACGAGTGCCACCCCCAGGTAACCCCCCAATTAGAATTACGCCTATTAAAATGTGGGCCTCTAAAACAAATTTGGCAACATGTTATTGATTATTATTATTATTGTTGTTAATAATAATTATATATATATATATATATATATATATATATATATATATATATATATATATGTATATATGTATATATGTATATATATATATGTATGTATGTATGTGTGTGTGTATATATATATATATATATATATATATATATATATATATATATATATATGAGAAGACACAAAAGACAATACTTAGTGTGGGACTCTGCACTAATGTGCTTTTGCAAGTAAGATAAATTATAAGAGGGATCTCTTACCCCCCACCCAGGTGTGTCCGGCAGGGGAGCGCTGCCTGAACCAGGCCTTCACCAAGCGGCAGTACAGCCAAGTGGAGATCTTCAGGACGCTGTCACGTGGCTGGGGCCTCCGCTGCGTGCACGACATCAAAAAGGTTAATTTTGTGCACCATCGTGTTAGGGTCGACCAGTTATCGGATACCCGATAATGGTATCCGATATTCATCATTTTTACAATTATCTGAGACGTTATTTTGTCTGATATGATTGCCGATAAAATAAATAAATTTTCTAAATGTGCTCCTCTGGCTCTGATGCAGCTGCCTCTCACTGAAAGGTTTCTGCTTGTAGTCTGTCTAAATGTCCCACCCATAGCATTATCGGATTGGTAGCAAACGCCAAATGTTCCATGTTCCAACGACTCCGCCACCCCTCGAAATGCTCACGTTGCATATATTGCAATGCACGCCAGCGATGCGGTGCCCGCGATCAGCCGGCAAAACAGTGTGTTTTTATTTTAGATGTAGGTTATTTTATTTTACATCTCCCTATGGAACAAAACATGTGCGTATTGAATGAAACCGCGCCTAACAGGGACACTTTCTCCCTGATTCTCTCCTCGATCACCCCCTCTCCATGCGTGATGCGCAGAAAAGAATCTTAAGAGTCTATGAGTGGTGCCCTGTTCCTCCGTGTCCCGTCCCCACACTGTTTATAGTTGTTTTGTTTGGAGGAACGGGGCACGACTCTCCGTGTTCCTCTCTGCGATCGGGGTGCACGGAGAGCCATGTTCGCGCCCGTGTCCGGGTGCGGACGACTCACAAATATATAAATATATTTAGGATTATTTATAAATCCTCATTGAAATGTTATCCCTGTGCATTTTGTAAGCTTTCATCTGTTATATCATGTTATTGTAATGCACACTGACTGGGGAAAAACAAAAAACAAAAAAACAAAAACAATGACTGCTTGACTTGATAGAATCTCAGTCTACTGACGGGTTTCCGACTGATGATTCGACTCGTCGACTTTCAGGGGGCAGCCCTAATTTACGACATGTCATGAATGAGCTGTGGATACAGTGGCAGCTAGGGGAGAGACTGTCTCAAAATTTAATGTTGAAATGTTTTCTTGTATTTAATGTTAATGTTAGTGTTTAAAGGCATGTAAAGGAATTTTTGTGTTGGAGTTTGTGTTACTGTAAGTTTTGACGCTAAAATTTTCATTTTTACTGAAAAATGTACTGTTTATCAGCCCCAAATATCAGTTATCGCTCTCCTTGATTACTTAATAATGGGTATCGGTATCGGCCCTGAATAAAAACCCCAAAACAAAACAAGAAAAAAAAATACATATCAGTCCACCCCTACTATCGTATATTGGCTCGTCATCTAATCCCTTTATGGCTTTTTTTTATGAAGCACTTTGAGCTACATTTCATGTATGAAAGGTGCTATATCCATAAAATGTATTATCATATTATTATTATTTTTATTGTGTTCTGTAACAGGGTGCGTTTGTGAGTGAGTATGTTGGGGAGGTGATCGACGAGGAGGAGTGCAGGTCCCGGATCAGGAAGGCTCAGGAGAAGGACATCTTCAACTTCTACATGCTGACTCTGGACAAGGTGAAGCTCTGCCCCTCTTAGCCCAGCACCGCCCATGTAATGTCCGTTTTCACGAGTATGGGGAGACTAACGTACTATTTTCAGATATTTTGACAGTAAGATTACATTTCCCATGAGCCCATTACCTCTTGCCACAGAGCCACAAATATTTATATATTGGATGGAGCAAGCATTTATTTTGAAAAGAGGGTTAAGTGAGTGCTTTGCTGGTTTTACACTGAATCCGAAAACAGGCCGTTGTGGTGCATTAGTCTTTGTGATTGCACATCACAAAATTTGTTGTAGAAAATGGGGGGGTATTCACTTATACAAAAAGAGATTCATTGATAGTAAACACGGTGACATCTAACGTTAGTAACGTCATTATTTTATACTCCTGACTTATTTTTTTCGGGTTTTTTTAAGCCCAGTTCCAATAATGAACGTGACTGACATAACTGCCAGTGGTACTGTCAGACCAAAACTTTGCATTAACTGAAAAATTTGAATGCATCCCGAAGCCTCGATCGCACACAGTAATTCCGCACCGCAGTGTGTCATAGCTTTTCCCGTGCGGAATCCGACTCTCCATACTGTAGGAATGAATGGACTTCCGGTTTGTTCTACTCACTTGTTGTTTTTGATGTGAAGCAGGCTTGATAATGTCCTTATTTTATATACACAGCTTACGCAATGTTCACACTGCAGGCCAAGTGGTCCAAATCCAATTTTCCGAGGAAAATAAATACATTAAGTACATTCACAAGAAATGAGTATTAGGGTCACGCAAAAAAGTCCCCCTGTGTTTCGAGAAAATACTCTCGAATTCTGCCCTCGACTTTGGGACTGGCTAGCAGAGCGAGGTGCACCGCGGCCCCCCCACCAAGGCAACCTACACCACAGCCGCCCGCCACTGTTTAGCAGCATGTACAGCTCGGTGAGGGAAAATAAATAATAGAACGATAAATAGGTAAATAGACCAACCCTGCGAGGGAGCACCCACGCTCACCGCGGTTTATGAATTGCACCACTTTAGTGTGTGTGTGTGTGCGTGCGTGTGCATGCGTGCGTGCGTGTGTGTGTCCTTTGAGAGAGCAATTAGGTTGCAATTTGCACACATTGTGTTTTTATTTTAGATTTTATATTTGACTAAATAGTTATTTTACTAACTTATAGAATGAAACAAAAAAGCACCGTGCCCCTGTCTAGATTTAGAGATTTAAGCCACGATCTTGAGCCAAGGTACACGGTCCCGAGCCGCGCGACAACCACCGGGCCGCGGCCCAGGCTGCATTTGCCCGCCATGTTTACTTCCGTAAGACAGCGTGCAGCCTGTGATGTCTTTGTTACTTCTGCGGGTCAGTTCAGGACCGTGACCCGTTCACACTGGAATCTGATATTGGCCACATTGAAAAAATAATGTGAACAGCCAAACAAAAAAATCGGATCTGAGCAATTAATGCGAATTGAGCACTAAGGCTTGCAGTGTGAACATAGCCTTATATACTTAGTTTGAAGGCCAGCTCTAGTAAAAAAATGTGAACTCCAGTCCTACTCCTTTACGATCTGAATTGAAATATAGTTTGATTCTATTCTTATATTTTGTTCCAAAGTATTAAATTATATTGGAAGATTTATTTATTGATTTAAAGTTGGTGTTTTCACCCCTCTGCCTGGACCCCATGAGTCTATTTGACCCGCAGGGGCGGGTGTGATCTGGGTGTGGTTTCGGTGTAGTTCAAGGGTGGTCCTCGTGTGGTGTGGGCTTGGTCCGGGTGTTTGTCTTATCTTCTTATTATTAATGTCGATGATTGTAATGGTACAATACAAAAATTCTGGAAGATGACTTGTGAAAGTATTGATTGATCGTACATCTTCAAATCAATCGTTAATAAGCCCCACCCTGACCCCCCTCTGTGCTCCAGGACCGCATCATCGATGCAGGGCCCAAAGGCAACGAGGCGCGCTTCATGAACCACTGCTGCCAGCCCAACTGCGAGACCCAGAAGTGGACGGTGTCCGGAGACACCCGAGTGGGACTGTTCGCACTGGTGGACATCAACGCAGGTCAGCTGGCGGAAAGGGATTTATTATTATAGTTATTTTAATTAATTATCATTATTTATAATAGGGAATTTTCAAAGGTGACAATAAACATTACAATGTGCACTTATATATTCGGAATCCCCAAATCTGATGTAAATCCTAAACTACAGTGTTTACAATAAAACCGTCTGTCTGCGTGTGTGTGTGTGTGTGTGTCTCTGTTCTCTCTCTCAGGAACAGAGCTGACCTTCAACTACAACCTGGAGTGTCTTGGTAATGGGAAGACAGTTTGTAAATGTGGAGCTTCAAACTGCAGCGGCTTCCTGGGCGTCCGGCCCAAGGTCAGAATATTGTATTGTATTGTATGTATGTGTGTGTATGTGTATATATATATTTTATTATATCAGTACTGGGTAGGAACCAGTGTTGTCTGTGTGACTTAACCCATAATCCTCCTGTCCATAGAACAACCCTCCGTCGGAGGATAAGAGTCGCAGGCTACGGAGGAGGAAGAGGAGGAAGGTGGTGCTTACAAAGCAGCGGGAGGACGAGTGCTTCAGCTGTGGTGACGGAGGTCAGCTGGTGTCCTGCAAGAAGCCAGGCTGTCCCAAGGTCTACCATGCAGACTGCCTGAACCTCACCAAGAGACCGGCAGGTCAGACAGCACCACCCTAATACTGCGCCACTAACCTTATGCAACACCTACCTATACCACCTTAATACAGCATACGACAGCACCACCTCTGTGAAAGAAGACAATATAAGATAACACTTTATTAACCTCCTGGGGAAAATGTTGGATATTATTATTATTATTATTATTATTATTAATAATAATAATAATAATAATAATAATAATAATAATAATATAAGACAAGGAAGAAAAATGTACTGTAAATTATGTGAAATACAGACTTTTATTGTGTGTGTGTGTGCGTGTGTGTGTGTCTACTGTGTCTACTGTATCCTATACTTTGTGTTTTTATAACGTGTGTGTCTATACTGTGTACGTGTGTGTGTGTGTGTGTGTCTCTGTCTCTACTGTGTGTATGTGTGCGTGTGTGTATATGTGTGTGCATACCGTGTCTCTGTGTGCAGGCCGCTGGGTGTGTCCGTGGCACCAGTGTGACCAGTGTGGTTCTGACTCGGCCTCGTTCTGCGAGCTGTGTCCCAGCTCCTTCTGCGCTCAGCACCGTGAGGGGCTGCTCTTCATCTCCAAGCTGGACGGGAAACTGTGCTGCAGCGAGCACGACCCCTGTGGCCCCGAACCGCTGGAGCCCGGCGAGATCCGGGACTACGCCCCCCCCCAGCCCCCGGTACCCCCCCTGGACAACTCCGGACCCCCGACTCTGGATGCCCGCCAGACCTCCCGGCCCCCCCCGGACGCACCATGCTATTCCTGGACTGCCGCGCCCCCCCTAAACACCCCCCGGCCTGACAAACCCCCCTTGGACGTCCCCTGTCCTGCCCGGACCCTCGGCTCCGGACCCCCCCGTGCCTCCACCTCCACCCAACCCTCCCCCCTGCTGCTCCGCATCCCGATGCCCCCCAGGGTCCCAGCAGGTCCAGAGGACGCCAGGCGTACCCCTCCTCCACAGTACTCCCCTGTATCCTCGTACGAGGAGGATGGAGACCTGGAGGAGGAGGAGGAGGAGGAGGAGGAGGAAGAGGCGGAGCCATGACATCATAGCAGGACTGGCCAATCACGTCACACAGTGAAAAACAACGCTTTAGGTTTTATATATATATATATATGATATTATATTGTAATATATATATATATATATATATATATATATATATATATATATATATATATATATATAGCTGTCCTGTCTCTGAAGACTAAACAAACAAACTTTAAAACAGGAAGTGAAGAAGTGAATTTGCACAGAATGATGCTGACTGCACCTTGATATGGAGAGATGTTCTATCATATATGCATATATATATAAATATATATATATATATATATATGATGTAAATACATGCTGTGTATACAGTTTATATCAGTGTTTTCCCTTTATATGTTCTAACAGAACGTTATGTGAGTATTATTTTTGAATGACTTGACTTGGCCAAACTGTAGAGTAATGATCAAGTAGCCTCACATATAATATAATATAGTATAGTATATAGTAACAATATAATATAATATCTATATAAAAAAAACAACTGTACAAAATAAGATGAAAATGTATTGACTCCTGGGGGTGAAATTCTAAAATAGGTAGCTAACAGGTTTTTTAATGACAGCTTTCATCAATGTAAGGAAATATAATCAGGGGAAACACTGATGTGTGTGTGTGTGTGTGTGTGTGTGTGTGTGTGTGTGTGTGTGTGTGTGTGTGTGTGTGTGTGTGTGTGTGTGTGTGTGGGGAATGGAGATGAGAGGAAACGTGTTCTCATAATCACTCCTTTGTGTTTTTTTGATATGTGGATCAGTGTGTCATCGCTGCTGCTGTGCTGTAGTGCTCCAGGTGTCCTGTGGGGGCGACACCACAAACCACCGTCTGCTGTTTCTGTGTTTCAGTGCTGTTCACGCTGGGAGGAAGGTCCCATGACCTCCGACAAAACGTCACTGATTCTGAACCGGTCGACGGGTTTCAGCCTCCACTTCCCTTCGCTGTGTCACGCTTCTCCTCACCCACGTTAGAGCCTCTGCAGTGTACGTTGCTATGGAGACGGCATGCAAGTTGCCCGAGATACTTTTTTTACATATTGACACAAAATACTTGAGTGCGACAGTGTCACATCACGTTGCCACGGGCAACGCTAAACAGCCTCCAAGTGACTCATGCAAACACTCTTCAAATACTATCTTTTAAATTCTAATACTCAAAACTCTCTATAAATACTCAATACCCACTATAAATACCACTAAAAGTAGTTTTCCACAGGTTTTTCATGATTTTTGTTCAAATTACATTGAAATGTACGAACAACATTGTATGTAGACAATAAATGCAAAAAGAGCTTGAGATGGAGATTCAGATATTTTAAGCCAAGCGTTGAGACTGTTGGCCGCCTTGCAAATGTTTCGGAAGCGGAGTAGCAGTCTCCATGGCAACGTGATAGTAAAAGAAGCTAAAAGTTTCAGAAACATTGAGAACGTGTCTCACCTGCTTTGTTTCAGTTCCTGTTCTTGTCAGTGGAATAATCTCAATTTATTTCATGTTTTTGGAGGATTTATTTAATTTTAGACATTTAATGGAGCTAAATTAAGTGTAACATTAGATTGAAGGTCTCTCTCAGTTGGAACACAGTTGGCACTCAGATCACTCTGTGTATAAAATGGTGTCAATTCATTATTTATATAAGACCTTTTTATTTAAATGCTGACGTGAAAACAGAATGAATGGTGCAGTGTTTCTGTCACGCTAATGCCCTGCTGCTCCACCAGCTCGGGCTGGGCCATGCACCCTAAATCAGATATTTGTTTTTTTGGACAAATCACGGTTCATAAGGTAAAACTCCGCTGCGGGATTTACAGTCAACCAGAGATTTAGTGCAGCTGGAGATAAAACATAAAAATGGGGTTTTTACTTTCTGAACCCGGAGTTTTCCCACCTCTAATTTAATGGTATTTTGGGTTACTGGTGCTTTCATGAGATATTTACAAGAAAGGAATATCTGACCCCAAACCTTATTCATGTGGATATTATGAGCATTGATTAGAACAGCTTGAACATATGTTCAGAAAATTGCATGACTTCACTGTAACGCTCCTTGAAGACAACATTTAACTGCATCGCCATGTGGCCAGAACCACAATGACGACCGATCTAGTCTCATATCATCTTGATTTTACTTCAATATAACTGCTAAATTATTGGGATTTATTGTGTTTGGGTGCTTTGTTTTCTGTTGGACTATTTTTTTATTTTATTTTTTTTAACAACACGAAATGTAAAGTCCAGTGCCAGTGTTGACAGGAAAATCTCCATCAATAGCCTGTAAAGTAAAAATATTGAGAAAAACAAAATGGTTTTGCTGACGTTTTGCTGAAGAAAATCCAGATTCAGAAAGTAACTCCACTTCAGGATTTAGAGTGGTGTGTATTTACAGATCACTGCAGCTGGAGCTAAAACATGGAAACAGGATTTGTATTTTCTGACCCTGAACTGTACTGAAATGTAAAGTTCTCACAGAGCTTGTGACAGGTTATACTGATACTGAAAGGTGACCCATTTGTTTTAAATGGTTTTATTCTATTTAATTCTGTTTCATATTCTGAAAACACAACATAAAATGGATTATATGGATTTAGCATTGTGATTATAAAATTTATTTGCGGGCCCAATTCAACGACACATCATAAACATGTGGCGGACCGCCTTAGATGAGTTGGGCGAGGCGGATGTGAGGGGCCTCCCAAACCTCCCATGATGAGGTCTGAGATAGAGAGAGAGAGAATTAATAAAAAGATTGTTTTGTTTGATGTTAAAGTTTACATCCTTATACAGGTTCAGTGTGATGACCCTCAGATGGATTCTAGAAGACAGGATTTGAATGGGCAGGCTGTGTGTCAGATTCCCGTCTGTTCGCATGTCTGAGCTAACGTTCAGATAACAGTGCTGCTCTGACATTCAAACATTACTTAAACTCAGCCCTCAGGCGAGGTGCTACCAATGTGTGATGACGTAGATGCAGTTTATCGTGTAAATGAATCAACCCACAGCAGACTCGGTCAGACCAGTTTAATTTACTAGGGAGCAGCAGCTGTACAAGAGGAAGGATGACGGAGGGACGGGCGCTTCACTCCTCCTCCTGCTGCCGCCACGGCTTGGGCATCACTTTCCCGACCGGAGACAGGTTCCAGGTGATTCCAGTCTGAGTGACCACCTGCAGGGAATAGAACCCATAACCTTGCGAGTGCCTTGCTCCCTGGCCCTTCATGGCCCAAGTACAGTACTGTAGTAGTACCGCGGTACTTACGTAGGTCCACACGGCCGTGCAGAAGACGGCTCCTCCCACCATGAGTCCGGTGCCGTACTTGGCGTGGAAGCTCTCGGGGACCGTGGACACATGACGGACCTGGCGGGCCGCCTGGCCTGCGGGGAGGGGGGCACAGCTTTTACAAACAGGAAGGATGACGGATCAAATACCCGCGAAGACGACAGTATTCGGGTATTTGGTCTGTTGTTAGACAAACAAAAAAAAAATTATATATATATCATTATTATTCATAACATGAAAATATTGAATTCAAACTAATGGAATGGAGAATCTGAATTGTAAAAGCGTATGCTGCACATCCCTCTCCTTTATAAACAGAAACTTCCATGGATCTCAACATCCCATTCCAACGCAAGCGAATCAATACACCAGTAAACGAGTTCATCTGAGGGGTGAAACGGGCGGCCAGACGGATCATTAATCAAAGTGATCCATGTAAAACGGACAGTGTCTGGGTGTTTCAGTCCTTGGCTGCTGTCTTATACTTTTTAGATTAGATTCAACTAACTGTGATCGCACAAGTACTGAGGCAACCAAATGCATTTTTGCCATCCTGGTAAGTGACGTATCTAGGAGCGGTGGGCTGCCATACAGCGGCGCCCGGGGAGCAGTTCGGGGGTTAAGTGTCTTGCTCAGGGACACATCAGCGCGCTACCAGGAGGAGCCGGGGATCGAACCGGCAACCGGCCGATGACTTGTCGACCCGCTGCCCGTAAATAACATTTAAAAACACAGCTCTGATCTGCGAGAGAAGCTGCTGTTTGGCTGTAAACGAGCCGACGTTTCGACGCGACCACCCAGCGCCACGTCCCTGCTATTTCACAGCGCTGCGCCTCTGCGTCTGAGTATTTCGCAGCGGCGGCAATGACAACATATAACGTTGCACCTTGTTCGTGCGTCATGGCCTCGCGGGTGGTTCCGTGTTTTTAAAAAAAAAAAAGGTGTTTGTTTCCCCAGCGGAAGGGCAACGGACCAACCATTAGCGTCACACACCCAGCTGCCCTATCTGCCAATCTTCTGCTGTCACACACATCAGTGGTTTACGCGGTCAATTAAACCGCGGATTGTTGACGTTTGTTTCCAAAAGGACGACGGAGGACGAACAAGAGCATCGAAGCCAAAGTTGAGTGAAATGAATGTCAACGAACTGCATCTTGTCCTTGTCACCGCAGACTGTGAGGTCACCGAGCGGAACTAGTGTTTAGCAGCGATTTAGCATCGTTCAAACGTCGCTGCTATTAAAGAGTCACATAATAAACATTCAGGGTGTTGAATTCAACCGTGATGGACGCGTAGAGCTTCTTACCAGACATGTTTGCAGCAGCTTTAGCGAAACGGAACATGTTGCTGCTCGGGACACCTCACACTGGAGACAAGATGGCGCCGCGGAAGCTACGGGGAGCGAGCGGGACCAAAATGCCAGGAGACGGGCGCAGAGCGCGCGTTCTCGTGTGTACGTCACCGTGACGTCAGCATCAGGTTTAACGTAATGCAGTTCTGACGTGACCAACAAGGAAAGCAACACCTTTATAAACGCACTATGAATACACGCCCGGGAAAAGCCGCTGATTGTTGGTGTTGTGCTTCCCTATGATGTATTTTGTTATACTTTATTGTATTCAAGAGTCTAAACGAAATAACCTCTGTGGGGTTTTTGTTTTTCCACTAATAGATATGGGTGATTCCTTAACATTGTATTACTGTAAGTATTGTACCGAAATCTTACATTAAACTAATTGCAATTATTTCAGTTTAAAGTTGTGTAAAGTCAGATAACACTGTTCTGTTTTGACTGACAGTCATGTTCGTTTTTAGGCCTCGCTGTCAGGACTCAGCTGTTCCCGGGGCCTCGCCTGGGATTGTTCAAACGGATGACGTAATGTCATGTTTGAGAAGATGGAGCTTTTTTTATATCCACGTTTTAAGGGTGACACAAAAAAGGCCCCTCCGGTGGTTCACTGCATATATGTATGAACGTATGTATATGTATGTGACGAATAAACCTCTTGAATCTTGATGCTGGTGTAAAACGGTTGTTAATTCCGGGATGACAACGTGCTCTTCTCCTTTCAAACGTCTCCCGCGCGTCCTACTACAAGATTGGGTCCTTTCAATCAAAATGGCTGTTGAAGTAAAGGCCCGTTTTTAAACAGCAATATTGTGTCGCACCAGAGGATATAGGATTTAGGGGACAAAATTGAACAATTTAGTACTTTTTTTTGTTGTTATTTGCATTACCTTCTGGAGTTTAATTGATATAAATGGCCATCTGTGAAATAATTGATATGATTATTGTTGGAAATAAGAATTATTTTTGTTTTTTATATAAATGTTCACTAGTTTGACTGAAACGTCCAACAAATGTAATTATTCATTGTTTAAGTTGAGTAACATGATGTCCATAGATAGATAGATAGATAGATAGATAGATAGATAGATAGATAGATAGATAGATAGATAGATAGATAGATAGATAGATAGATAGATAGATAGATACATAGATAGATAGATAGATAGATAGATACATAGATAGATAGATAGATAGATACATAGATAGATACTTGATTAATCTCTGGAGGGATATAGTAGCGTTACAGTAACTCTCATAAAAAAAACAATTCACAAATATAGTGAGGCAGCAATGCACGGGTCCAGGATAGTCGCGTTTGGCACGGATTACAATTTCCTGAGTTTCCCCCCCATGAAATGCAGCATAATCTTCTATCGAGCCGAATTCAAATTTTTCGAGTTCCCGTGGAAGGCAGCATTGGTTCAAACTAATTCTCAGAGTTCCCGTGGAACGCAGCATCAGCTCCTGCTGTCTTGTATAGCAAAGAACAATTGTTAAACAGAATGGATGATGATGTCACAAAGCGCCCGGCTCCACCAACCCAGGTCCCTTCATTCGGCTACTTCTGGTACGTTGAAATGCCCCCCCCCCCCCCCTCCCCTAATTCCTGCTCCAAATATAGATCAATGTGGATCAAACTTTGACCACAAAATGTCTGGACTGCCCTAAATACACCGACGCTTCATTCGTGTCCGTGGGTTCGGCGGTTGCTGTGTGCCAGGCACTTTCAGCCGGAAGAATGCCAAGGAGAAAAATAATCATAGAATTCAGGACAGAAACAAATACAAGAGAGATGCAACTGAAATGAACAAAAATTACATACAATTTAGCAATATACTAAATAACCCTAAAAATGAGCAATTGCGAATAAAAGTAAACAATGACAAGAAATTAACCCTAAAATAAACAATACTAAACATAAATAAGAACAATTTGGCAATGAACAGTACGTGTAAAAATGAACAATTAAAAATAAAATAAATGAGGCGTCCACTCCGCCGGGCTCCTCCCTCTTCCGGGTCTTGGGAGCAGCTCAGTTCAAACATGGCGGCGGAGGGAGAGCAGCAGCTGCCCGTGGAGCCGCAGCCCGGAGTCCTGCAGGAGATCTTCACATCCCCGCTGAACCTCAGCTTGCTGGGGCTCTGCCTCTTCCTCCTCTACCGGATCATCCGCGGGGACAAGCCCGCCGACCTGGGCGAGGTGGAGAAGCCCCTGCCCCGCATGAAGCGGAGGGACTTCACCCTGTCCCAGCTCCGGATCTTCGACGGGACGCAGGACCCCCGCATCCTGATGGCCGTCAACGGCAGGGTGTTCGACGTGACCCGGGGGAAGAAGTTCTACGGCCCCGGTAACTCCAATAATATGCATTTCAATACTTTTAAAATTATTAAGTATAATGTACTTTATTGTTTCGATGTTTGAAATACACTCGTACGCCCCAGTCCCAGAGACGGAGAACCAGGCTGCTCCGTGCTGTAGTGGGAAATACTTCATAGTTTGGTGTGATTTTTGCAGGACTTTATGTTTGTTTTCCTTCATTTTTAGTCGTTTTAGTTGATTTTGTTTTTGTCTGACTTGTTTAAAAAAAAAAAAAAAAAAAAGTGTAAAGTCACCACAAGTCCCAGGCGACGCCACGCCCACTCCACTGTGTGGAAGTTCACCTCGGGCTGTAAAACACTGTTTGTTCACTGGGGGACCGGAGGGAATCCAGTCTGTTTGTTTATTCTCTGTTTGTTTATTCTCTGTTTGTTTATTCTCTGTTTGTTTATTCTCTGTTTGTTTATTCTCTGTTTGTTTATCCAGATCAACACGTGTAAACTACATTTCAATACTCCCAATTTGGACACTAAAACCGCTCACGTTCGAGTGTCCGGCTGAACAGATTGAGCTGTTTGGGATATTGATCAGGATCCCAGAATTCGATCCTGTATCCCTTTGTCGACATTTCGACCAACTTCTCAGTTTGCATTTCAAAGATATGTCACCAAACAAACTCAGTCTGATACTGGAATTTCATATATCGATTCAATATCTCCTTAGAGATAAACACTGTTTTACTTTACTTAACTAAAAATAATAACACAATAATATGCGTGCATGCAATAATAATAATTATCAGAAGGTATTGGAGGCAGATGATCCGCTGTGGCGACCTCTAACGGGAGCAGCCGAAGGAAGAAGATCTAAAAATAATAATTACAATAATAAATATAGATGCAGGCAGTAATGCATGGGGTCCAGGTTCGCCCCGCTCCACAAACTAATCACAGTATGCCAACGTTCCTAACTTCCGTTAAATTTCCACCGGCTCTTCACCAATTCCTGCTCTAAATGTAGACCGATCTGGATCAAAGTTGAACCACAAGATGTCTGAAACACCCCGGTTCCGACGACACATCAACCATGTCCATGGAGTCGGCGGTTGCCGTGCACCAGAAACATTTAGCTGGAAAAATGCCATGGAGAATTATAATAAAAATAATATAAACAATAGTAAAAAGAATCTGAACAAAAACAATAGGGTCAGGCCTGTGCAGGTGAGTCGTAGCAATTGCATCAATTGAAACAAAGCCAAAAAACGTAAATAAACGATAAATAAATAACGTGAACTGGAAACCCCCCATTAACCACTAATTATACGTTCACTTACTCAAACTCTTGCAAACATTTCACAGCTTCGTAGGAACGGGGGGCGGGCAGTTTACAAAGGTAACAGACCTGGGGCCTACTGGCACGAATTACAGTTTACAGAGTTCCCGTGGAACACAGCATCGCCTCCAACTGACGCAACTTCCTGCTTGAGTCACAGTTTACAAATTTGGAGCGCTTTCTTAACTTTTGATTGTGTGGGCAGGGGCACACCAGCGCCGTGCTCGACACCGATCTGTATTCCCTATCTACCAAAATTGGATGATGTCACAAAGTCTGCTCCACTACTTCCGGTGTCCGCTTATTCAGAACAAACGTAAACTTGGACCACAGCGTGTCTGGACTGCCCTGAATACAATTCATTGAGCTTCAGTAGTTGAGTGTACGTGGGTTTCTAACGGTTTCTTGGCGCCAGGCACTTTCAGCTGAGAATGGATAGAAGAATGATTAAAAAAAAAAAAAAAAATCGGAACAAAAACAATAGGGGTCCAGAATTCTTAGTTAAATTAGGTAAAATTCCATCTCAAATGAAGGAAAAAAGTATTTAATTCAAGTGTGAAATGGTTGCAAAACAAAAAACAATGTACCAATTTTAACATTTTCAAATCGATTCAGAAGTTGAATATGAATATTGATTTTACTCAATGACATTTACTTCTTTTTGACCCCGCGCTGGAGACCGTGGATATGATTTAACCTGCTGAATCTGCTTCTACTTTGACCACCAAGCTCACTGTGACGCAACTCAGTATATAAAATGCAGATTTAGAGGCTGAGCAAAGCAGCTGATGAAACACCAACATTAAATCAAGAATATACAACAATATACATGTTTTTTTCATTGACCTTGGAGATTTTATGATCTTGCTTTTTTGTTGGCTTATTAATAGGGCCCGACCGATAGGGACTGTTTATTATTTTTTTGTCACAGATACGATTTTAAGGGGCAAAAAAAATCCCATAACTAATGCCATTTTTTTTTTCTGCATTTGGCAGAAAATAAAGGGTTTTAGGAAAACATTGCTTTATTGGGGAAAAAAAATCAATGTGTATGAATGACATACACACAAGATAACAAAAGTATTTTCTATATTAACTTAACTCAAATAAAATAAGCTTGAAACATTTAAATAATGAACTCAAATGACAGCATTTACTCAACAAATCCAAAATAAAAATAGTATTTTATTCCAAAAACGTTTTTAAAATCCCGCACCTCAATTTGTCACTGGTTTCTTTTTGTCCGTCTTTTACAAAACAATTCAAGAACAGACCCTGTAGGAGGGAACAGATGAGATGGTGACACGGCCTGTCGCCTTAACAGATTGCATTGTGGGTAACGTAGGAGCCCCGCTGGCGCATGGACGTGGTCGTTTACTACCTGTCCTCAAATACATGCAGGTCCAAAGAGTACTGCCTCACGTTGACTCTGTGGAACACACACACACACACACTGTGGAACACGCACACACACACTGTGGAAGTTCCCAACAACACGGTTCCGTTCAAACAGACTAAACACTGCGTGTGAAAGCCCTCAAGAGATATTTCATCCAGTTTATAAACCTTTGGGACTAAAATAAAACAGACAAAATTTCAGACCCGTTTGAGCTGCAACCAAGCTCCACGTGTGAAGACACAAACACACACAATATGTCTTCGACTGACTTGGGTTTAAGTAAGGAATATCTTCATTTAAACGTTAGGGCTTAACCCCAGCAGGGATGGATATAATGTTACAGTGGTCCTATGCTCGCTGTTCGTTTAGCGGAGCTCGCCCACTATTGACACTGACGATCCTTTAATGGTTATTTAAAATTCTCCAAGGTGACATTAAATCTTCTCTAAAAAGAAATGTCAACGAACAAATGTTGACTTAATTCACTATTTTGTTAAGCAATGGAAAGTTAAAAGAGCTTGACTTCTACTCGTGGCTTCTAAATCTGTTCATGCCTGGTACAACAACTGATAGGATGTAACCGTTGTCGATAGTTCCCCGGAAATCAAATATCGGCAGATATTTTCCGCCTCCCGATAATATCGGTCAGGCCCAACTTTTAAAAATGTGTTACTGGTACTATGTACTATGTTTACTGGTTTACTGGTTCTGGTATTAATATGGATGTTGTGCTGTAGTTTGGCCGTCGTCCCGGTGTTAATCTGGCTGTTGCGGTTGTCTTCCAGAGGGCCCGTACGGGGTGTTTGCGGGCCGTGACTCCTCCCGGGGTCTGGCCACGTTCTGCCTGGAGAAGGAGGCGCTGAAGGAGGAGCACGACGACCTGTCGGACCTGAGCTCCATGCAGCAGGAGAGCCTGGGGGAGTGGGAGACGCAGTTTGACCGTGAGTTCCTCTGGAAAATAATTTGGAATAAATAGTGTGGGGAAAATATCAACTTTGAAATAGATATTTAACAGTAATTTTGAATAAATAGTATGTGGAAAAAAATTAATCTAAAACTTAGTTTGGAATAAAGTTTTGGATTCAAAATTTTCTTTTTTTTTTTTTTTTTATAAATAATATAATAATGTTTCATTTTTATTATTTTTGTGAAATCATAGCCAATATATTTTATTTGGGGCTGATTTTGGATGTATTTATTTTTATTTTCTTACCCGCCACCTGGTGGGTAAAAAACGGCCTCCAGCCTCGTTGTGCTGTTTGTCTTTTAACTGTTTTGAATATTTTCAGTTGGAACGGTTTGTTGTATTTCTTGAACCAAATAATAATCTTTGGTTTTATCCCTAAATTTTTATCACAGACAAAAAGTTAATATAATAAAACATCAAACAGATATAAACAGATATGCTCAGCTTGTTTTCTACTGTTTTTTTCTTTCTGTTGCTCTGACCCTGAACAGTCGGTAAGAAAAACACCACGGCAGGCGCGCGCGCACACACACACACACACACACACACACACACACACACAGTGCCCTCCGCCTGTGGAACAACGCCGACACAGCGTCCTCGTCCCGTCCACCACTCGCTCTCCGTTGCTGTCGTCGTTCCCTGGGGACCCCAGATGTTTCCCACAGAAGCAGGCGGGTCTTGTAGCTCCCGTGTGTCAGACTCATTGTCAATTATTTTCTTTGTTGAAACCAGATTTTTAAGTCCTTTTCCAAAAAGGTGGGCCGTCGTATCACCGGAGCCGTCTTATATTTGGGTCGATACACAATCTTATTTCTTATCTTATTTTTTTCCTCATGGGGGATGCAGGTGCTGAAACCAAAATCTAAAATCCTTAAGTTTTTTTCTTTTGAGTCCCAACGGACCCCCACACGCCCCCTGGTGGCACGCAGCACTCGTCGCACCAGTCGCGCAGTTTTTGCTTTCGATTTACCGTCTTGAGCTGCCACCTACATCCCATCCCCCTGACTCCATGCTGCTACACATGAACGCACCATGAACCTTCACTTTCATAGACTTTCCCTGTTTTTGGCCAGATGGGTTAATTAAATTAGTCTTATATTATGGTGAGGGCTGTTTGGATTAGAATTCCATTAGGATTTGATTCGGGTGAGATTATGGTGACATCGTATAAGCGTTAGATGACGGCTTCACAAGGGTTGGATTACATTTGGGTTTCATTATTTTAGAGTAAGGTTAGATTGGTGTTTCATTTGGTTGTGTTAGATTAGCCTGAATTAGGATGAAGCTTTCATTGGGATTAAGTTAGGGTAAAATGGGGGTTGTATGAGGGTTACGTGAGAGTTATAATATAACTATATTCTAACGATTTTGGGTGTGTGTGTGTGTGTGTGTGTGTGTGTGTGTGTGTGTGTGTGTGTGTGTGTGTGTGTGTGTGTGTGTGTGTGTGTGTGTGTGTGTGTGTGTGTGTGTGTGTGTGTGTGATTAAACAAACAGGAAGTAGGCATGCTCATTCTCCCGCTCTGTTTGGTCTGAACATTTATATATATATTTTTTCCATTTTCTCAACAGAAAAGTATGACTACATCGGCAAACTGCTGAAACCGGGCGAGGAAGCAACAGAATACACGGACGACGAAGAAGGGCGAGACAAAAAGGCTGAATAAAACAAAATTTCTCCTCAATGACCCTAAAGGCTGCTTTATAGTTCTGCGTGGTGTAGCCGCCGTGGGTCTCGCAGAGGTCCCCTCCGTAGCTGGCACGCACCTATCCTGGAACGTAACCACACGTCGGGGCGCCGCAAGAGCGCCAGAGCTGTGATTGGTCCACCTTTTTCCCCGCTCGGTGTTTCCAGTGTTTTCCGGTTCACATCGCGAACGAGGAAAGACAGGGTGGAGCAGATGGAGGGGGGCTGGCGGAGGAGGCTCCTAAATATGTACATTTATACGACGCATCGACTTCCAATTCTAGAGACCAACAAATGACACTCAATTTGTAGCGCAAAATACCCGCGATCCGTTTTTTCAGACGTCCGTGCCGGAATAGGCTCGACGCTGCCATCTGGTGTTTCGGCGTCTACCTGCGTAATCAGCGACGCTGAACCATGAATACAAGCACCGGCCTGGACGCCCACGGCGGCTGTTGGACGCAGAACTATAAAGCAGCCTTTCGAGCCTCTAAGAGAAAAACAGATGTTCTGCGTCTGGATCATAGAACACGATGAATGGTTTTAATATGCATCCTAGAATCTGAGATTGTACCAAAATCCAGCGGCGGATAAGAAGTTTGATGATAGACGGGTGGAGATGGCGATGGGCTGCGTTGTCGTGGAGACCAGCACCCGCTGCAGATCAGTGCGTAGCATTGAAAAACCGTCGGCGCCGCGTCTGATTATCTTCCATTTTATATTGTGTATTATATTCCCGGTTATTAGGCCCCTGGTCTGTTGAACCTCTTGTACCCATAGTTAAACTGACAACGACAAAATGTCTCTTAATGATTTTATACCCACTTAGGTAGAGCACAGCGCCACCTAGTGACACCATCAAGGTACCTCCTCTATCTGAAATGATTTTAAACATTCTGTTCAAAAGTTTGAAGTTTGAAGTGGAAGTTTTTTCCTTTTTATCATCTAGTTCCAAGAGATAGTTTAATATCTGTAGTCTAAAGATGCGGCTCGAGGGTGGACGTATTAAAGGGAGCTTCATGATAAAAACTGTAGTTTATCTAGATATCAAAGTGTATTTTATCATCTTATTCACTGTGATGAAGCTGCTGGGTTCTGTGACGTGGGACGATGAATTTAAAAGCAGAAAGGGAAGCAGAGACAGACCCAGATGGGGAATTTAACACTGTATATGTGTGTGTATGTATGTATGTGTGTGTGTGTATGTATATATATATGTATATATATATATATATATATATATGTATATATATATATATATATATATGTATATATATATATATATATGTATATATATATATATATGTATATATATGTATATATATATATATATATATATATATATATAATATATATAATATTATATGTGTGTGTGTGTGTGTTAAATTCCACATCTGGGTGATAAGGTCTTCCATGTCTGAAAAAAAATCCACTCAGGAAAGTTGGTTGATTGTGCTGGAAAGCCGGGATTCTTTCCAACTGTTTGTATTCAATTAGTAACAAAAATATTCTTGTAAAATAATTATCTTTGATTAATAAATGGACGTCAATTTGAATTTGTCTCCAAGTTCTTCTGTTTTCTCCTTGACACCCGGAGACGACCTGAGTGTATTGATTTGTTTTACTTTTCTTTCTCTCCGCAATCAGCTGATTGATAATTGATTGGGATTCTGGTTATTTTAGAAATAATATATGAATTAATATGCAATAATGGTAAATGTGAATTTAAGAATAAATAAAATGACAGAATAGCCTGGTGAAATCCATCTTGAATAAAATTTTAATAAATGTAAAAACGCTTATTCACACAGCGCATTTCATACACCGACATGATATAAAAACAGACGAACAGCACAGATGAAAAAAGGATGAAGTAGATATGTAGATATAATAACAGACAAGAGCTTTCTATTACGCGTGTTAAATCTACAGCTTCCTGCTTCCATCACATGTGACTAGAGGTCGACGGCGCGGGAACTTTCAATGCACATCCGGTTCCGGTGTCACCAGTGACGTCACAGTGACGTTTCGCCGCTGGTTCCACTCCCGCTCCGTCGCGGGGTGGAGTCGACGCAGCGCGGCCCCGCGGCGGAGGCGCCGGGCTTCATCTCCGGTCCGAACTGTGGAGCTGCAAGGTGCTGGAACCGGAACGCGGCAGACAAACTCACAAACATCTGCTTTGCTTTTGCTTTTTTTATCACCACAAACGGTTTTCTCAGCGAAGCGTCCATCGAGTGACCTGAGCGCATAATATTGTTTTGGTTTTGTTTGTTTTTTTTGTTTTTTACATCGAGGTAACCGTGAACAAACCTCCGGTTGTGATCTAGTTCTATTTAAAATGACCAGATTATTTCAAAAATGTTCTGGGGAGAAGGGTTTTTAAACGGCGCTGCGGCTTGTTTCAAGAAAATAATATAAACGGGGAGAGAAGTGAAAACGTTCCATTGGTTTTAATGAGTTTTGCCCACTTCCGGTCTGGTCCCTCCCTCCGGAAGTCATTAACTCAGCTCTCCTTTGCGAAGAATGGGCGCGACGAGCGTTTGTCAATAAACCTGGAGAAAGACGTGAATATTGTTTTTAACTCACCTTGGCAACACAAACACGATTCCTTATTTAAAGAGCCTTCTGAAAAAAAATCAATGTATTCAAAATATATTTTAAGGTAATTTGGAGATTAAAGTTACACATTTAAAAAACGTTTGTTTATAAAGAAAAATTAAAACTAGTCATAAATCAGACAAACAAAAAAATAACATGTCAGTTGAATTAGATTGTTCCAATCAAATACATAATATAGTTATTATTATTATTATTGTATATAAATAATTACCGCATAAAATGAAAATATTTTGGCTTGGACATTTGTGCATTTCTGAATATTGGATAAAGTAAAATAATACATATTTTATGCGGTATCAAAGTCGGGTTGAATAATTTACAAAATTATATTGTAGTTATTTTAAGTAACTGAAAAACAAGTAGTTTTTGTAGTTTCTGTTTAGGTCCAGAATGGATTAAGAATAATAATACACTGGATTTGAGACGCTCCCTCCACCGCACTTATGCAACATTTATTATGAAACGACAGTAACCTCCGGTTTGTGTCTCTTGCAACTCGGTGCTTCCTGTTTTGGAAACCGCCACCGAAACCTCTTGGTTCCTCCCGGACCAAACTCCACTGTTTCCACTGGGCGACACCGCACCACGGTCGCATTCCCCGGCTCCTCCCCGGCTCCTCTCCGGGCCCGCTGGTCCTCCGTGTGGCGGACAATGTTCTAGTTTGTCCCGCTGTCGTTTCAGGACGTTTGCGGCTCGTCTGGTTCCAACACCGCGCAGTGATATCCCCTGGAACCGGAGCCTCTTCCAGGTCAGCTCCAGCTCCGCTCCCCGGGCCAGGCTCCACAGTCTCTCTCTCCCCGACAGGAGGTCCCTCTGACCCCGGCTCTGTGATTGCCCTGTTCTCCGCAGCTCACCGTGGGGCTCCAGCCGGCCAGCGGCACCTCCTCCCCCCGGGCAGCGGCCATGAGTGCGCTGCGTGTGGACGCCAAGGTGGTGATGCTGGGGAAGGAGAGCGTGGGGAAAACCAGCCTGGTGGAGCGGTTCGTCCACCACCGGTTCCTGCTCGGACCCTATCAGAACGTGGGTGTCTGGCGCTGGCAGCGATGGAGTAATGAGCAAAAATAACATAAGAACTACAGTAAAATGCAGCGGGAGACACTCTTATCATCATGTCTTTATATGTTATTGTATTTCATTGTTATTTACAGTTTCGCACATTATGGATGTAGATTACTTTATCCTAAAGATTAAAGAAAGTAAGTGTTAATGTATTTCTCTTTTCTGCCTCTGGTTCATAAAGTGGGAACGAACAGAGCCCGACACTAACTTTTAGAAGTGGTTGCCCAACTTGGCAACCATGCATCAGCCGCTGTTTGCCAGGACCGACAAAATGGTTGCTGAATTTGAGTCATGTTACAATTGGGTGACGATGACCTTCTATGACTATAATCCATGTTTCAAATATTCTGACTCATCTTACCATTTTACCTTTTTTTAAATAGGAAAAGTGGTTGGCACTGACAGCATGGCTGACAATGGGGCCCCATGCTGGTTGCCCTGGGCAACCCGGCAACTGTTATTGTCAGGCTCTGATTAAACTCACACGTCTCAAAAAAAGTGTTTGTTTTTCCATCCAGACCTTCTCTGACACATCTGAACTTCTTCTCCCCCTGAACTTCCCCACGGGGCTTAGTAAAGTCTTATCTTTATCTTATTTTACCACCTTCATCTTGTCGCTCCAGACCATCGGAGCTGCGTTCGTGGCCAAACCGATCCAGGTCGGCGAGAAGGTGGTGACTCTGGGGATCTGGGTGAGTGTAACAGGACATGTTCTGGTTATAGATATGGTTATGGTTATAGATATGGTCATGGTTAGTTCTGTTTATATATATATGGTTATGGTTATAGATATGGTTATGGTTCTGGTAAGTTCTGGTTAAAGATATGGTTCGGGTCATATATATATGGTTATTTCTGTTAATAGACATGGTTCTGGTTATAGATATGGTTATGATTCGTTCTGTTCAGAGATATGGTTCTGGTTATAGATATAGTTCTGGTTGTAGATATGGTTATGGTTAGTTCTGGTTGTAGATATGGTTCTTCGATAGATATGGTTATGATTAATTATGTTAAGAGATATGGTTCTGGTTATAGATATGGTTCTGGATATAGAAATGATTATGGTTAGCTCTGGTTATAGAGTTGGTTCTGGATATAGATATGGTTCTGATTAGTTCTGGTTGTAGATATAGTTATGGTTAGTTCTGTTTATAGATTTGGTTCTGGTTAAAGATATGGTTCTGGTTATAAATATGGTCATGGTTCTGGTTATAGATATGGTTCTGGTTCGTTCTGGATATGGTTATGGTTAGTTCTGTTTAAAGATATGGTTCGGATTATCGATCTGTTCTGGTTAGTTCTGGTTATAGATTTGGTTCTGGTTATAGATATGGTTAATTCTGGTTATAGATATGGTTCTGGTTATAAATATGGTTATGGTTAGTTATGGTTATAGATATGGTTCTGGTTATAGACATGGTTCTGGTTAGTTCTGTTTATAGATTTGGTTCTGGTTATAGATATGGTTAATTCTGGTTATAGATATGGTTCTCGTTATAAATATGGTTATAGATATGGTTCTGGTTATAGACATGGTTCTGGTTAGTTCTGTTTATAGATGTGGTTATGGATAGTTCTGGTTATAGATATGGTTCTGTTATATATATGGTTATAGTGAGTTCTGGTTATAGATATGGTTATGATTAATTCTGTGTAGAGTTATGGTTATAGATATGGTTATGTTTAGCTATGTTATGGTTATAGATATTGAAGTCTGCTGATGAGACTTTAGAAACTCACTTTTTACTAAAGATTTCAAACCAAACCATTATCATTTTATGTTATATTTTATAATATTTTACTTTATTATTATTATTATTATTATTATTATTATTATTATTATTATTATTATTATTATTATTAATAATAATTGTATTATAAAGATGATCAGATACATTATTAATCCTTGTGGGGAAATGCAGATGCTACAGCAGCAAAAAATGATACAAGTGGAGAAAAGAATAACAAGTAAGATGGAGATAAAAATAAATATTAATCTGTATAAATATAAAAAACATAACAAATATTATTATTATTATTATTAATATTATTATTATTATTATTATTATTATTGTTCTCCCTGCTTTTGTAAAACAGTGTTTATTTATTTTATTTTGTGCCAATAAAACCTTAAATAGATGAAACGGTGGCAGTCATCTTGTACTTCATGTGACTTCACACTCTGATTAAACAGAGTGATTAACTCTCCCCCCAGGACACGGCTGGTTCAGAGCGTTATGAAGCCATGAGTAGAATCTACTACAGAGGAGCTCGAGCTGCTGTCGTCTGCTACGGTCCCTCTCCCGTTCCATCCCTCCCTTCTTTTCTTTCCTTTTTGTCTGTTCTTCTCTCTCCTTCTCTCCATCCCTTGTATGTATGTATGTATGTATGTATGTATGTATGTATGTATGTATGTATGTATGCCCCGCAGAGCCGGGGTAACACACACACACACACACACACACACACACACACACACACACACACTACACACTATCCACACATGTTGTAACAAACACACTGTAACACACCCACACACACACTGTAAATTGTAAGAAATGCAACATGCACACACGTTTGATGATAACACATCACTAGTTAAAAGTGGTTAAATAGTCTTATTCCACAGCGATGTGGAATACTGGATTCTGATTGGTCACTAGCGGCATCCAGTGGTCAGTTATTTCTGAATGTTAGTAATGATCGTCGTCACGGGCGACCACCTCTCGTAAAAAGGTCTTAAAATGTATTATATTCAACTCACTGATACCCTGAAATATAAATACACAGGAACTGAACCGGATAGACTATGTACTAGATAGTACACTGGTAGCAAGTAAATTTTGTGTGTGTGTGTGCGTGTGCGCGCGAGCGAGAGATAACATAAACAAAAACTCAGTATATATGTATAATAATATATATTTATTTTTAGATTTGACCGACAGCAGCAGCTTCCAACGAGCTCAGTTCTGGGTGAAAGAGCTTCAGAACTGCGAGGAGGTACGTTTATATCCAGTACTGTGTTTAAAGAACTATATATAAACATATTTATACACATAGAACTATATATAAACATATTTATACACATAGAACTATATATAAACATATTTATCTCGTAAATACATGTAAACGCGGATACACTATATATACTATATACACTATATATACTATTTACACTATATATACTTTATACACTATATATACTAAATACACTATATACACTATATATACTCTATATACTATATCTACTATATACACTATATCTACTATATACAGTAAAGATACACTATATACACTATATATACTATATAGACTATATATACCAGCCATGCCCCCTTACCATGAAATAACACAGGTCCTCGCTTAACGACCTGGTTGTAGGAATGGAACTCGGTCGCCAAGTGAGGAGTACCTGTATTACAATAAATAGTCATGTTGATGTTTATATTATTTGTGTGTAACTTCCGTAGTACTGCAAGATCTACCTGTGTGGCACCAAGAACGACCTGGTGGTGGCGCAGCGGAGCCTCCGTCAGGTGGACTTCCACGACGCGCAGGACTTCACTGACGGTGACTCAACTCAGACAGATTCACAGACAGACAGATTCTAATTCACAAGCTAACTAACTAACTAACTAACTAACTAACTAACTTCTGCTGCGGGAAGCTCCTGTCTTGAAGTTCCTGACGCGGCCACTAGATGCCGCCCCATTTACCTCACAGCGGTTCCCAAACCTTTCCCAGCTGGTAGCGCTTCACACATTCAGCCGTTCTAAGCTGTCGTTCTAAGCTGTCGTTCTAAGATGTCGTTCTAAACTGTCGTTCTAAGCTGTCGTTCTCAGCTGTCGTTCTAAGCTGTCGTTCTAAGATGTCGTTCTAAACTGTCGTTCTAAGCTGTCGTTCTAAACTGTCGTTCTAAGCTGTCGTTCTAAGCTGTCGTTCTAAACTGTCGTTCTAAGCTGTCGTTCTAAGCTGTCGTTCTAAACTGTCGTTCTAAGCTGTCGTTCTAAGCTGTCGTTCTCAGCTGTCGTTCTAAGATGTCGTTCTAAGCTGTCGTTCTAAACTGTCGTTCTAAGCTGTCGTTCTAAGCTGTCGTTCTCAGCTGTCGTTCTAAGCTGTCGTTCTAAGCTGTCGTTCTAAGCTGTCGTTCTAAGCTGTCGTTCTCAGCTGTCGTTCTAAGCTGTCGTTCTCAGCTGTCGTTCTAAGCTGTCGTTCTCAGCTGTCGTTCTCAGCTGTCGTTCTAAGCTGTCGTTCTAAGCTGTCGTTCTAAGCTGTCGTTCTCAGCTGTCGTTCTCAGCTGTGGACGCGACGACTGTTATGAACGAACGAAGGGAGGCAAATGTGTTGTGTGTTGTGTTGCAGAGATCGGAGCACAGCACTTTGAGACGTCCAGTAAAACAGGAAACAACGTCGGTGAGTGTGTGTGTGTGTGTGTGTGTGTGTGTGTGTGTGTGCGTGTGCGTGTGTGTGCGTGTGTGTGCGTGTGTGTGCGTGTGTGTGTGTGTGTGTGTGTGTTTTACAGGAATACACAATATAGGAACATTGTCAGTGTTTCCCTCTGCACCTGTCTCCCTCTCCCTCTGCTTTTTTCCCGCGGGGGCTCGTTCTGTTCTTCATTTTTCGTTTTTTTTCTCTTAAAAAATGGAAAAAAATAACCGGTAAGAGTACCGTTAAAGTACCGGACCGATAAGCGCTACCATATAAGAGTATTGGTACTGTTCAGAACTTAACGATACCCATCCCTACATATGTGTGAAATGATCAGCATTTGACAGGTTTCGTTTCATTAAAAGTATTCCCAAAGATTGCGGGTGTATTCCAAATGCACAGATTATTCTTCCTGGAGAATGTGCACTAAGAAAAAAATAATAATAATCACCTCCGCTGCTACAGCTCCATCCCAGGGGAAACCCTGCACAACACACTGTACTAATGACGTAATAAAGTACAGTAGTACAGTAATAAAACTGTAGTACTTCACACATGCAAAGGACCAGGATGTAAACATCCAGGATTTACAGTCAGTTCACTTAAACATTGTAACAGAAGTGGAAATAGATTGTTTCCTGTGACCCTGACTTATCATATCCCATTTATTGCCCAAACAGGAAGTGACATTAGTGTGTAAAGAGGAAGTGACATTACAGTGTAAACAGGAAGTGACATGTCTGTAAACAGGAAGTGACGTTACAGTGTGTAAACAGGAAGTGACATATCAGTGTGTAAACAGGAAGTAACATCACAGTGTGCAAATAGGAAGTGATGTTACAGTGTATAAACAGGAAGTGACATTGCATCATAAACAGGAAGTGACATCATGTGTGTAAACAGGAAGTGACTACACAGTGTGTAAACAAGAAGTGACATCACAGTGTGCAAACAGGAAGTGAAGTTAAAGTGTGTAAACGGGAAGTGACGTTTCAATGTGTAAACAGGAAGTGACGTTGCAGTTTGTAAAAAGGTAGTGACGTTCCAGTGTGTAAACAGGAAGTGACTTTACAGTGTGTAAACAGGAAGTGACATTACAGTGTGTAAACAGGAAATGACGTTCTAGTGTGTAAACAGGAAGTGACATTACAGTGTGTAAACAGGAAGTGACGTTCCAGTGTGTAAACAGGAAGTGACGTTAGTGTGTAAACAGGATGTGTTTACCCGCTGTGTTTCTTGTTGCAGATGAGCTGTTTCAGAAAGTCGCTGAGGATTATAACGACTCTGCCTTCCAGTTCATGGCGGGTGAGTTTCCAGTACAGAGGGATACTTTTGTAGCGATGGGCTACATGCTAACTGTGTTACCCTAATGCATGGCTGCGGATGGGATCAGCTAGCCTAGCTCCAGTGAGTGAGTTTCCTTCTCACAGTTTGTTTTCCCCGCAGAGGAGAGCGGCGTCGACTTGGGACAGAAGAAGGATTCGTACTTCTACTCCTGTTGCCATAGCAACTGAGCCGGAGCGAGAGGCCTCAAGGTCAAACGGAGGTTCGACCTGAGGGACGAAGCTGGAACGAGGGATGAAAAGAAAGGAGAGAACAGCGAGCCGAGCGGTTCTGTTTTTGATTTTTTGTTTTTTAAGTTCGCAGTGTTAAATAAACTCTGTTCGAACGAAGACTCGGGCAGATGTTGGAGGAGGAGCCTGAACCTGCGAGACGTTTCATCTTTTATTTAAGGATTTGGGTTTTTTTGGTGTGTTTTTTTTTTTTTGTTTGTTTTTTTACACAAAACTCATGTTTACATCATCAAGGTTCTGTTTCTCTATTTGAACTTCTGTGGAAAGTATAGTACACCACCACAGGAAGCAGAAAAAGTTAAGTACACCACCACAGGGAGTAGAAAAAGTATAGTACACCACCACAGGAAGTTACTTTTTTTTTAGTATACCACCATCGTAAGTACTAAATCCACGGAAGTTCTAAGTATTTGAACAGAACCTCAGCTAGCTTAGCTGTTAGCATGACCTCCTGCTTTTGTGAGATCTTGACTCAAAGTGTGTTTGTTTTGGGAGGTGAACGGAGTGACGTGACTTATTCTAGATCTATAGATGAATGATGGATTGGTGAGCACACTCTGGCCTGGTTCTGCTGTCCCTCTGACCTCTTAGAATGTGTTTCCACTTCCTCTAAACACATGCTAACGCAGCGGCCATTTTAAAAAGTTTTTTAACTTTAGCATGTGAACAGTAGCCCGTTTTTTCCATGACGCACCTGCTGCCCCGGGTCGAACCTGGAAACTTCTGCCTAAGCCCGAACATTTTCTGCGCCGCGGCGTCTGTGTTTCTGTGCCATTTGTTGATGTGTGATGCACTTTTTGGTTCATTCGGAGGCGATTTCGATGAAATGACAGTGAATGGCGTTCTGTACGAATGTGTTTGACAATTAAAAAACGTTGTTTTTTTTTAAATGAACTATCACCACTTCGCTCACGATGTGACTCAAAGTTCCATCTCCCGTGTGAATGTGATGGTCGACGATGAAACGACGACCAGGAACCAGTGTTGCCAGATCGGATTGACCGAGCCTAAATGTTGCCCCGGTAACGGTAACGGGGGGTGACTGACAGTGTCCCTGACACGCACGGTGCTTCTTATGTTTCATTCAGTGAGGAAATCAAGTAAAATACAACCCGACTGAAATAATAACACAGTATTTATTTGTTTTTTGGGAGAAGAGGGGAAAAAAACCCCTAGTTATTTCACGAGCCAGCCCAAATGATTCAACAAACCGGCCCAAATTTTATGTTACCCGCCCAATGTGATCCAAAGTAGCCCAATTTGGCGGGAAGCCACCCAATCTGGCAACACTGCGAGGAACGCTGGGTTGCGCCAGGGGAGTGCGGTCCGCCACGTCCAGCCTTAACAGCCTGGAAAAGTAGGATAAAGCCAACCGCGAGGTCACTGTGCAGAGGCTGACGTGAGGAGCCAGAGGTCGAATCCACGTCCCCCGAACAGACCCCCGCTGCGATGATTACAACAGGCAGAGCTGGGGTCATATTAAATATAATCCTGTGAAATATAATAATATAAAATCTAATATCAAATACAATACTATGAAAAGCAGAGATGCCGCAGTGTCTGAACAAAGCCACAGTTTTGTCCTCTATGTGGCATTAATCATCGCCCATAGCAAGGGCTACAGGGTGAAATTAGAACGTTGATTAAAAAGTTAAATATGTAAATTATTATTAGAGGTCCAGCCCTGTGGCCTGGAACCCGATCGTTTTTGTTCGGATTATTATTTTTCTCCTTGGAATTTCTCAGACAGAGTGTCAACCAACTGGCGCACAGCAACCGCTGAACCCACGGACAAGAATGAAGTGTTGTTGGATCCAGGGCAGTTCAGACATTTTGTGGTCCAAGTTTGATCCACATCAATCTATATTTGGAGCAGGAATTAGTGAAAAGCAGTTGCCAATCTACCGGAAGTAGCCGAACGTTGGCAGAGCGGGGCTGGCTGTGGTGGTGGAGCCTGCTGGGGTGGTGGAGTGGCACGCTTTGTGACATCATAATCCAATTGGTTATATATGTGCAGGTTGTGGCTCTGGGGGGGCTTTCGCATGGGGTGGGTGCGCTGTGGTTTCGACTCCATTGGTCATGTATTGGTCACTTCTTGCATGGATCTCCACCAGGTGGAGACCAGAAGGAGCCGATGCTGCGTTCTATGGGAACTCGGAAAATTGTAACTTGTGTTAGTAGGATGTAATGCTGCATTCCATGGGAACTCAGAAAATATGTTTGAACTGATGCTGCATTTCATGGGAACTTGGCAAATTGTAATTCAGTTCGATAGGAAATTATGCTGCGTTTCATGGGAACTCGGAAAACTGTTATTTGTGACTAACACGACTTACCTGGACTCCCTGCATCGCTGCCTGGAGTTATATTAAGGGGTCCATCCCATAGGGATGGGACCCTATTGTTATTGTTGCGGCATTGGAGCCAGTCCTAACACGCAAACTGTCTGAGTCCAAAACAGTCCAAAACATATTCCATGTTTGTGTCCTCACACACAGAGTTTGCCTGGAGCTCTGAATCCTGTCTGTTTTATTTTAGTCCCAAAAGTTAAAAGAATTGATGACATGACTCTGAGGGACATGCAGGGTTGAATCCGTTTGAATGGAAGCGTGTTGTTGGGAACTTCCACACGGAGTGATTTCCTTCCACAGACACCGTGAGGCAGGACTACAGGGAGTTGACAGACACCTTCTAATATTTAGGATAAAGTCATAATATGCAACAAGTGTATCAGCCTGAGGTAGTAATTCAACGTGTCACCGGGACGCACCGCATAATTAAGTGAGTCAATGCTGCGTTCATTGGAAACTTTGAAAATGTAACTTGTTTGAGACATAATGCTGATTGATGTATAGAGGAGCGACACAGCACGAGCTGATGCATCGTTGCATGGGAACTCGAAAATTAGTAGTTGGGTGTCAAAAATGGACCCTGTGTATTGCTGCCTGCAGCTTTATTTATTATAATTGTTATTAGGCGTCCAGCCCAAAGGGCAGGAACACTATATTTTTTGCTCTGATTCTTATTCTTCTGGCCATTATCACGTTAATGTCATTTAATAATTTCTGGCGCTCAGAAATCGTCAAACCCACGCATGCAAATTTATTTTCGGGGCTGTCCACACATGCTGTGGTCGAAGTTTGATCCACATCGCATTGTCTGCATGCCATCTGGAGGAGGAGTTAGTAAAAAAGCGTTTCACCAGAGCCAAGGTACCGGAAGTAGACAAGCGAAACTACAGGGGGTGGTGGAGCGGGACGCCTTGTGACATCAAGTGGCCACTTACATCCTTAAAGGGACACTACAGGCATATCCCAGTATAGATCATTAAAACACAAATGAATATCATTTGACATTTGTCTGGATTTCTGGTGACATTTCAAATAAAAACAAGTGTGAAGCTCTGAAATGTTTGCAAGAGTTTGAAGTGAACCTGTCGCAGCGGTTAGTCAAAAAAAACAAAACGTTTTCCTGAGGGAAGGCACCAGAGGTCACCGAGCCAACGGACCGCAAGTGTTGGAGCAGAGCGTTTTGTGACATCATCAACCAACAGGTTTGTATGTGGAGGTTTGACCAATCACAGGCTGAATACACGGACGCATTGCTGCCTGCAGCTACTGGATTATTATTCACGTTTATTACCCCGCGTCAAGATGGTGGCGCAGTTGACGTGCCATGACAGGTCCGGTTTTAGGGGCGTGTGTTTCCGGTCCCACTGCGCCAGACGAGCGCCTGCGTCATATGACGGACGTCAGCCTAAGCCAATAGCGACTCACAACGTCGGTCCCTACCCCTGGAGCACCACCAATGAGTGGTACGGGGCGAGCGAGGCCCCGCCCCCCCGAGCTGCCCCCAGGCGGCGCGGAAGGCTCCGTCAGTCCGAAGCGGAGGATCCGAGCAGCAGCACCAGGCGCCGGGAGAGAGAAACGAGAGACAAACGCAAAGACAAGATGTCGCTGTCCAACAAGCTGACCCTGGACAAGGTGGAGGTCCGAGGGAAGAGGGTCATCATGAGGTGAGTCTCACGGAGCTCTAAAACCGCAGGTCAGGGCCTCTCTGCGGGGGAGGCCAAATGCGGATGTTCGGTTCGGTGGGGTGGGCTGGGGTGGGCTGGGGCTGGGGTGGGGGTGCCGGGGGTGCCGGGGGTGCACACGCGTGGTGCGCGGTGCCCGGTTCCGGTTGGTGAAGGTGACGTTCCAAGGAAGATGCGGCCTGGATTAGATAAGCACCCTGAGCGCCATGCAGGGAGCAGCCATGTTGAATGGGCCAGGCCAGGTTTCAGCAGGACCGGGGTCCAGGACCCAGGACCCAGGCCGCTTCTCAAGGTCAAAGCAGGACTTCCCAGGGACAGACCAGGAGCGGACCTTGCCCCGTGGGGGTGGAGGGTTCAGGAGGTCCACAGCCCCCCTCCCCCGGGCCTGTGCCTCGTCAGATCCACCAAATCCTTAAATAGAAGTTGAGCCCCAGTAATGCTGATATTTAAGGCATGTCGACGTGGTTTGTTTTGGAATATTCTTCTTTGTTTGTTTGTTTCTTTCTCAAAACCCCCCCGATCAGATATGAGTTGCCAAAATGATCCCCAAGAATTCCTCCCCCGTCCTGTCAACCCCGACCAAAGCTGGGTTTATAACTATCGGGCTTCCATCTGATCACCCAAGACCTGGTTTATTCAATATTATCCATTTTGCACAGAAAACTAACAAACCCCGCATTGCACTTCAATCGACGTCGAAAAGCCCTTTGACCCGCTGGGATGGCCTCATCTCCTCATCTCCTCCCAGTCCTCACAACATTTGGTTTTAACGGTCAACTTGCCTTTAGAATGACATCATCATCTCCCAAAACTAGGATCGAGGTTAATGGGATCACGTTGAGATTATTATTATTATTTTTTTTCTCCGTCAGGAAAAATCCGAGAGTTGAAACGGTGGTGTACGTGCAGTTTACCGTGTTCTGAAACTGGAGCGCGGAGGGAGGGAGGCAGGGGGCGGAGGAGGCTCTCGCCCTCTCCGCTCAGCGCTGTCGTGATCGGGTCTCACTTCCCCGCCACAGTACAGAGGCTCTGCGAGGGGAAGGAGCTCAAAAAAAAAATAATAATAATACATTTAATTAATAAAAAGAAAAGGCAGATGGACCCCCGCTCCGGTCAAACGGGGCTGCGCAGTGGAGCCTGGTCGCTGGGAGGAGACGCCCCAACGGGCCCGCCCGCGATCTGCCCTCCGCTGTGCGCACGTCGCAGGGGCGACGAGGTGCGAGGTCCATGAGGAGTTCCTCATGGATGGGTCTCGCCCAGACGACCCGCTACCTCGACACCCATTCATTTAAAATAAAAACAAAAAAAATTTGAAACGCGCCTGATAAGAAGGGCTTGTGATGATAATTTCGCAATATATAATAAAGTCTCAAAAGAGAAATACTTTATTTTTTAGTTTCCTTGGTTTCTTACTGGTATGGAAAATGAAAAACATAAGCCTAACTCAGGGAATTAGGGTGGAGTTTTTGGTTTCTCCTCCAGACGCGCGGCACTCCTCCTCTCCTGCCTGTGTTTTTATTTAAGATGTATTTGTTTTCGCTTGTATTTATTTTTGCGCGCCCCCGATAAAATCGCATGTCGCCGATCGGAATTTTGCACGACCCTAATATATGCCGCTCTCAAATCTGACTCTTCGCACATAACATATCACACAACAATTTCCTCTTAGATTGGACAAACGTTGAACGCTCCCGTTTCGTAGATAGTAGATAACTATGATGTCCAACTCGTGCAGCTCTTTTTCTGGTTGTAGGATTGAACGTCGACCGGCGTGAAAACGTTAGAATCCAACTACGACCCAATTCCACACGAGTTTCCCTTCAAGTGGTCCCCCAACGGGCGTCACTACTTGGATATATTGGTGGATGAGGACTTAGAACTTATTTGGCATCAACCTGTTAAATTTGTTGCAGAGTGAAGGATGACTTGAATAAGGCGATGAACCCCCCCTTTACTTTGATAGGCTGAATTAATGTGACGAAAATGAACGTTTTTCTCCACATTTTTGTATGTTTCAATCCCTTCCCCTCTGCTTTTTTTCTTTTTCTTTTGGGGGGCAAACTGACCAGGGGTTTATTTGGCGAGGCGAACATCCAAGGTTTGCTGTAGATCAACGTAACCTAGATTATGCAGAAGGAGGGTTGAAAAGTCCTCATTTTAAACTGTATTATTTGGCCGCACATGCTGGGTTTTCCGCTCCGACCTCATGGCTGAACATCGAGAGACTAGAATTTAACGAGGTCGTCCCGTTTGACATCTTCTACAAATGGGACGGAAGGTCAATCAGAACTATGACCTATAACCCTTTTATTTCTCCACTCAGCCCCAAACCTGGTTCAAAATACGTAAGATGTCTGGGTGCGATGGTTTCCTGGTTTCCTGTCTCCCTCCATGGTTTCCCTTGTGGGGAAAGAAGCTTATTCCCATCTTGTACCAGAATAGAAACTTTGGGGTCTTGGCCTAAAAACGGTGTCACTCTTTCACCTACTACACTACTACACCTACTCAGTAGTTAAGTTTTGTTTTAATTGTTACATCTAATGTCTTTTATCATCTTTTAATTTGTATTTGAGCGGTCTGTAATGTACTGAGACGATTTCAAAAAACCAAAATACAAAAAAAAAAATAATGCTTCCAATCAGGGGGAAGGGCATTTACCCTGAAACCTGCTGAGTGTTCAGCTTTTTGTTTGGGTGGGTGTGGGTGGAGGAGTGGGGCAGCGTACCACTGATCAGCACTTTATTCCCAGACAGCATCCTGCTCTGGAGCAAGGCACTAACAGCAACGCTGACGGGGCGTAATGAATGGTGTGTGCTCCATCAATCAGTAACTGTAGGACAGTCTGACAGGAGCGCTCTGATTGGCTGATTGTTATCTGATTAGATTATTACACACACAACCATTATTATTCAAGCTACAACTGCAATTTTCCTTATTGTCAAATGTAAACATCTAACATCTAGATTCTTGGAGTATTTCACATAATTTCAAAATATATAAAATTATGCCAAGTCCAAATGGAAGCTTTTACTGATTCTGAGTGTACTATCCAGTACACTGTACTGGATAGTATGGGGATGCCTCCATCGATTGAATGAATAAAAGTTCTGGTAAAATGAAGAAATACTTGTTTTTACCCTGATATCTCACTTAACATGATCATATCGCCCATTGTATTTTCTTTTCATTTATTTTAATCAATTTGTATTTGGAATTGATAAGCGGATATTGTGATGTATCTTAGCATTGTGCAAAACAATTGTCTTGAGAATTTCCCCAGAATCCTGTGGCGCTATTCTGGAGGAGTGTTGAAATTTCCATTCATCCAAAGACAGTTATCACTTCACGTATCGTGTGTGTGTGTGTGTGTGTGTGTGTGTGTGTGTGTGTGTGTGTGTGTGTGTGTGTGTGTGTGTGTGTGTGTGTGTGTGTGTGTGTGTGTGTGTGTGTGTGTGTGTGTGTGTGTGTGTGTGTGTGTGGAAATATTGTGAAATTCAGAGCAAACGCACTTCTGTGAGCAGTAAAAAAACGAAGAAAACTGTTTCCTGTTTCACGCTTTCATGAAATCCAGCATAAAACAGAGTAAACAAACTCAAAACTTGTGAAACTTAAAAACTGATGATTAACTAAACTTCATTTGACCTCACCCCCATCCAGCCCTGTACCCCCTTCCCACTGCACCAAACACCCGAAAACATGCGGCATTTGTCAGCGGTGGGAAAAGACGGCCGTGACGTGCCAGAAAAAAAAATGCATTTCTCCCGGCAATGGGAAAGGTGTCAATTGTAGTTGTGTAGTTCAGGGGCTCTGGGGGCGGGGCTTGCACAGCTGAACATATCTGATTGGTCGAGCACTTTATTTCAGACTGCTAAACACATTTTTAAAAAAGTCTGCAGCTGAAAACCGAGTGTGTACAATTTATTTTGTTCTAAAAAAACATGCTAACCACTGTTTCCTCCGCAGGGTGGATTTCAACGTCCCCATGAAGGACAAACACATCACCAACAACCAGAGGTAAACGCCACGTGTTGTCTTTTTCTTTGTTGTTTGCTGTGATTGATCCTTCTCAAGTGGAACAAGATGGATGAGCGAGTGATCCGTCTTCTTCTTTTTCTTCTCCCTCTCCGTCATTTGGATCGATGAACACATGAATTTTAACCAGAAAATGAGTGTTCTCTCCATCCTGCTCTCCCTCCATCCCCCTCCTCTCACTCCTCCATCAGCGTGGTCCAGTCTCTCCCTCTAACCCTCCCCCTCTCCCCAGGATCAAGGCGGCCGTTCCCTCCATCCAACACTGTCTGGACCAGGGGGCCAAAGCCGTGGTTCTGATGAGCCACCTGGGACGGCCCGACGGGACCCCCATGCCTGCAAAGTTCTCCCTGGAGCCGCTGGCCGCGGAGCTGCAGACGCTGCTCGGGAGGTGGGGGTCCGGATGTTAGCTTAGCAATTAGCACCTTAGTACAGGCAATTAAAAAAATATATGTTAAAAATGAAGGTAAACACATAATTGGAACTTTTCATTTTATAACATGAAACAAAAACAAGCATTCTAGGGCCCGGCACCAACCTTTTAGAAGTGGTTGCCGAGTTGCCAACCACCCATGGGCTGTTGGTTGCTAAGAATGACAAAGTGGTTGCCTAATTTCAATCATTTTTCCAAGTGAGCGAGAGTGAATGTATCTGTCTCTGATTATGATCCTTATTTTCATACTGTTTCTTCCACATATGAAAAGTGGTAGCCAACGCGGCAACCAGACCGCACCGGATGGTTGCCCACGGCCCAAATCGGGTTCTACGGGGCAACCGCAGTTGTGGGGCCCTGATTTCACATCAAATGGAACGTGTTGCATGGAGTCCTTCTACAGCCATGACGTGAATAAGTAAGAAGTTGAAAGTGGCGTCTGTCCGACAGGAACGTGACCTTCCTGAGCGACTGCGTGGGTCCCAAGGTGGAGGCCGCCTGCGCTGACCCCGCCCCCGGCTCCGTCATCCTGCTGGAGAACCTGCGCTTCCACGTGGCAGAGGAGGGCAAGGGCAAGGACGCTGCCGGCAACAAGGTGGGTGCCGTGGCAACCGCCCCGACAAAAAAGAGGTTTCTCACACACTCAATTTATCATAGAGGACAATATCGACGGCGATGGGTTTACCATTCATTGTGCAGCTCGAACAAACAGTGTCTGGTTTTGTTAATAGGATCCTTCTTGGTTTGGCGAAAGGCTCTCTCACACACACACACACACACACACACACACACACACACACACACACACACAGTGACTCAGCAGCAGGATCTGCTGCTGAGTCACTTCCTGCCAGAAAACAATGAATGAAATATTGTAGTTGACAGCAGCGCTGTCCAACTGGTGGTCCACGGGGCCGGACGTGGCCCCTGTATGACTGCAGAGCGGCCGTTTGACAGGATTCTGATTACGTTCATTTAGAAACAACCATGAGAATTAGATTTGAATTTAAAAAAAACCCAAAACATTTAAAATGCAGATCATTTCAGGAATATGGAGGCGGTTTAGTTTCTCTTGAAATTTGTTCTCTCTTTCTCTCTCTCTGAGTGTGTGTGAGTGTGTGAGTGTGTGAGTGTGTGTGTGCGACCCGCTGACATTTGTTCTTCGTTTCTTTTCCCGTCTGGAACGTTGACACTCTGACCTTCTCTCTCTCTCCTCGTCTGTCCACGCTCTTCATCTCCACTTCACATGGGCTCCCATCAGCACAGTGGAAGCTCTCATTTATTATTTCTTACAGTTATCGTAACGACATTATTATAAATGTAGAATTCTTATTTGTACGGTGAAACAGCTCCATATAAATGAAATATCCTTGTTCAGGAGGAGCTACAGATTATTATTTGAACACGTGCTGACCTTTAATGTCCCGCCTTGACCTTTGACCTTTCTCCTGCTCAGACACACGGTGTGACCTTCAGCTGCTAAAGAGCAGAGGGCACACACTGTATAAATAGACACACACTGTACACTATTCCCAAACGCTCAACTACATATCAATATCTACATCAGCTGGTTGTAGAGAAATATTTAAGAGGAAAGAACAGTTGTAATATTTTGGTTATTTTATTTTTTTTGGTTTTAGTTGTTTTTATGTCGTGAAATAAAACCATTTTATTTATGTAATAAAATGTTGATTGTGTGACACATATATGAGCATTATTTTTATCTCATTTCTAATTGAACACAAAAGCGTTTTGATGTTTAAAAAAAAAAAAAAAAAAATTACAGCCAATTATAAAAAGAAATGAGAAACAAAAAGTCATAATAAATAAATAAAAATACAAAAAATAAACCAACGGATAAAATACCCCCCCTCCGTCTCTCCCCCAGACCAAAGCCTCCCAGGAGCAGACAGACAGTTTCCGTGCGTCTCTCTCTAAACTCGGCGACGTCTACGTCAACGATGCGTTCGGCACGGCACACCGAGCGCACAGGTGAGACAGCGCCCCCGGTGGCCACGGCCCGTACTGCAGCTCGTGAGACCCTGTCTGACACGTCACGTTTGTATCCCTCTCCTCCTCCCTGTCTCACCCTCCTCTCCTCCTCCCTCCCTCCCTCCTCTCTCCTCCCCTACCCCCCCCCCCCCCCTCTCAGCTCCATGGTGGGGGTGAACCTCCCTCAGAAGGCTGCAGGTTTCCTGATGAAGAAGGAGTTGGATTACTTTGCGATGGCTCTGGAGAAACCTCAGCGCCCATTCCTTGCCATCCTGGGGGGGTGAGCCCCACGTGCGCACAGACACACACACACACACACCATGTAACCGTGCACATGCCTTGTGCACACTCTCCAGTTTCACTGCTCTGATCCACTGCTCCTGTAGTTATCAGGGCTGGAAAGTTACTAGTTATCGAGATTAACCAGATTGAGTCACTTGGCAACCATTTTGTGGCCTCTGGTTGCCCCGCTTTGCCAACCACTTTGTATTTTTAATTTATGGACCAGCAATACCCAACCACTCTCACAAATATATACAAGCTGGTGCTTGTTTATTAAAATATTATTTTATTGTTTAATAACCCAGGCCAGCAGTAATGGTCTGTACCTTAGCAGCAGGCCAAAAAAAGTACAGTACTTAATGTTTGTTCTTAATTTTAGATGTTATTTAGAGTTTGTTTGTTTATTTAAATATGTATTGTTTAACTGTACTATAGAAGTACAAATGTGTACAGTCAGTACCTGATATTTGTAATAATTGATTGTATATAGACCTACCCTGAAGATGGTATTATCTGACTTATTTAGTGTGTTGTAATAGACGATACAGCCTGTTCAAATGAAAATCTGTCAAACACTGACTGAATCTACCATGGTGTCCTCATAGTGGTGGCCTGCTGGCAACAAACCTTTGCTCTTAAAATGCTCTGTTTTGGTGTTACAGTAGCCTAGAGTATCCATGCATCATGCTTATAAGTGGTGGTATCCAGGGCTGGTGTGGCTGTATGTGCGTCCATGTGACGGGGGTGGTGGAGTATCCAGGGGCTGGTCTGAGTAAAACAATCCAGGGCCATTTATTTAGCCCCGGCCCATCCCTGACCCTGCACCCACTACTGATGAACTGATGCCGAACCCCCATTTTGTATTTTATAAGTACATTATATATATTTATTATTGCATAAATGTTGGTTAAACGTTAGTCCTCTTGTCGTCTCCCTCCTTAATGATATGTTCCTTTGGGTTTATTTAAGGTTCATAACGGTACCGTGTACTAGGTGGTTGTTGGCTCATTCGTTTGTGATTCACCCACACTAAGGTTCACCAGAACAAAGGAAATTAAGTATTTTTAACAAAAAAATTGGGAAAGCAATACGTACCAAACATGACTAAATGAATCCTGTGTATCGCTGCTATATTTTATTTATTATTATTGTTGTTGTTGTTGTTGTTGTTATTAATAATAATAATAATAATGGAAAATGAAAAATTTGAATGAATGAAAATAACATGAACTACATGTCATAACAACTGTAATGACCTCTGTCTCCCCCTCCCTCCCTCCCTCCCAGGGCGAAGGTGAAGGATAAGATCCAGCTGATCAACAACATGCTGGACCAGGTGGATGAGATGATCATCGGTGGAGGGATGGCCTTCACCTTCCTCAAGGTGCTCAACAACATGGAGGTGAGGACGGGGGATTCAACACGACGTCACCAATCAACTTTATCCAAACGGCGTCCGACACACGAGCAGTCTGAACATCCATAAACACACACACAGATAAAACAAAACGTCGGCGTCCATGGGGCGTGTCTCACGACCTCCGCTTTCCGGTGGAGTATAGAAATATTTCTGTGCAGTGTTGGTTTGCGTGAAAATTGAAGCTGTAACCCACGACATGCAGCCTTCTACGACCCCTCACCGTTCCTCTGGAATCAACTTCTGCTCTTTAAATATTATCTTTTAAATATTATTTGTATATTCAACATAATCTCTGAACACGTCTTTTTTTTCCCCACCTCTTCAGGGCAGAATAAATGTTTAATCTGTAAACACGGGAACGTGAGCGTTGACTTTGTCCTGGTGTTCAAACACCTGTTTAAAAAGAAAAGCACGTTTTGAAACCTTTATTTATTCGTATCAGTGCAGTTAAGCCTCGCAAGGGACACGTTTTCAGAAAACCTCTGTACGAAATGAAAAAAACAAAAAACAAACATTTAATATAACTGCACGCCTCCTACTCCTCTCCCTCCCCCTCTTTCCTCCTCCCTGCCTCCCTCTCCTCCCCTCCCTGTCTCACCCTCCTCTCCTATTTTCTCCTCGAAGGAAACTATTCAATATAACTGTTAGATAACATGACCGCAGTTGTGAGATCTAAACGAAGACTAACGTTCTCTCTCTCTCCCCTCCTCATACTCGCCTCCCCTCTCTCTCCTCTCTTCCTTCCTCCTCCTCTCATCCTCTCCCTCCCCCTCCTCTCCTCCTTCCTCTCTCTCTCTCTCTCTCTCCCCTCCGCTTGTAAAAAGCTGCAGTTCAAACCTGTGACCAACAGAGGGTGCCACTGAGACTCAAAAGTTCATTTCAAACCTTTAAACCTCTTCTGCTCCCCCTCCTCCCCCCAGATCGGCACCTCCCTCTTCGACGAGGAGGGCTCTAAGATCGTGAAGGACCTGATGTCCAAGGCTGAGAAGAACGGCGTGAAGATCACGTTGCCCGTCGACTTCGTCACCGCGGAGAAGTTTGACGAGAAGGCGACGACGGGGTCCGCCACCGTGGCAGAGGGGATCCCTGCAGGATGGATGGTGAGGAGGAGGAGGAGGAGGAGGAGGGAAGGAAGGAAAAGTGCAGATAAAATATTTGTATGAAATTCTAACAAGCAGTGAAGTAGATTACAAAGTGTAATTAATATTTTTATTCCGGAAAACTCAAGAGTAAGAGTACAGACTTGAAAAACACTGAGCATGCAAAATGCTAATGCAAGTACATTGGTTGTTGTTGTGATTTGTTACTTCTGCTGCATTGATATTAATATTAATATTATTGTAAAATATTAGAACTCTCTGTTCTCATTGACTTGCCATGTAAAAAAACCTGCAGTTTGAATCTGTGACCACGAGGGGCACCACTGAGACACTTGTGGTTCACACTCACTCACACACACACATACACACTCTCTCTCTGCTTTGGCAGATAACCTTGTTCATTCAAGCCTTAAACGTCAAACTAACTGCACACCTCTTCTTCCCTCGTCTTCTTTCTCTCTTCCCCCCTCGACTCTCGCCCCCCCCCCCTTCCCCAGGGTCTGGACTGTGGCCCCGCCTCCTCCACCTCCTTTGCGGAGGCGGTGTCCAGGGCGAAGCAGATCGTGTGGAACGGTCCTGTCGGGGTCTTTGAGTGGGACAACTTCTCCCGCGGAACCAAGAACCTGATGGACCGAGTGGTGGAGGTCACCAAGACGGGCTGCGTCACCATCATCGGTACCCGAAATGATCCGTCGGTCGCTCGGACGGATGAAACCAAATTCACTCCATCAGTTTGATGGGTTAAATTGTTTCAATCGCTTTAGTCCGTTCGGTCGGTCTGAACCGTTTGATCCGTTCGGTCGGTTTCATTGATTTAATTGGTTCGATCAGGTGTAATCCGTCGTACTAAGAAGTCTGGATTGAGGAGCGCTGATTGGTCAGTTCGTTAGATTGTTAATGGGAAAGTGATTGGATGAAATATGCGATTGGCTTCAGTGTTTTCCCACAAAGCTGTCTCTCTGCCAACGATATCAACGAGGTTCAAGATGGCGGTGGGGAGAGATAAGTGCGGCAGGAACTTCTCTGCTTCTAAACTTTTCTTTCACATTTTTTTTTTAAACAATCAACCGATAATCAATCAATTAGTCTTTAAAGCATCAGCACTGTGCGATAATGCAGTAAGTAACTATATTCGATACATCCTTAAATGGGACCTATTATGAAAAACTCACTCTTGAGTGCTTGTGCACATACGTGTGGGTCTACTAACGCAAACTGTAAAATCAGACGACACAGCCGAGTTTCTTTTTTGTTTTTCAGTTTTTCTGCCTCAGTCAGAAAACGTGATCGTACAAGCCGTTCAGATTTGTCTCCCAAGCCCACGTCACGTTGGGTCTCCTTAGAATTTGAACCGCCCCCTATCTGAGTAACTCCACCCACAGCTGGAGAAATAACAAAAGAGGAATTCATGCCAATTGTCCGTGACAAAAATGCAGACGACTACTGTAAGTATTAAAAAAACAAAAAAAACTTCTGCTGTGCTCAAAGATTTGTCCCTTACACTTTTCATATCACCGTTCACCGATGTTACTGTACGCTGCCGCGTAGGAAACCCGCCCGCAGCCGCAGAGACAACCCGGTGGTAGAATGACACTGTAACCAGCCCGGTAGGAATTAACTTCTGCAGTCACAGTTCAATGAAGGGCTGACGGCCCTGGACCCCGCGTACTGCTGGCTGCAGCTATATTTTTATTTGTTTGATTTTATCTTCCGACGTTTACTCATTGAATTAAACAAATCCCCGCGTGCGCCGTTGTGCCGGCGCGCTGTCCCCCGCAAGCGTGAAACGCAGCAACGAAAGTCAGAACAACTTTTAATTGAGGCTTTGAAAAATCGAATGAGTCAAGATTCAGCCACTGGATTGTTTAATTCTGGCCTAGAATTGGTTCAGGAATAGATTTTGGCGGACTGATGAGGTGCGATCAGTGAAAGTTTATGGATTAAATACACGGAACCCGGAAATCGAGGTATAACCCCGTTAGTTGTCAGAATCAGGAACTCGTGCTCAAACCCCGTTGTCTCACGAGGGGCCTGAGGAGGGAGGCGCAACCCACTGAAAAAGCCCGTCGGGAACAGGCTGGGTTTAGAGGCATGTTACAATGGCTTGAATGCATAATCTGAGTGGTATTTTCAGCAAAAAAAACCTTCAGAAACATGTTTTTGGGACTCAGACTTATATTAACTTGTTGAAAAGGTGCATGATAGGTCCCCTTAAATCATTTTATAGATAAGCTATAATAGGTAATGCTGTTGTGACATTATCGCTCAGGGTGTGGTTCCTCCCTTGACCAGGTGGGGGCGACACTGCCACTTGCTGCGCCAAATGGAACACGGAGGACAAGGTCAGCCATGTTAGCACCGGGGGCGGAGCCAGTCTGGAGCTGTTGGAGGGTGAGGGCGGAACCAGAGTGCACCATGGGAGATCTCACCCACACTCAGTATTTAACTAATGACGAACAGTGTAATGACCCTTTATGAACCGAAACACTGACTCTGTCTGTCTCTCTCTTTCTCTCTCTCTCTCACTCCTTCTCTCCATCAGGTAAAGTCCTTCCCGGCGTGGAAGCTCTGAGCAGCGTCTAAATGGCCTTGTCGCCCCCCGGAGACGAGGAGATGGGGGGGGGGTCTGGGTGCCATAACCATGGAAACTGACTCTCCTCTCCTCCGCACTCCTTCCTCTCCAGGAGAGAACTACTTCCTCATTAGCATCATGCTTAACTAGCCAGCGCGCACACACACACACACACACACACACACACACACACACACACACACACTTAATCCCAATCACACACACAATTATCTGATTCATTGGATGAAAGTTGTTTCACTGTCAATACAACAATTTCTCAACACTTCATTGATTCCCAACAAAAGATAGTATTTTAAGAAAGATCAGTCATGAGAAAGATTTATTATTATTATTATTTTTTTTAATGGTTGCTTCCAGCCTTCAAAGGGGGTTGTGACATCAGAGCAAGTGCACTGAGTGTGTGTGTGTGTGTGTGTGTGTGTGTGTGTGTGTGCGCGCGTGTGTGTGTGTGTGTTTGTGCGTGTTGTGACGGCGCTGTCCTGCACCATCACAATGAATAAATATATTAATTATCCAAATATATGAATCTATATTTCTAATTTGTGACGGTTCAGTCTGTTGTCCTGTCTGTGTTGTCCTATTAGTCTCTCCGGCCAATCACGATGCAGGATGTTATTGTGGGCGTGGTCAGCCTGAAGTAAAGTCAATTTGTGAAAGTCCAATAAAGAGCATTTCCTGTTGAACTTCAACTGTGTTTTGTTTATTTCAATACCTTTGGTGAAATATTAATTTCAGGAAAGCATAAGTAATTATGAGAAAAATTAAAAGCTCTCTTTCTGAAATGACTTCTATAGCATAAAAGAAATAAAAATATATTTCTACATTATATTCAGAATATTAGATATAGTTTAGATAATATCTAATCTACATCTAATATATATTTACTTGATTTAACATTATTTAACTTTATTTAACCCCACTCGAGGTGGCCTGTTGGTCAAATTTTTATTAGGAACATAATTCACCAAAAACAGTTGTTTTGGCTACACACTGTCGTTGTTTTTATATACAATTGTAAAAAGTAAAAATCAACCAATAAAACCTCAGAACAACAGCAACAGTGCCAGCAAGCCACGTTTCCATCTACGCATGCGCGCAAACCTTCCCTCCCGCCTCGAACTCCGCTTCCCACAATGCACCGCAGTGTTGCTCTTCCGCGGCGCGCTCACCTGGAGAGGTGCCGTGCGCGCGCTCCAGCCTGGGAAAACGGAGCCAAACTTTGGCCGAAGCGGACAAACAGACAGACAGACAGACAGGCAGGCAGGCAGACAGACAGGCAGGCAGACTCTCACGTCTCGGCGCCGGAGGCTGCTGGAGCCGAAAGTCGGGACCGGGTCCGCACGTGGCGGTGGGGAACGCGCCACCGGCGGCTCCGGTGTCCTGGGAGGAGGCCACGAACACCCCCCACCCGCGCGGGAGATCCGGGAGAGAGGTCTTTCCAGTGGGAGCTCCGCGTCCCGTTCCCCTCTCCGCGATGTCCGCTGAGCTGCGGGGTCCGGAGGGGGCGGCGGGGCGGGCGCAGCAGACCGGCCCGCCGGAGTGCGCCGAGACGTTCCGGGGTGAGTCCGCGTGGCGTCCGACACGGGCCGGCACCAGTCTACAGAGGGCGCACGCTGTCCTGCCGCCCGTACGCCGCCCTACAATGTTCCGCTCTGGCCAGTGCTGTCCTGCACTCTCCTTCTGGGTCAATACCGTGTCCCGCACCGCCCCACAGAGTCACGGTGTCCACACACTGCTCCACCGTCCTACCGTGTGTCTTATACTGACACTGTCCTCCGTTGTCCTGCACTGCCCTACGGAGTCGTCCGCGGTGCTACGGTGTCCTTCCGTTTTTTGTTTGTTTCTTTTAAGTGTTCTATCCGTGAAAAAAAAACCGACCGTTTCACCGTCGCCCTTCGACGTCCTTAGTGTCACGAGTCCAACCAGTTATTCGGTGTCCGGTTGGAGGCGGACGGGGCCGACCCTCGCGATGAGATTCTGCTTCTTCAAGTTAAAGCAAAGTTCTAACCCTAAAGCTCCAAAGCTCGTGTGCGGGGGCTTTCGGGGCTTCACGTGATGAGACGAAACCCCCCCAGGGGGTATCTTCAGGACTGCTGCTTAAAAATAACAGAGTCCGGTCGCCCAGCTCAGCAGGGGGCTGAGATCAGCACATGCTGTGGCTGGTCGGTACATTTTTCCAAAAGTTAAATCCATCGAATCCAGACGCGCTGTGGTCTGTTCGAATGTTCAGTCAACAACTTCTCGTCGATCTTCTCAACTGAAGCTGCTCGACGTCCTTCCTTCTCACTCATTCACTCACTCACTCACGCTTCACCGTCAAAATTGTTCCCATTAGTTAGAATTCTTTGATATCAGACATACTTTATGTGTTTTTTTAATGTATAAGTTTGACTAATACTTAAGTTCTCAGAAGGTCAGAGTAGAACTCTGATACTGCTCTGATGTTTCCACAGAGAGAGGAGTGACGGGTCTTGACCGGCTGGAGCTCAGCGACCACATGCTGGGTGAGTGCCACCTCCACGCGCTGCCAGGTCTGGATGCACTGTGGGTCTAAATGCACTGTAGGTCTACATGCACTGTAGGTGTGGGTGCACTGTAGGTGTGGGTGCACTGTAGGTCTACATGCACTGTAGGTCTACATGCACTGTAGGTCTGGGTGCACTGTAGGTGTGGGTGCACTGTAGGTCTACATGCACTGTAGGTGTGGTGCACTGTAGGTCTACATGCACTGTAGGTCTACATGCACTGTAGGTGTGGGTGCACTGTAGGTCTACATGCACTGTAGGTCTACATGCACTGTAGGTCTGGGTGCACTGTAGGTGTGGGTGCACTGTAGGTCTACATGCACTGTAGGTGTGGTGCACTGTAGGTCTACATGCAATGTAGGTGTGGGTGCACTGTAGGTGTGGGTGCACTGTAGGTCTGGGTTCATTGTAGGTCTGGGTTCATGGTGTGGTACGGTGGCACAGTGCATTGCACTGACTCACCACCTCAAATCGATTCCCGCCTGGGGCGCTGTAGGCACCGTGCTCCCGCAGGCTGTCTCCCAATTTGGAGCCTTTCTGTGTGGAGTTGGCATGTTCTCCCCATGCTCACATGGGGTTTCCTCCACCTAACGTCAGTAAGGGCCCCCACCAAAGGCTGACCAGCGAAGGACATATGGAACCAGGTCCCCGGGCGCGTCGTAGATGCTGCCCACTGCTCCTGAATGTACTGTAGGTCTGTATATACTGTAGGTCTACATGCATGTAGGTCTGAACGCAATGTAGGTACCAAGTCATGTCGGTCTATTCACATCATAGGCCTACATGCACTGTAGGTCTATTTGCGCTGCAGGTTCATCAGTATTACTTTGTCTTAGTGATGTGAAATATTCTGCCTTTAATTTACAGTAAATATTTACAAGAGTCAATTATGGTCTGTTGAGGTAAGATTGGTTAAGGTTAGGTAAATTAGGCGTGGTTAATGAGGAGAAAGTTTTATATTGTATTTTAATAAAAATAATAATCATCCAGATAAATCATTCATTAAAGTATAAGAAATGTTTATCTCATTGTCTTCTTTCACACATAAAAGCTGAATATATATGTATGTGTATATAACTTTATATAATCAATATATCAAAATGTTTATATCTAAATCTGTATTCGTGTATGTATGTGACAAATAATCTCTTAAACTTCAACTTCAACTGTTGTATGTACTGTATATGGATGAGTGTGTATCTCCACCTGAAGCCACCAGGGGGCAGGCTCTGAGGCCGTGTGTGTGTGTTTAGTGTTTATGGGGTAATTTGGTGCCAAGTGTCCAACCTGAGCGACTGAGGGTTGATTACTGCTCCACTGCGCTTTCACTCCTCAGCCGCTGCGCTGCGGGGCAATAAATCAATACCATCGATCAACACGTGCATGCTGTACGATACAGTGAGCGTTAATAAAGTATTGGCACTGTAAAGTAGTACCGGTATGCAGTAGTACTACATGAAGTAGTACTGTATGCAGTAGCACTATATGAAGTAGTACTACAGTATACGAAGTGGTGCTATTCGCAGTAGTACTTGTGCAGGGAGAATGAAGGGATGCAGAAACACAAAAGCTCCTTTTGTTTCACTTTTCAGACGCAGAGAATTTAGCGACGGTCCCTAAAAGAGAAACACAGAAAAATAAACTTCCTGCAGGAGAAGCGGAGGAGGAGGAGGAGGAGGAGGAGGAGGAGGGTGTGGGAGAGGGGGTCGGTTCCTCCTTCTCTCTCTGGACTTTGCCTCCATGGAAAGTCTTCTGACGCATTCCTCTCATAGCGGCGAAGTGTTCCGCAGAACTTCATGGAGAATAAGAAACTTGACTCCGTGCTCGACGGATTAAGACGCGCCGCGGACAGGAGCGAGACCTTTCGGGGCGTCATGGAAACGCGGAGCGAGTAACGGGAGAGTTTGAGGGGACTTCCCGTGACTGGAAGGTAAAGTTTCTCGAGTTTCCCAAAGTGTCGCGGAGGTCTCGCCCCGCGCGTCAGGGGACGGCTCCGGTGGAACGCGGCGCGCTGCTCGGACCGATCCGACTGTTCGGGGTCCGGGGCCGGTTCGTCTTTTTCAGGCCGTTCGCCCCGTTTCCTGTGCGCGCAGACGCCAATAGAGTGGAACGCGGGGCGGTGCGTCGTGGCTGTGGAACACCGAGACGGGCTTCGCTGCTTCCGATCAATGGGACTCGTTTGTTTTTGCCGCGCGTGTGCATGTGTGCGTGCGGGGATGGTGGCATTGGTAAAGATGCCGCTGATCGATGACTCTGATCGGTTTTAGATCAGATCAGACGGCATCTGCTTCAGATTCCAAAGATTAATATCAAACTATATATGTAATATTTATAGTTTATTCATATATATAATGTTCGAATGATTGATCCAAACAGTACTGTAGTAGTAGTAGTACTGTTCCAGAGCAGTACTGTGTACCAGGTGTGTAGTACTTTCAACCGTGTTATCAGAGCCCTCTGACAACCTGATCAGGTTTATTGATGTGTGTGTGTGTGTGTGTGTGTGTGTGTGTGTGTGTGTGTGTGTGTGTGTGTGTGTGTGACAAGTACAGTGGAGTGATTACTCACTTCTAAACAATAACTTAAAGTAAAAAAAACTAATAAGTACAGTTAAAAAAGTTGAAGTTATCAAAACTATGGTGGGTCGTGCAAAAATCAAGTAAAATCACCAAGTTAAGTACAGTAATAACAATAACATCATAAATAATATCAATCAGCCACGACATTAAAACCGTCTGCCCAATATCATGCAGATACCTCTTGTCCCGCCAAAACAGCTCTGACTCATCTAAACAATGTTCAGGTAGGTGGTACATGTCAAAGTAATATCCACATGAATGCCAGGAGCCAAGGTTTCCCAGCAGAACATTGTCCAGAGCGTCACACTGCCTCCAGCAACTTGCCTTCTTCCCATAGTGCATCCTGGTGCCATCTCTTCCCCAGGTAAAGCACCACACGTACCTGTCCATCCACATGATGTAGAAGAAAGCATGATTCATAAGAACAGGACACCTTCTTCTATTGCTGCATGGTCCAGTTGTGACGGTCACGTGTCCATTGTAGGTGCTTTGGGTGGTGGACAGGGGTCAGCATGGACACTCTGAGCGGTCTGTGGCTACACAGCCCCATACGTAGAAGGCTTCCATGCACCGTGTGTTCTACACCTTTCTATCATAGCATCATTCAATTTTTCACCACTTTGTGCAGCAGTAGTTCTTCTGTGGGATGGAACCAGACGAGCTGGACTTTGCTCCCATACGCATCAATGAGCCTTGGGCCCCATGACCCTGTCGCCGGTTCACCGCTCGTCCTTCCTTGGACACTTTTGGTCGCTAGTAACCACTGCACAGCGGGAACAGCCACCAGACCTGTGCTTGTGGAGATGCTCTGACCCAGTCGTCCAGCATCACAATGTGCTCCTTGTCAAAGTGGCTCAGATCCTTACGCTGCTTCAACACATCAACTTCAACAACTGACTCTTCACTTGCTGCCTCATATGATAATAATGTATAACACTATATATATATATAATAATAATAATATATAATAGTGCATATATATATATATATATATAAAATAATATATCCCACCCCTTGACAGGTGCCAGTGGAACCAGATGATCAATGTTATTCACTTCACCGGTCACTGGTGTTGATGTTGTGGCTGATCAGTTGTGCACAGTATGTACTGTGTAGCTTTTTGCTCCTTTCCATTTGGTTGCTCTCTCCACTGGAATGTGGAGCAGGGAAATGTCTGGTCATGTGACCTGGACCAGGAAGTGCTTCCCAAAACAGGAACCTCCACCCAGTGAGGGGGTCGGAGGTCGAGGGTCAGCTGCTGCATGGTGCCCCCAGCAAACACTGCACTGCACTCCATCTTCATGCTAGTAGGCAGGCGTCCTCCATCTTACCAGGAAGTAGGCCGCGATCTTAATAGGAAGTAGTCCTCCATCTTCCTACTACCAGGAAGAAGTCCTCCATCTTACCAGGAAGTACTCCTCCATCTTCCTACTAACAGGACGTAGTCCTCTACCTTCCTAATACCAGGAAATACCAAGAAAGAAAATAAAAAAAATGAACTATAAAATAAAAATAACTAATAACTGAAATAAGATTTATAAAGATAAAATATTTTAAAAGGAGATAACAAACATAAATAATCAGGAATAGTATGTTAATTTAAGATTAGCGCGGCAAGAGCTGTGTATTTTTTTACAGTGTGTGTGTGTCTGTTAGTTTCTACAAGGCCCTCTGCTAATGACTAAGAACCCTGGAATTCCTCTGATTTCTCTCTCCCTCCCTTCTCTCTCTCTCTCTGAACACATGATCCAAACTTCACACTGCAGCATGGAGGTTAGCTCGCTGGTTAGCTTAGCGGTATCCTAGCAACAGCGCTGAATCATCACTGTGGTCGCTGCATGTCCAACCAATCGGGATGCTCGGTTCAAAGCAGACACACACAAACACACACTGGACTATATATCTCTATGGTCACATGCGCAGCTTTCACATGGAAAAGTTTAAAGTTAAAGTTTTCCATTAAATCTGATTCTTATTTGTTCTCATTAATCTGATTTACTATTTTAAATCTAGTCCAGTTACTGGAACCTTCCTGGAATTACTGACTCTTCCTCCTAACGAGCCAATTTAGGGAGCGTCACCCACAATGCATTGTGTAGTAGCAGACTGGTACCAGTTTATTCCACAGGTCAGACTGGTAATAGTTTGTTCTAGTGGTTACTGACTGGTTACAGACGGATTACATTCTTCTGGTTAAACCGTTTTTTTTTTCCCCCACCAAGGGAGCACTTTGTGCGGGTTGCCAGGTCCTGAAAATATCAAGCACTTAAGGTGTTCCAAATAAACCGACAGGTCAAATTTATAAAAACATTCTAATCAGTTTCACGATTAATCCTTAGTTCTAGATATGGTTCAAGTTCAAGGGATTTGTCATTGTATGGTATTATGCTGATTTATATTATGTATATTTTTATTGTGTTATTTTACATATTATGCTGTTATATTGTACATTGTATTATATTTGTAATTATGTTATAATATAAAACATTTTAAATCATGTTTTCTGTAGTAGCAGTTTACAAACCAGCCAAAAACTCACCTTTTCACAGTTTTTCAGCCATGGTTGTGTTTCCAAAGAGCCCATTTTGCTCTGAAAACGGTGAATCTGGCAACCCTGCAGGCTGGCATGAAAGAACGCTTTATAATTTGGATCTGCTTACAGCACAGTGTCTGGTTAGAGCTACACGTAATATACACCCAGTGAGCACTTTATTAGGAACACCTCTACACATACTTATTCATGCAATTATCTCGTCAGCCAATCGTGTGGCAGCAGTGCAATGCATACAGTCATGCAGATCGGGGTCAGAAGCTTCACTTCATGTTCACCATCAAACAGGGGAGTAAATGTGATGTCAGTGTTTTCCACCGGGGCATGGTGGTTGGTGCAAGACGGGCTGGTTTGAGTATTTCTGTAACTGCTGGTCTCCTGGGAGTTTTCACGCACAACAGTCTCTAGAGTTGACTCAGAATGGTACGAAAAAACAAAAAACATCCATCGAGCGGCAGTTCTGAGGATGGAAACGCCTCGTTGACGAGAGAGGTCAACGGAGAACGGCCAGACTGGCTGGAGCTGACAGAAAGGCCACGGTCACTCAGAAAACCACTCTGTACAACGGTGATGAGCAGAGAAACATCTAAGAATGCACAACACATGGAACCTTGGGGCTGATGGGCTACAACAGCAGAACCACGTCAGGTTCCACTTCTGTCAGCCAAGAACATAAAGCTGAGGCTGCAGTGGACACAGGCTCCCAAAACTGGACGGTCAGAGACTGGAAACACGTAGCCTGGTCTGATCAATCTCCGTTCCTGCTGAGGCACACTGACGTAGGCTCAGAACTTGGTGCCAACAGCATGAATCCATGAACCCCACCTGCCTTGTGTCAACAGTCCAGGCTGGTGGTGGTGGTGTCACAGTGTGCGGAATGTGTCCTTGGCACACTTGGGGCCGTTAATACCAATCCATCATCACTTGAATGCCACAGCCTATGTGAGTGTTGTTGCTGACCATGTGCATCCCTTCATGGCCACAATTTACCATCTTCTAATACCTACTTGCAGCATGATAATGCTCCGTGTCCCAAAGCAAAAGTCGTCCAAACTGGTTTCAGGAACGTGACAATGAGTTAAATTTGTGTCCTTCTTGGTCACCAGATCTGAATCCAATAGAACACCTTTGGGATGTGATAGAACGGGTGATTGGCAGCATCAATGTGCTGCTGACGAATCATGTCAACATGGACCAGAATCTCAAAGGAATGTTTCCAACATCTTGTGGAATCCATGCCAAGGAGAATTGGGGCCTTTTTGAGAGCAAAGCGAGGCCCCGCCCGGTATTAGTGTAGTGTTCCTAATAAAATGCTCAGTGAGTGTAAAGTGTCTGATATGATGTTCAATTACGTAAAATAATACGATAGATACTTTCTTCATCCCTGAAAGGAAATAGTGGAGTTATGTACCCGATAGTGGACATGGATGCTGATGAGACGTTAGCAAAGATGTTTTTTGAGCAGTTTTTGGGCGGTAAGTATGTGCGAAAGATGGCAACCCTCGGTCTGCGGTGGTGTTTGCTGCGGTTTGAAGGCTGATTTAGGGGGTGAAGCCGTGGATCTGGCAACGCTGCGTTCTGCTGTGTGGATGAACTGAGAAAGGAATGCTGCACTTCCTGTTGGGGGCGGAGCCAAGTCTCAGATTTCCCCTTTCCTTCTTCTCTGCTGACCTGTCTCTCTCTCTGTCTCTCTCTGTCTCTCTCTCTGTCTCTCTCTCTCTCTCTCGCTCTCTCTCTCTCTCTCTCTCTCTGTCTCTCTCTCTCTCTCTCTCTGTCTCTGTCTCTCTCTGTCCTTATCTTGTAACGGTAGAGAGAGAGAGAGAGAGAGAGTGTTTTTTTTTTCTCAGCTTGTGAAAAGACCGTTACTCCACAATGCGTTTCTCCTTCTGATCAGTCCAACAAAGAGAGACAGGGAGTGCACGGAGCCGCAGCCAGAAGCACACAACATGCCTGTTTTACTTTTCTTTTTTTTTAAATATATTTCCTGTTTAAATTCTGCTTCTATTGGTTTATTTTCTTTTTCACAGCGATCAAGAATATAATAAAAAAAAAAAAAAGAACTAATCCTGTCCAGCGCATAGTATCGTGTCATTTCCCGAGTTGTTGTGTTTTCTTCTCGCTTGTGTTTTCATGACAAAACGTAGTTGGATTTCTCCTGGTGAAAGATGTTGTAGCGTGTGACCCCCTGTCGCCATCAGTCATGTAGTGTGAAACCACAAGACTGCAAGATTCCCCATCACAAGACAGAAAGTTGTGCGGCGTGAACAGTGCAGCCATCTGACCACTTTGAATCCCGTGTCGTGCGTCGCTGGCAAGAGGAATGACTGCAAAGTATTTTTAGTTATAATAGATGTTCCTAATAAATGACGTCTTTCCGGCTGTTTTTCATGGTTTTGACTCACAATTGAATGTTTCTCTTGCTGGTTGAGTGCTCAACAGTTAAGGGGAGGAGGAGCAATGCATCGTGGGAATTCCTTTGGCCTTATCGCTAAATTAAGAAAATCGTGTGGTCTGTTAAAAATGTTTTTGTCCAGTAATATTTGGTTTGTTTGAGTTTTCTCGCCCATGTGGTGCTGACTTAGCCCGGGAACCAGACCATCCTGCAGCTCATGTTTCATTTGCTCTGCAGAATACGTCTAGCCACCCTCCCCTTCAAACAGGTTTCCACCCGACCTTGCCAGCGTTGGGCCAATCACAACCGTTTACCTAATATGGGCCGGGTTTGATACCATGACCATGTTGTATCTGCTATGGTGACAGTATCAAACAAACTGGACGCTTTATTTTCTATAAAAAGCTTCTGTTGATAAGAAAGATGTGTTTGTTGTACTTCCCACAGGATTTGGTTAAAGTTTAATTTAACTCCACTCACTGCTACGTCACACGTTTGGATGCTCTAATTGGTTGTAGGTCTTTCCAACGCTCTGACTGGTTGTAGGTCTATCCAACGCTCTGATTGGTTGTAGATCTATCCAACTCTCTGATTGGTTGTAGGTCTATCAAACGCTCTGATTGGTTGTAGGTCTTTCTAATGCTCTGATTGGTTGTAGGTCTATCAAACGCTCTGATTGGTTGTAGGTCTTTCCAACGCTCTGATTGGTTGTGGGTCTTTCCAACGCTCTGATTGGTTGTAGGTCTTTCCAACGCTCTGATTGGTTGTAGGTCTTTCCAATGCTCTGATTGGTTGTAGGTGTATCCAATTGCATCCAGAAACATTGTGGCCTGCACCTGTTGGTAACAGGCCTCTTGGAAATGAGGTTCCAGACTAATATGCATTTACGAATGGTCTGGCGATGTCAGGCTTGGGCTCAATAGTTAGCATAGTGCATCAGTTAGCATGTTAACTTGTTTGGATAGATGTGAACATCATCATCAGGTCTCTTGCTCGGCGACGGGGGCGACACCATGCGTAGATCCAATCCGTTTCACCAATCTTCTCCATTTGGGTCGGTCCAGTGCTAGGGACTCGGCTTCAACAAGCGATAGGTCCATTTGGTGTAGGTCCCTTGTGACGGCATCAATCCATCGGGTGCGGGGGGCACCGCGGGGGCGTTTCCAGCCGGCAGCTTTAGGTTGGAAGTGGAGGATAGCGTGAGTAGGGGGATGGATGTGAACATACTTTTTATTTCTTATTTCATTTTAATTTGGATCTTTCTCGACGGAACAGTTTTTTTGCTGCTCTAATGCCTGAATTTCCCTCCGGGGATTAATAAACCTCATACAGATACATCAGGTTCGCATCAAGTAACACAGTGATTTAAAAGGCTTGTCAACACTTACGTATCCCTGTTATCTTACTTTTCTCCTCCAAACAAGCCGGTGATGCGTTTATTGAAACTCGGAAATTTGTAGATCAGAGTTGCTCGTTCCCACTTGCTGCTAAACACTCCATCGTCTGTTCAGGAAAACATGGCCTCTGCAGTAAACGTGTTTGTCTGTCTGAAGTGCGTGTCCTGTTTGTCTTCTGAGACATTTTACCCACATTACAGAGGCTAGCAGGTGTTTTGGTGTTCCCTAAATTGCACAAGACCCATTTGTTCAGTTTAAATTCCAATTACTGAGCGTCGTCCATACTTTAGATAAATATGTTTCAATTAAGATAAATATATTTTCATTACATACAGTTGTTTACATATATATACACACACACGCTGTTGTGTTTACAAGTGTGTGTGTGTGTGTGTGGCAGTTGGTTACAGCAGCGCTCAGGTATGAGGGAGTGTCACCTGTCTCCCCTCCCCCCCCCCCCCCCCCCCCCCCCCCGTTCCACCTGTCATGGGGTGTGTGTGTGTGTGGGGGGGGGGTTGAGACAGGGAGGGGTGAGACAGACAGGGAGGCGGTGGGGGGGTGTGTGAATCGCGGCAGCAGGGATCTGATTTGTGCCGTGATGCCGACGTGATCCGGGAACCAAGGTGGAGGAGAAGTTTGGGGGAGTTTATTTGTGTTTTCTTTTCTTTTCTCGAAGCGAGGTTTGTCTGACGGCCGCGCGCTCAGGAATAAGTTGAAGCGTCTGACTGAAGGTGAGTTAATGTTATTATCCTGATTAATAATGATTTATGTTGTCAACGAGCAGAGCTGAGGAACCATGAGCTGCATCGGGTTTAAAAATGAGTCTGAACGACGGAAAGCGGTTTGATGGCTGTGGGTGGGGGTGGGTGGGTGATGGGGGGTGCGCAACTCTCCACCCCTCTATTCTCGTAAGGAAGTGAAAACGAGTGGAAATACCCCAGCGGCGCGTGGGCTGATTAACCGCCGTGGAGTCAGAACCTGAAGAGTCACATTCCAACGGGATCACAGATCGCTGTCTGATGTCTGGATCTGTCTGACTTCACTTCATGTTCGAGATGCGGGGCAGACAGGTGGATGGATGAAGACAGACAGATCTGTATTCCAAGGTTTGGTTCAGGTTTTGTGGGACCAACGTGAGAACGTTTTGACTCCGTCTTTTGATTGATTCCCCGGATCGATCGAGAATCCTTCGTTCTTCACCTTTTGCTTTTGTCACGTTAAAGGATCACTTCTCAACATTAAATCTCTTTGTTTATTTTTTTTACCTGTGCTGTCATCATGCTGGACGTACAACACAGAGTATTTGTTCCATTGCATCTAGGACAGAGTTAGTCTGCAAGTGGAGTTCAACTTCTCAACCTGCAATGACTCTGTTTTCATTCTTTAATCATCAACAACTGCTGCAATAAGTCTGTCCTGTGGACGAGCTGTGGGACGAGCAGAGCACAGAACCACCACCAACCCCCTCTTTGGAGAACTATTTCACCATGTTTTGGTCTTTAAACAAATGATCATCATCACTACTCCAAGAGGGAGAATCACTACGGGTGAGACAAATAAACATACAAACAAACAACAATATGAACGTGACAAAACATAAACATAGAAACGTCAGATGACAACATGTATTTGCCTTTTGCACGGTCCACGGCTCCGGGGGGCGAGGGGGGCGCGGGAAAGGATGGGGCCCCCTGCTCCGAGTTGAGGTACCAGACATGTGCAGATGGAATCAGGAGGGTGTTTGGGTCAGGTGTGTGTGTGTGTGAATGCACGGGACTTGCACCTGCCCCCCTGTAGAGCCTCCAGGCAGGGGAAAAGGCCTCGCAGCCACCCACGAGTCTCGCACTGGTATAGAAACCCCACAACCTCAAGAAAGCCCCGAGCACAATGCACCGCCGCCACAGAAGACCCTGCAACCTACAGAGAAGCCGGGACTGTGCGGAGCAACACCCATGCGAGGTGCGCAAACCAGTCCCAGAGAGCACCCCTGAGGCGCACACAAACAACCTACCACAGCGTACAGGCACAAGCGCAGCCGCAGCCCACATCCACGACGGCAAGCAGCCTCCAAGGGGCCCCGGGAAAGCACCCGGCAGCACTCTCCACAGCCCCACCATGTCGCAGTGGGCCAGAAACCACACCAGGGGCAAGCCGCCAGGAGCCGAAACACAGCAGTCAGGGGGCCCACCCCGTCGACCCCCTCCCCAGTTTCTAGTCTCTTACTTCCCGTCTCTAGTCTCTTAAGCTGCTTTCAGACATGTACTGCAACTCTGAAATTATCTGAACATTACCCGGAGGAGCTGTATGTGTAAATGCAAATGTCCGAATCATTTGGATTGGACATTACCCAGACTTTAGCCAGCCAGCACCCCTTGTGCAAAGTCAGTGTAATGTCAGATTAAGCGGTTTGTGTGAACAGAGCAGGTGATTGGGCGTGTTGATGACGTCTCTATCACGTCTATCGTCTATCTATCCTTTCTGCTCTCCTTAATATTCCTTTTCCACTCTTTTGTTTATATTATGTCCAAATACGTGGAGTATCAACTCCAAAAAAGACAAGGTGGTAGCCTCTTCACCGTCTTGGGTGTGCTGTAAAACTTTGCAGAGTCATTGCGCCACGTCCTGCCTCCTGCCCCCTCTACCCAGGCTCCTCCCCTCGTCTAAACCAATCTGAGTATTTCCAGGTGGAGTAAACGCGTTTGACCCGTCAATCTCCGGTTGTGTGCTACGTGTGTGAAAGGGGAACTCCGGACAATATCTGGATAATCAGGTCTGGACCTGACTATCCAGATGTTGTCCAGAGTTCATGTGTGAAAGCAGATTTACTTGCTGTTTCTTTGTCTCTTACTTCTGATTACTAGTCTCACGCTTCCTGTTTCTAGTCTTGCCCTTCCTGTTTCTAGTCTTGCCCTTCCTCTCTCCAGTCTTTTATGTTGCCGTTAGCATGTTGCCAGAAGAGCTGATTTGTGAACGTGCAAAATAGTCAATAAAACCCTGAAAAACTTGACTATAAAGTACGTTTCCCATTTTCCAAAAAGGCCCGGGGTGAAAAATGATGAACATATGCTTGAAGATTACTACCGAGATGTGTTTGAAAGATCATTTAGATCTCGACCTTCACACCTTTTCACTTTTATCGGCGTCTCCAACATGTCGTGACAGGAAGCTCAAACCCAAGTTGCTGTGATTAAACCCATGACAAGCTGAAAGATGAGGTCTGACAACAGGGAGTGATTACAAGATGCCCTCCTAACAAGCTAGCACATAGAAGTTTGAGAATCAGGTTTGAAACCAGGTAACAGTGCCACTCGAGAGGGGGGAGGGGGCTTTTATTGTGAAGTTTCCGTGCTCAACCAAACACCCCCCGACTGTTGGGTTTTGAACCAAACACCTCCTGTGCTTGCAGAGCGGTTTGGAGTCGGGGACTTCCAGCAGCGCCTCCACCTTCTGGACAGTCCAGAGGGCCTTGTGGGCCTCCAGGGGGCCCAGAGCCAGGACTTGGACCGCACGCCCCCCCGTCCAGCGCACGTTGGATTCGCTGCCTGCCATGAGCCCCCCTCGCCGGCACTGACCCCCCTAGCGCCCGGAGAGAGAGACCGCACAGGTAGGGGGAGCCGGGACGCCAACCCAGAGCATGGAGCTGGTTAGTCTCACGTGTGTGTGTGTGTGTGTGCACGTGAGTGTGCACGTGAGTGTGCACGCAAAACATAAATCACTGTCTTCTCATTTAAACACTGTCATCCCTCCTCGTCTCTCTCTCCCCCCTCCTCCTACCCCCCTCCCCCTCTCTGTCTTTCTCACTCCCCCCGCTCCCCCTCATTCCCTCCCCCCTCTCCCTTTCTCTCTCCCTCCCTCCCTCTCAGCTCTACCCCGCTCTCTCCCTCTTTTCCTCGCTCTCCTGCTCCCTCTCCCCCTCTCTGTGAATGAATTGACTGTTTGGAAATGTGGCTCCTGTTGTTATTGTATTTGTATTGATTATGAATAAATGTAATGAACTAAAAGATCCTGAGGAGAAGTGTGGAGATCTGGTTTTAATGTCCTTTTTTTTCCCGCTGTTTGCCAACAGATGTTTCGGAAAAAAGGCTCTTCCTCCTTGAGAATGAGAAGGATGACAGAGAGCTCTAGATGTAATACCTCATCTTCCTCCTCCTCCTCCTCTTCCTCCTCCTCTTCCTCTTCCTCCTCCTCCTCCTCTCCTCCGTAGATCTGCAGGGTTCCAACCTTCAACGTTGTCAAGCGCAGAGTTTATAGCTTTGAGGGGATTTTACGTTTCAGCAGAACAGTCCACATATATTTAAAGGCAAACTAATTCACCTCACTTGATAATATAATATAATATAATATAATGTAATTTAATATAATGTAATATAATATAATACAATGTAATGTAATTTAATATAATGTAATATAATATAATCGAATATAATGTAATTTAATATTATATTATATAATGTAATGTAATTCAATGTCTTGCTGAATGACACAATTTCAATTCCATATCGTTTTTTATCGTTGTATCGTTTTATCCTGATATATATTACAAAAATATTTCACAGACCAAATTCGGTCTAATATAGAAATTCAATATTTAAATAGATGTGACTGGTGGTATTTACTTGAATGTAAACAAAGTGTTTCCAGATCAGAGTCAATCTTCGTGGAGTCTGATCTTATTCTTTTCTCAACCCGGACAAATTCTTGATGAGTCCGAGACGAAACATCAAAATCCCAACATTCGGTCGGTTCAGAAAACTCTGTCTTTGACGACTTTGAACGTTTTGCTGAAATCTGCTCCTTCCTTCGACTCTGATCCGAGTGGAACTGGTTCGAGCGTTTCCTGCTTTCCTTTCCTGGGTCGCAGCTCGCATGATCCGTGTTTGACTCAGGCTCTGCTTGGTGTGGGAGTGGGGACAGGCGACTCTGGGATCAATCAGGTTTGGTCTGAATGAGCGTTTGAAACCCAGATCTGCACCAAAACAACCGTGGGACTCTTCCCAAGATTACGAGGACGTTTGTTTAAAAGTAAAAGTATTTTAAACTGATTGTCTGTTGAGTTTGACTTTAAATGTCAGAGTTTTCACGCGGCCTAGTGCCATCTTGAATTACAAATTAGCGTTGTTAGCGTCGAAACAGCTCCCGGGGGTTTGAGGTTTGTTTGCCGTGAAACGTGTTGATTCCTCAGCAGAAAATCCTTCTCTACGCCGACGACGTCGTCCTGTTCCTGACGACCCACAATGCATCACTTCCTGCGGCACAGTGTGTTTTGGTTCTGGTGGAGGAAGCTGTTTGTTCAACCTCTCACCTGGATGCTCTCCCTCTCTCCCCCTTACTCTCCTACTTTCCTCCCCCTCTCTCTCTCTCTGTCTCTCCTCCAGGGAGTATAGACAGAGCTCGGAGTCTCTCCTTCCATGAGGGTCGTGCCCAGCGGGAAGCAGACATGAGGGCGGCGGTGGAGGAGGCGTCGGGGAGCGGCAGCAGCGCAGGAGGTCCAGCAGGAGGCAGCACGGTGCTGCAGCGCCTCCTGCAGGAGCAGATGAACCGCAGCTACCTGCTGCAGCAGCAGCAAGGAGGTGACGGGAGCGTGGGGGGGCGCAAGGACTGAGAGGGACATTTGAAAAATTAAAATGATCATCCTGAGATTTTGTTGTAAGTTGGTATCCACTCGCGTATACAGAGGAAGCTGCAGTTTAAAGCTGCTCCAGCAGGGGGCAGCAGCAAGACTGACTTCCTGTATGGACTTGTTCCGTTGGAAGCCTCTGTTCAGGAAAACATGGCCGCTGCAGCAAATGTGTTTAGTTTAAAAACGCTGCAAAGCGCACTAAGTTCGCCGCAGCCGTGTTGCCATGACGACAGCTGTTATCTTGGTAAACTCAGGCCCGTTCCTTTGCACATTTCCCAGCAGGAGGTCGGACTTTCCAGATTCCCGCCTTGAATGGAATGTGGTGTTTTGGCTCCAAAGCTACAGAAAGTTTCTGCAGCTTGTAATACCTGACACCGCCAGTAGGGCCAAACACTTTCTCTTCACTGTCGGTGGCACATAGAGAACCAGTGCCGATCTAACAGATAAACACGGGAATCTCACTGATATGTTCCTTTGCTGGTTTGAGGCCCCTGGTTTCCATGACAACAGCTAACAGTGCTCATGTGTCTCTAGGCCCAGGGCCCGGCCCGCCATCGGGACCCCCGGACGACCACTTGGGGACCCCCCATGTGGCCCGGCAGGAGCCACAGGGCCAGGAGCTGCAGGCCGACAGCGGGGCGGAGAAGCTGGCCCCGCCCCGGGGAAGGGCCAACAGCGGGGGCGGGGCCCTGCCCGAGGACCTCCCCACCTATGAGGAGGCCAAGGTGCAGTCTCAGTATTTCCGAGGCCATGGCCCCCCGCCTCCCCCGCAACAGCAGCCCCTCCCCGCCTTCTACGTCACAGGGGCAACGGGGGCCAAGGCGGGGACACGCATGGAGCCGCGCACGGAGGGCCGGCCCGCCGTGCAGCGTGCGGGGGGGGCGGGGGGGCGCGTGCACCAGGACGAGGGCCTGAAGGACCTGAAGCAGGGCCACGTGCGCTCGCTCAGCGAGAGGCTAATGCAGCTGTCGCTCGCCACCAGCGGCGTCAAGGCCCACGCCCCCGTCTGCAGCGCCCCCCTCACCCCCCTCACCCCTCCGGGGGACTACTACAAGCCCCAGCACCGCGGGCCCCCTCCGGACTACCCCTTCAAGGCCCTGGGCTCCCCCCCTAAGCACCAGGACCCCGGAATGTTCTACCAGGAACAGAGGGGCCGTGAGGTCCCCCAGGTCCGATACCAGCCCCCCCCGGAGTACGGCTCCTTCAGGTGCGACACAAGTTGCAGGAATATTATATTATATGATGTCATATTATATTATATTATATTATATTATTCAAGATTCAAGATTCAAGAGGTTTATTCGTCACATACATATTATATTATATGATGTGATATTATTTTATATTATATCATATTATATTATATTATATTATGTGATATTATATTATATTATATTATATGATGTGCTATTATATTATATTATATGATATTATATTTTATATGTGATATATTATATTATATGATGTGATATTATATTATATTATGTGTTTTTATTTATCAATCAAACTGTTTCATCACAAACTTTTTTGTGACATTAAAGTTCCTGCTCTTATCATACTCTCTCTCTCTCTCTCTCCCGTCCCTCTGACTTGTCTCTCGCCCCCTCACCAGGTCCAGTAAGGACCTCTCTCTCCACTCCCAGAGGCCTCTCCACCACCACAGTCCCTGCTCGTCCGTCACCTCGGTGGGCTCCCTGTCGCGCACCCAGTCCTCCACCCTCAGCAGCCTCCTTGGCTCCGCTCACTCCCCGTATCCCCCGCCGCAGATGGAGACCTGCTACCCCCCAATGGGCCCCCGTGGCCCCCACCAGCCGGGGGAGCCCCCGTTCGGCATGGTTCCGTTCCACCAGCAGAGGGCAAACCTCCTCCCGCACGACCAGTACGGCTCCACCCACCGGATGCAGCAGCACCACGTCATGCAGCAGCAGCAGCAGCAGCAGCAGCAGCAGCAGCTGCTGCAGCAGCAGCAGCAACAGCAACAACAGCAGCAGCAGCAGCAGCAGCAGCAGCTGCAGCAGCAGCACCACCACCACCCACAGGGCCCTGGCCTCCCCCCGCCCCAGCTGCAGCAAGCCCACTTCCCTCACCCGCACCCCCACCACCCCCATCTTCAGGGGGATCCCTTCGCTGCTGTGGCGCGCGCCCACCAGGTGGTGGAGGCCCTGACGGAGGAGAACAAGGCGCTGCGCCAGGAGATGGAGGCGTGTCGGGAGAAGGTCGCCAGGCTGCACAAGGTATCTGACTTCAAATATGTGACGCCCGTGTACTTTAGGGTCACATTTTGAAAATTGGAAAATTTTGTTTTCTCACATGATATGAAAGTGTAGAATCAGAGCTTGAAAACAAGGTTTCACTTGTGGGAATCAAGGAAATATTTTGGAAGCTTTGACCTATTAAAGATGAAGGTTTAGAAAAGAGAAGTTCTGAGAAGTCAACCTTTAAAGTTTTATAAACATTTCCAAACTTTTGCACAAAATACACATTTAAAAACACAATAAGTGCTTTAAATGTTTACATCTGGATAGTGCTGAACTCCTTCAACGAGATCATGTTGAATGTGTTTTTCTGAAATATTTGAATCAAGATTCAAGAGGTTATTTGTCACATACATATTCATACGTGTACAAATACATATATGCAGTGAAATGTCATGACACCGGGTGAGTACGCACAATAAGCTCTAAAAATACTAAAATGTGCTGTATGTAAAATGTAACTGACACGAGGCGCTCGCGAGGGGCGGTGCCACAATCGCGTTTCTGGGTTCTACAATTATATAATATAATTGTATGATTCAATCCTCCTAAATGAAACTTACCTTAACTTACCTCCATGAATTTATAAAACAAAATTTGAAAAAATGCACAATTCACGTTAATACTTTTTTTTCGAGTTCATGCTCACTGTGCTATAACGAGTCCTCTCTTATTCTGTAACTTCTAAACGTTCCCATTTCCTGACTTTATTGTTTCCCAACAATGATAGTTTTAAGAAAGTGGCCCATTTCAGATCCCACACATGAAAACCTATCCCCAGGGGGCAGCAACTGCCAGAATGCAAATGGCAGGGTCCTTCATTCTGGGAGCACCCTGCCCCGCCGCCTCCCGCTGCCAGTTCCACAATATGATTGAGAGCCTGCTCCGCCCTCTTCTCGTCCTCCATAACAACAGGGAGAGGACGTTTTCACGGAGGAGTGAAATTTCTTGCTTCCGGTGTTTATTCGTTGTTGTTTCTTCAAAACATTGTCTACGGAACTGACGTCAGCGCAGCATTTATTACACCAACAGGACGCGGGGTTGTCACTCCCGGTTCGATACACTTTATAACCTGATTTCCCGGAATACGGAAGCATGATCTGGATATGCAGGTTTGCATTAAACTAATACTAACTACTAGTAACTAATGCTGATGGAGCCTCGAGCCTCATAGCCTCGACTTCTTAATGTTGATCTAATATTTAGAAATCAAACTCAGTTTTGAAAACAACTTGAGGAACATAAATCTGCTATGATCTCATTTTGGACCAAAAATGAGAATCTCCAACGTTTTTCACACACAGCCGACAGTACAGAACGGCGAAATGCACCGGGTTGAGATGCGGTGGGTCACATGTATGATACATGAAATGTAAAACATACAAAATATATATTCAGGTAAGTGAAGATGCGGTTAAGGTAACTGTGGAAAACAAAAGTACATGTTCTCCCTCCCTCTCCCCAGCTGGAGACAGAGATCCAGTTGGTTTCAGAGGCCTACGAGAACTTGGCGAAGTCGTCGTCGAAGCGCGAAGCTCTGGAGAAAACCATGAGGACCAAGCTGGAGCTGGAGGTCCGCCGCCTGCACGACTTCAACCGCGACCTCAGAGGTGCGCGCACGCCTTGGAATCGATCCGAAGAGAAGCCTTCACGCCGACCCCGCGACACCTGCCGTTTACATGTTTGTATTGATGTCGTTTCAGAGCGCATGGAGACAGCCAACAAGCAGCTGGCGGCGAAGGAGTGCGACACCTCAGAGGAACACCGCAGGACCATCTCTCAGCTCCTGGCGCAGAGTGAGAATCGCACTGAAGCGCAGTAAGACAGTTCAAAAACACGCTGCACACACACTCACCAATCTGCGCCGTGTGTTTGTGTGTTCAGACAAGGAGACGCTGTGTGAGAAGGAGCGTCTGGATCTGGAGCTCCACACTCTGCGCTCCTCCACGGATGACCAGCGTCGCCACATAGAGATACGAGACCAAGCGCTGAACAATGCCCAGGCCAGAGTGGTCAAACTGGAGGAGGAGGTGAGCGACTGGTTGAGAGATAAATGTAGTTATGGACCTAAACCTGACAATAGAAAACATACAACAAAGATGGTAAAATAATGATAATTAAATAAAAACCTGATCTAAGAAACAACCTAAAAATTGCAATATTGGATCTATTATTATTATTAAAATGAGATCCAGGCTCAAGCTTAGAAATTTTAAAGTTTTGCTTTAAAACCGGACGTTTGGATCTGCAGCTCACAGCTAATCTGAATAATACTGAATTACCGTTGCGTTTATGTAATGTGTCTATCAATACTAACAAAAGGTTCCTGTGTGTGTGTACGGTGCAGCTGAAGAAGAAGCAGGTGTACGTGCAGCAGGTGGAGCGCATGCAGCAGGCGCTGGCGCAGCTGCAGGCTGCATGCGACAAGAGAGAGCAGCTAGAGCTGCGTCTCCGCAGCCGCCTGGAGAGGGAGCTGGAGAGCCTGAGGATGCAGGTACAGATGCCTCACCTCCCCCCTGCTTCTCTGAGCGCTCAACTTGACTCCGCCCTCATTACTGGACCTCCAAGGTGCTCCCACCCTCAGCCCAGCGACTGTCAATATACCGGCCCTAGAGTGGAGGTTCTGTTAGAACAATGGCTTAGTTAGGCCTTTAAAAAGGATAGCAAAATAAAATGATCCAATCGTGTTATTATCCTGGAGAAAGCCTGTCCTCCCACCCCCGGGAACAGAGGGGTGTGTGTGTGTCCTGGAAGATTTCAATGTCCCAGACAAATGGGAGAAATATTATGTGTTTATTGAGCTTAAAAACAATTGATAGAATGAAATCAAGGCATGTAGATTTATGTTTTATTGAATATTAGAGAAATAATCAGTCCCCTTAGTTGAACTATTTAAAAAATAAATATTATGAATATTAGGACTTGAAATCAAAGGCTCTCGTGGTCACGGCTCCTCTTCCTCACTTGGACTTCTCACTCCCCCTCCCCAGCGTCATAGCTCCGCCCAGAGCTCTGGCTCCGCTTCCTCCGAGTACAACGCGGCGGCGCTGATGGAGCACCTGCGGGAGAAAGAGGAGCGCATCCTGGCGCTGGAGGCCGATATGACCAAGTGGGAGCAGAAGTATCTGGAGGAAAGTGTCATGAGGCAGTTTGCCCTGGACGCTGCCGCCTCCGTCGCCACCCAGAGGTGTGTGTGTGTGTGTGTGTGTGTGTGTGTGTGTGTCTATTAGTGGATTTTATTAGTGGTTGGTAATTAATAATCAAGTCTGACATTTGAAGCCTGGGTGGTTCTCTAGACCAGGAGTACAAAGGGAAGCAGGTGACTGTGGTTTTATTTTTATCATTAACTCTGCTCCTGCACGGTTGTACGGTTGTACTTCAACATTTACCGTGTGAACGCAGACGCTCGCTCCGGTCGCATGAGGCAAATCTGACCTAGTTTGTCAGCAACCACAAACAATCTGCTGAACGGGTCAACTGGTTCTACAGCTTAATGATAAGAGCAATAAACTTTACTAATCGTGAGCTAGAAAGTGTCACAAAACAAAAGTCTTGTAAGAAAGGACACATGTAAAAATAAATCCTAAATAAAATGAAGTTGTTCCCACATCAGAGTTTTAGACCAGATCATAAGAAAATTCAACGGATGTCGCCGATCTAAAAGTAAGATTCTAGGAACCGTGTGGTGACTTAATCGTTCTCTCGTGCCACCATTTCCAGGGACACGTCGGCGGTGGTGATAAGCCACTCCCCCAGCAGCAGCTACGACACCTCGGTGGAGGCTCGAATCCAGAAGGAGGAGGAGGAGATCCTGATGGCCAACAGACGCTGCCTGGACATGGAGAGCAGGTCGGCTGTGGCCCCAGAACCTTCCACCACCACTCTGAGTGTTGTTGTTGTTGTTGTTTCCTCCTCCTGGAAGCCCCGCTTTGACAACACACGTTGTGTCACTTGCTTTACGCTCTCACGGCCGTGAATCCTTTTTCTTGAAAGTCATCTGGGTGGAGCGGCTCCAGTCTTCCCTTCTCCCAGCAAATCATTGAAGCGTTTCCTGGGGGGTTCAGAGGCGTTACCATGCAGCTGAGAGATCCCTCCCCCGGCTTCAGGGTCGGCCCCAGGGGGACACCCTGACCCCATGAACGGACTTGGCTCACAAGGAGGAGCTGCAGTTATTGGTCCTCCTGGATCACCCGGCTTCTCCCGCTATCGCTGCGGCTTGATGTCATTTATATGAAAACCACCAACAGAATAGGATGCCAGACGCAGCCCTGCCAGAGCCCCACCGCACCACGCCCCTGGGGAACGGGTTCGACTCAACAAGGACGATGCCAACGCTCCTGCTGCGTTGCATAAGGACCGAACGACGAGCAACAGCGCCCCCTGTAGCCTGTGCTCCCTCTCGCTGAATGCCAGTTTGTCTGGACTGTTTTTGCAAATTCCAGTGATCCCTCAAGGGTTTGTGAGAGTCCAAAAAGTGGGTTTGTTCCACAGCCAGGACTCGATCCGTGTTGTTCCTCCTGCATCTGAGACTCCACCACCCGGTGGATCCTCATTTCCAGGCCGCGTGATTGAACTGTTGTTGGAACGTATCCTCCGCTCCCTCTTTTTAAAAATTAGAAGTTACACCTCGAGGCTAAAAACAGCCCAGGTGGCGTCAAGCTTTCCCCCTACCGAGCCAAGGGAGGGTTTACCAGAACCTCTGATGCCCAGAACTCTTCTCCAGGGCCCATCCAAACTCCTCCCCCTCGCTCTAACCTCATCACGACCCCAATTTGAGCTTCCCGGGTCTGCCCGGCGACCTCACCATCTGATCCCGCTCACCACTAGACACTAGACACACCACTCTCTCAAGTTCAGATTGGGCCGTCGCTCCAGGTTCCTCCATCGTGAGAGGAAAACTGAAAGAAGTAAAACAAAATACACTCCTGTGAATCTCTGGTTTCCCTGTTGTCGTGTTATCGCGCAGCATGTTGAGATCGTTGCCGACTGAATCAACTCCCGTCCTCTTCCTCCTCAGGATAAAGAACCTCCACGCTCAGATTATAGAGAAAGACGCCATGATCAAGGTTCTCCACCAGCGTTCCAGGAAGGAGCCCAACAAGTCGGACCCCCCCTCCGCCATGAGACCCTCCAAGTCCCTGATGTCCATCGCCAACACGGGCGGGTTGGGGCTCCTGTCGCACAGCCTGGCCCTCAGCGCCTCCCCCATCACCGAGGAGCGCAAGGACACCAGCTGGAAGGGCAGTCTGGGTGAGTCCACTGCTCCACGTGCACTTGTAGAGTTTATCAACTGGACTGAAGGTCCTTAAAAATGTCCTAAATTGAGCTTTAAAATCATTAGGCCATAATTCAAGGGATTGGCTCAAATTTGAGCTCTTAATTTCAACAGCCTGACTGATGCAGGAGTCAAGTTCTCGGCATCAGCGTCCACTTTTCCGATGTTCTAAAATCTTCACCCGACCTTGTCTCCCAGGGGTTCTTCTGGGTCCAGAGTTCCGTACAGACTCCCTGAGGACAGAGTCCATCTCCTCGTCCCCCTCCCCGGTGCTGCCCTCCACCCCCATGGCGGCGGGACACTCCAAAACCGGGAGCCGGGACAGCTGCACCCAGACGGGACAGGAGGCCAGCAAGACCTCCGCCCTGCAGAGCATGACCCTGCCGGCGAGGCTCAGCACCAGCCCGGTCTACATCCCCGACCGCATGGCAGGCAAGCCGACCGACCGTCTGTTCCACCCACCGACCGACCGTTCCACCCACCCACCGACAGTCTCCGTCTCACCACAGGTCTCTCTCTCTCTCTCTCTCTCTCCCCCCAGACGTGGCCGTGTTTCAGAGCAGCACCCTGGAGAGGCGAGCTCCAGTCCACTCCCACCTGCAGCCCCAGGCCACGCCCACCCAGCAGGAAGTGGACAGCGACTTGGTGGAGATCCTCATCTGAGTCCACGGGACAGTAGGGAAAAGCGGCTCCTCTCTCTCCGGGGCCAATCACACGAACTCAAAGAGATGTTGGACGCCGCACGGTAAAGACGTAGGCACTTCCTGGTGGGCCGGTGTCCTCCCGGCGGGCGGCACATAGCACCGACCTTCAGTCAAGGTGAAGGATGACGTTTTGGTGTTGAGAGGTTCTCTGTGAAGGGTGGGGCTGTTAAAATGCACTACTTTGACAAGATGTTTTCAAAAATACTTAAAACCATTTCCGCTCGGGTGGTTGGCGTCCACTTTGCTCCGTTGGCCGATCGCATTTCCGCGGCGGGACGGATATTTTGGGAGCGGAGCCTGCGACTGGCTGCGGACGGCAACCGGGAGAGAGGCAGCGCTGCAGGTTCCACTTCCTGTCGGGAGGTTTTTAAAATCTCGCGCGTCGTTCAGTCGACCTCTCTGACCAAACGTACCCGACGACTATTCATCGCATCCATTGCACTACTTTAAGAGAATGTTCCTTTTGTTTTTATCAATGACTACACACATCTGACGTAGATATTTGTATTTATGTGTGATTTGTTACCAGAGTTGGACATGGACATTTCGGTAAGTGAAAATGTAAACGGCAGTGCGTCCTCGCTCGTTTGAGACCGGGTTGGCGAAGGGAGCGGAGGCGGTTTTGCAAGCGGACGAGCACAGCTTCAGCGTCTGGCGAAAGAGTCGTGAGGCTCGCTGCGCAGGGGGTGGAGGCGGTGTTACGAACGGTTGCGGCGTGAACCATTTCTCCGGCTCTTCTGCCCTGTGTCGTCCCCGGCTGCCGGTCCCGAAGGTGTCGGTGAAGTGGGCAACTCCTCCACTTCCTGTTGAGACACTCTGCACCCCCACTCCGTAGAGGGATCCTCGGCCCGGTTGTGTTCGCGTCAGCACGTCGTACGGACGGTCGATCCGGGCCCGGCCCCAAAACACTTCACCGATGGACGCGCGTCCGTTTGGCGGGTTCCGAAGCTTCCGCCGCGAACCGGCACCTTCCTCTCCAAACCAAAAGGTCCCACGTTCACCGCTCGGGTGTTTCCCCGGCGTGTCCGTTCCACATCAGCCCCCTAACTCCACTCATCGTTTCCTTTCCCGGTTCTTGATTCCGTCGCGTTTTCTGTGTTCTTTGGACTCGTCTCCGGCCGGATTTTAACAAGGTTAAGTCGTCTCACAACTCGCCCGCACCCAGAAGCCCTTGCTGCACTCCGCCGGCACCTGCAAACAGACCTGCACGGTTAAACCAAGAGTCTTTGTTGCTTAAAAAAAAAAAAAAAAAGCCGAAACCTCAGGACCGGAACACGGCCGCTGCTCTGGTCCCTAAAGCTCCTCTACCGTTTCTACAAGTTTGTACATGAACCACTATTTTAGGAGCGTTTTGAACGTATTGCCGAAAAGTCAATCTGTGAGTGTTAAAGCAGCAGTGCAGCCTGTTACGTGTCGTACCACGTGGTTGTTGTAGGTCAGCCATGTTGGATTCGTTACTGAATTCCTAAAACACGGTTTAGGATTTTTATTCAAACCAAGTGACCTTCTGCAGAGATGAGCGTTCCGCTTTCAAAGCGTTTTTACATTTTGATACTTTTTTCGTTTTTAGATCAAAAACCTCTTTTTGAGACAGATTTTCCAGCTTTGTATGAAACGGTTTGAAGGGTTTTTGTTTGTTGGTTTGGAGGAAACACAAAGTGAGAATGTCAAACAGTACAAACTTTCAACTTGTATTTTACTTTTGTAGCGGAGTTCTCCGCGAGCACACTTATGATATTCTCACTAACTCTTAATGTTTTTCTAATTATTATTGGGCTCTAATGTTACGTATTTGGAAGCAGACGATCTTCCGGTGTGCCCATATATCCAGCGTTTTGATACTAAGTATATTTTGTATTTATTCCTTTTTGGTAGAAATTAATCGATCAAAGACTTGAATGTGGTTCAGAATTTCCCCCTTGTGGCCAGTTCAACTGGTTCAGTCTTACTTCTCTTCCACTTTGCAGGAATTTGATGCAATTTTGTTCCAAACAAAACATTTCCGTAGCGACGAACGCATTTCAAACACCAGACGTCTGCATTTTCAATCGTTTTCTGTTCAAAGTAAGAGACTTGATTTAACGATCAGAAAATGGATTTACAAGTACGTTCACGTGTGAATCTCTGCTGCTGGACCTATTAACACGTGATTCCTTTTCTCAAGCAATAACTTTAGAATTTGATCTGAGTGGAAGTTTCTGTGACAGAATTTGTAATTCCTATTGAGTTACTGTTTTAAGGTTCTGGATTTACACGCCTGTTCCTCAAAGTCCATTTATTCCTGTTTAATTTGTGAGAAGAAGTTGAATGTTAAGAATTTGTGACTAAGGTTTTAAGCACTCAGTGCCTCGTTCCGATTTCAAGTTTTTACACATTTCCAGTTAAAAAAAGGATTTTTGGCCTTTTGGTTTAAGTCCTTTAGATCTTTTTTTGTTTATCTGACAAGTTCCCCAAAAAATAACAGTCTCCGATTGTTTGTTTCATAAAGGAGTCGACTGTTAGTGTTAATTTAATTATTTTGTTAAATAAAATACTTTTGACAACATTCAGAGCTGTTGATTTCTACACAATTCAATGTTTTGTCACGGGTCCGGTGCCTTGCTCAATGGTGTTCATATTGCTTTTGAATACTAACTTAAGTTAAAGAGTCATTAAACAGTTTAAAAAAACAAACAGATGCTCTAACTTGGTACATAGAAAATATTTTTATTAATAAACTGCACAGCAACAGAGTTTGTTTGTAACTTCATATTTAAATGATTTAAAAGAAGCCTAAAGATCGTAACACAAGGGGTCCCAAACTGGGGTCCCTGGAGGTGCTGCAGGGGGTTTATTATTCTGTTCACATTGTTTAAGAACCCCTGACCTAACGTAGAAGACGAGGAAGTAAAGACGGAGGACGTGTCGCGCTGGGTCTTGTTCAGAATGTACGGACGTTTTATACATAACGAGAAATGTACCAACTTTTAAGTAAAGTCATCTGAGTCATCGTAAAAAAATATTTTACGGAACGAATTCCGATCCGATACAGAGATTCTCCATTTCAATTCATGTATGACCGGGTCCAAGTTTAATTTAAAAGGGAAATGGTTGCCATCACGTCCGGAAGTGTGTGTTGTACTGCGTTATCTGCGGATCCAGAGCCAGCAGTTGAGCAGGACGGCCGACAGCAGGAGGGAGAAGAGAGCGAGCTCCGTGCTCCTCCGCTCCGTGTTCTGTCGCTCCAGCGAGGCCAGACGCCGGCTCATCTTCATCACCTGGAGAGGGAACGGTACAACAGACAAATACTTCAACGAGATACTACATCACGGGGGGGGGGGGGGTAATTAAGGTACACAGTGGTCTACCTGTCTCCTGAGGATGATGATCTCCACCGCAGCTCCACCCTCATCCTCCTGATTCCAGCTGTCTACACCCCTACAGCGAGCGAGCCAGGGAGGGAGGGCGAGAGAGAGAAAGGGGTCCATAAAAAAAAAAAAACAGTATGAGTTTCACCCACAGGGGGCGCTGTGCGGTTGAACATCCACACAGATTCCAGAACAGCTTATATGGAAGGATTCATTACAGAAGGAATACTAATAATATTTGCAGCAAATCACAAAGTACCATAAATATACGACAGTACAAAGTATGAGGTCAGAGCTCACAGTGTTCACAACAAAAGGGAGATTTCAGAACTGGTAGTGAGGAGTTTTATCTCAGCAGTAATTCAAGTTCGATCAATAAAGATTCCTCAGAGGCTCCGCCCCCTCATCACCTCTTCCTGGACGACTCCGTGTTGACTGGAGCAGCGGGCGGCCCCGGTGTCGGCGGGGCACCGAACCTGCATTCCAGAGACAGAAGGACAAACAGTCTGTCCCACGTCCTGCCACTGCATGGCGGAGTGCAGCAGGCTGCCAGCAGGGGGCGACGCAGCAGAGGCTGGACGTTCCGCGTCAAGTGAAGCAGGCAGACAGCGTGTTCAGAGCGGGCAGACAGCGTGTTTAGAGCGGGCAGACAGCGTGTTTAGCGCAGGCAGACTGCGTGTTTAGCGCAGGCAGACTGCGTGTTTAGCGCAGGCAGACTGCGTGTTTAGCGCAGGCAGACTGCGTGTTTAGCGCAGGCAGACTGCGTGTTTAGCGCAGGCAGACTGCGTGTTTAGCGCAGGCAGACTGCGTGTTTAGCGCAGGCAGACTGCGTGTTTAGCGCAGGCAGACTGCGTGTTTAGAGCAGGCAGACTGCGTGTTTAGCGCAGGCAGACTGCGTGTTTAGCGCAGGCAGACTGCGTGTTTAGAGCAGGCAGACTGCGTGTTTAGAGCAGGCAGACAGCGTGTTTAGAGCAGGCAGACTGCATGTTTAGAGCAGGCAGACTGCATGTTTAGAGCAGGCAGACTGCATGTTTAGAGCAGGCAGACTGCATGTTTAGAGCAGGCAGACTGCATGTTTAGAGCAGGCAGACAGCGTGCAGCGCTGCAGGCAGGATGAGATGAGCGTCAACTCATCTGCTGAGGTTCTCGTCGCACAGACTTCAGAGGCAGTTTGTTCAAACATTTTCACATGTGTGGTTTGGAAAACTTCGCCCTTCCCTCTTTTTGCCATCGTTCGTGCTCGTGAACCTCAGCAGCACAACGTCAGGTAGCCGCTGAAGCGCTCCATGGACGGATGAAAGAAGGAAACAAGGAAGCGTCCGCGTGCAGGGTGTTGAACACTGCAGTCTGGACCCATCACCACCGGTCCGCACTCAGAAGCAGAGAGACAGCTCCGCATGCATTCTGTCTGTCTGCATTCCCAATGTGTAGCCGGTCGAACAGCAGCCTGACCTGCCGCTGACCGCCTGCACCAGGCCCTGCGATGCCTGCAGGCCAAACAGAACGGCGGCACGGAGAACAGAGTGAGCGGAGGGGAGGCCGGGCGGGGCGGGAGGAGGACGAGGAAGACCCGAAACAAGACTGGAGGAAGGAAGGAAGGAAGAGAAGGAAGGAAGAGAGGAAAGGGAGGGTCATGTGACAGGAAACCCAGATCAAACCAATCTCATACTGAAGAGAAAACAAGTTTCCATCACTCGGTTTCTTTACCCAGAATCCCCTGGGGCTTCTAGCTCCTCCCACCAATCAGGACTCAATTGGAAGCTGCTCTGTAGGCGACGGACACGCTGCTCCCCCTGCAGGCAGCACGCAGTACTGCATGCATCTGATTTTTCAGATGTCATGACTATAAATAACTATAAATCATTATCTTACAAATTATAACTCAAACCTACTCAAACCACAATTATCTCCCGCTGGATAATCAAGAGAGTCAGCTTAAAAAGACTCACAGGAAAATATAAGTGCATTAATTGCAATCATTGTAATGTTCCACAAACCAAAGGTTTCACTGATTTCGAGACCATCATGACGTATAAACACACAGAGAAATGTCAATTCTGACACCATGACTTGTCTGGCAGCGTCTCAAATAAGAATGCACAACCAGGATTAGTAATGATAATCTCAAAAAAAGAAAAAAGATGGACACATTAAAGCGTCCATCAGAGAAGGTAGAATTAAAACAGTCAAATTTTGTATCCAGCCATCAATGACGAAGTGGACTTTGGGCCTCTCTTCTGACCTTCTGACAGTAATAAAGGTTGTGTGTGTGTGTGTGGCGTCTCTACATCAGATTGCATTGCTGTTACATAGTTCTTCTCTACGGAATAAAACATTCAGGATTTGAGAAACAACTTTTTCTTGATATTGACATAAATGAGTCTTAAGGTACAAACACCACGTAGCTCAGAGGGGCCCCTCTGTGCGCGTCAGACGGGTTTTCTATGAAGGCTGGGGGGCCCGATGGTGTGGGCCCCGTCTTGCCACCGCCCACTTGACTGTGTCCAACTGTCGTTCACGGGTGTCAAGCGAATGTCATGTTGCTGGATTTGGGGGCCTGTCGCTTTAACAGATTGCACTGTGGGTAATGTGGGAGCCTTGGCCAAGCCACGCCTGGTTATTTTCTGAGAAAGGAGGTCACACACTTGTTGCGTATTATTATTTTATTCTAATAATTTAGAAGGTCTACTACCTGCCCTCAAATAGATGCCAAACAGAAAAGTCCAAAGAGAAGTGCCTTACGGTGTGGAAGGAAATCAGTAACTGTTCCAGTTGCCACTGCAGCGCTCTGCTCACAAAGTACACGTTGAGTCACGTTCAGTGTTTTTTCCTGCTCTGCTGCCTAACGTCAGTATTTCACTATCAATGACCACTAGTCTGTTCATGGATTATACTAATTATATTAGATTTCTTTATTTGCTTCCCATAATTTGTTTTCATCATATATTTTCATCTCAATATGTTTTATTTTTAATATTTCCTTCACTTAAGATAACACTGTGATAAAAAAAAAATATTTTAAGTCTCAGCTCTCCTCCTGTGATCGCCTCATCCACTCAGATGACAAAACCATCACAGCAAGAGGTCGGGGTCGGGGGTTCGAATCCCCGCGTGGCTCAGTGGTCAGCGGGTCGTATTACATTACTTACGAGCTGGGTGGGGGGCTCTGCACCACCAGGGCGTTTCTGGGGTGGGTGGGGGTTCCAGGCGGAGTCCTGCCGAAGCCCTGGTCGCTGTAGGACCTCCTCATGGGGCTCTGAGACCGAGTGACAGAACAATAATTATTATTAATAATAATAAATACATATATCATGACAAAGTTGCTCTGCTGATGCACCTCGTACACAATCATCCTACGTTTGGTCTGTTGGCTTTGTGATGGAGCGCTGACACAGCGCCCCCTGGTGGACGGCGTATCCACGACAACCGAGTGACGATACATTGAGAAATTTCAAACTTCTGATTGACGACGGTGTCAGAATCTCATTTTCAACAGGAATAAACGTGTTTCCAGAATATATTTAGTTTGCCTTTTTACTCAAGACTCTCAATGATAAAACATTGTAATTATGTTCTCGAGAAATTAGACATTTTCCCTCCATCGCTGGTCACTATGAATAACCAACAAAAACAATGAAATCAGAATTAACGTTTAAACATGAGAACCAGAGCTTCACCACTAGTGTTGACCAAGCTCAACAGGAAGGTCCTCCATTTTGTTTCTTCCGCATCAAGATGGAGCCGCAGGCCGATCCACCAGGGCGCAACACAGAGTTGAGGTTTTGGAAACCTAACATCGACAGTAGAATTGCGTACGAGTTGCGACGTGAAAACCTCAGTTCCTGGGAACTCTGACCTGCACGGATTCCCTGGGGAAGAGCTCTGGGTCTCTGGACTCCCAGCACGGCTCCAGGGCAAAGGGGGGGCTGAGCGCCGCCTTAGCCGGGGAGAACATCGGCCTGGGACTCATGTCAGCACCTTACCGGGGGAGGATCAGGTTCAGAACCCACAACCAACCCACACACACCAAATGTTATGATACAGACGAGTGCTGTTGAGGTCGTGGCATCACAACCTACAGACCCCTCCGTTGGCCCGTCAACTATGGGTCTTCAGGGTCCCAAAATCCGGACCACAACCCCATTCGCCCGGGGAAATTCCTGAGATCTGATCCGGACCCACCCGAGATATTGCAGTATTTCCCAACAGACCCGATAATAAAGATTGCTCTTAAAATGTTTATCTTTTTTGCCTGTCAATGTGGGATGAAATGGAAAAGGCAGAATATCAGCAAGATTGGGACACCACACAAGAGGCAGCGCCCAGAAACTTCCCACCACACCCACCCGTGTAGGTCAGCCTATCGGGGACGTGCATGCTGTAGGCAGGCGGCGGCTCCCGAGGCTCCGCCCCCCAGCGCTGGCTCGGCCCGGCGCTCAGGTGCTCGGGGATGCGCATGTTCTTGCTGATGGCCTCGGTGAAGGTGGGGTCTCGGATCCGGGACCCTCTCTCCGGGTGCGGGGGGAAGGACGCCATGACAACCAGACCTTTAAACATGGTAAATAAAATAAATAAACACATCCCCAGAAGAGTAGACAAAGGGAAACACCGTTTTCCAAAGTGGAAGAACTTCAAGCAGGTCAGCCGATACGTTTCCATAGCAACGTGAGGATGCTAAAGCAGCTCCAAGCCGATCATGTGTCAGTCGCCTGAATTACAAGTGAATAGGGTTGGCAATACTGACAAAAACAAATATCACAACATATTTTGATAAATATCTCAATGTTGATAATTTCAAAATATTTTGGGGATGACCGTCGGTGCCCTCATAAGATATTTAAACAGTAGGAATATTATAATAGGGTTGCCAATATCCCAGCCTGAAACTTTAAAAGTTCAGCAAACTGCATTACTTTACTGCTCCTTAAAGGCGTTTAAATAACGATAACATGACATTACCATAACCACATACCTAGACCAGATGTATGTAGTCCTGAATCTAGAATTACATCAAAAGTTATGGCAACATTTTAAAATGAGTTCATTTACCCATCCTAGTATCTTACGCAGACAGGCAACATAGATGGCTTATCACTGTTGTAATGGTGTTTTCATTATTTACTCTTGTTAATCATTAAAAATGAGAAAGAAAACACATCACTGCAGGCAGCAATGCATGGGGTCCAGCTTAGTCGCCAGCAATTGCACCAATGCCAACAATGGGATCAATTGCAGACCAAATAAAGAAAAATCTGAAAAATTATGCAAATGGTGGGCAAATGAGATATTGATTAAAAGTTATACGCTTGTCGTAGGGCCACCTATTCACCAAAGTACACCAGATTTTTCACAGTGCCTCAGAGTCATATCCTGTACATATCTACCAAAGTCGATAATGATAGCACAATGCCGTTTATGTGAAATAGGCCCCGTACAGACATCTTTTGTAAACTAAGCAAATGTCCATTGGATAAATTGTATTTGGGGAAGTTCAGACATGCTGTGGTCCAATTTTGGTAAACATTGGACCAAATTCAAATCAAAAAAAATGGCCATTGAAAGTTATACGATTGCCATAGTGCCACCTATAGATGAAATAAACTACCAAATTGGATGATGATAGCACAATGTGTTGATGAGTTAAGGCAGATATGTGAAATAGGCCCCGCCCCGAAATTTCTTATAAACTTTGAAAATTAAATGGGGCCCAAACTATGGGGCATAGCAAAGGTCCATTGGACAAATCGAATTTGAGGTAGTCCAGACATGCTGTCATCCAAGTTTGGTTTCAATTGGGCTGTATCTGTAGGAGGAGTTAGGATAAAACCGTTTAGGACAAAATTTGAAATAGCGGACAATCTATCATGACGCAAATGGCCGGCGCTACGCGCAATAGACACGGCATATCCCAAGGGATTCATGGATGCCAGAATTTCTAGAGTTTCTACAACCAGCGTTTCGAAAGTTATAGAGTTCTGCAGGGATGACATTTTTGTAGGCCAACCCAGAAGTTAGAATTGCCCTGGTTCCCTCGACAAAAATGACAATTGATTTTTCCATTGGATTTTGGATTACTGCAGAAAATAAGCTCTGTGACAAAACAAAAGTTTGATACTTACACATTTTGTTCAGCAAGATAAAATGCATAATACATGCATATTAATTTTTATTTGCGGTTATCATGGTAATCAGCTCTATACCACATGTGACCACGGTATCCCTGATCAGAGTCACTTTAAATTACGCTCACTGTTCCTGTGGGCAGTGTGAACTGTGAACGTGATTTCTCCACCATCAACAAGGTATTGGGCTACAACTCAGTTACTAAACAATGAAGATTTCAATAAATGGGCTTCCTGTGGCAAAATGCCCATATCCTAATGCCATGGTGAACTTTTTCTCCAAGCCAAGGAAGATAAAGTTCAGCAATGAATCATGCACGCTATGTTCATGATGTGTGCGATTGTTTTTGCAAAGGTCATTGGTTACACAGCTTATTTTTATGCAGTTAATGCAGCTTATTAAGTCGTCCTTTACCTGTGATTTCTTTGTTTTAAGTCTTGAATATACACTGCGTTCCAAATTATTATGCAAATGATATTTTTCTCTGATTTTCCTAAATAGTGGATGCAAATGACAGTCAGTATAATTTTCAAGTCATCAACTGTTAGGGCATAATTTGAATGTTATTGAACAAACCTCCCAATGATAACAGTATTTTTTTCAAAAATAAAAACTCAATTTGTCTGGCAGAAACCTTCCTCATTCTGCCTTCTGCCTTCTGCTGCGCCAGCTGACCGCGCCAATATTCACCTCATCTGTTTGGAGGTTTTTCGGTATGTACCACAAGGCCTGAAAAAAACTCTAGGGTAAACAGTGCCCCGTGTCACGCAATGATGACGCAGTGATGCAATGACACAGTGAAGATTCTCTGTGACCAATCAGTAGTCTGCAGGGTTTTCATGTGACCTTTTGGTATTAGCTAGCTTGGAACCTCAACGGAGTTAACAGAAATTTTTAATTTTTAATTTTATTTTTTTTACAAACTACTCCTTCAGATATAGTCCGATGTGGATCTTCCTGCACTTCATACTGGACCCCTAATAATAATTATAATAATAAGTGCAGGCAGAAATACACAGGGTCCAGTTTGGTCATGTTGGGTTTGTTTTAGTTTCCCGGGTTCTCTGAAACGCAGTACGATTTTCCGAGTTTACTTGAACGCAGTATGGGCACTCTCAGTGACGGGTGGCCGTTTGGTGCAGTGTTGGGCCAACACGTTATTTGTCGAGTTTTTTCCTTGGATTACATTTTCAAGTTAAATTTTCATGAAATACAATTAACGTTGTGGTATTCCTGTACATAATTACCACTGCCCAGCTTTTATTTTTCCGACGCCTCGCTGGATCTTGAACGCATCACTCAGTCGCACATTTCAGTGTTTGTGGGATGCACTGTCAAATTTAAGAATTCTTTTCTAGCTAGTTCTAATTAGGTTGTATTCTTTTTTCCATTAATGCGGAACAGAAATGTGGACCAGGGATTCAAAATATCTACCAGGTAAGAAGCTATATCAATACACACATAAATCTATAGTTTGTTAACATCTAAAAAAAAAAGACTACAGAGTGACCGAGCCTAGACCGCACACTGGACACGGTCCAACTGGACATTCTCAATCAGAACCTGTACATTTATATTTAATAATATGATGATAATATGATCATAAAGAGTCTTACTGTAAATGTCATCTTTGTCATTTTAGAGAGACATATGACGTGTCAGTTAACCAGAACTACTGAATATTTTGGGTCAAAGTTGTTCGGTTTTTCACTAATATCTGCTCCGTACGTGTATCGATTTGGATGAAATTCAAACCATGGTCCCATGGTTTGAATGTCTGCTTGTGACATCTCAGCCACGTTTCAAGCTCATGCCCAAGTATGTGTTCCAGATCGTTTGAGCCCGGTTGGACATATTTCCGCGTCAGGTGTACTGTCTCGTCTGTGTAATATTGCTAAAAATTTGGTCGGTTTTTCGCTAATATCGGCTCCGTATGTGGATCGATGCCGATGAAACAAGACGTCAACCCGTGTTCGTGGGATTTGCCGAAGTTGGTGTTCCAGATAGTTTTAGGCTTCAAAATTCAGAGAATATTTTCCCGAACAATAACATGAGTTGTATTAGGGGTGGACTCCTAATAATAAAAACCTGCACAAAAACAACAAGGTTGCCTCATTTCATACTGGGGCCTTAAATATCTTATTAGTTATACCAGTTACCCTATTAACCCTACTTAACCCCTAATTGCTCCTGATGGCTGCGTCCGTCGGTCTTTGAACAATTGTAAGTCGCTTTGGATAAAAGCGTCTGCTAAATGACTAAATGTAAACCCTATAAAATATAGGGGAAAATGGGACATTTTAACCAGCTGCTCATTACTCCTGAATCAGGGCTCAAAAATAACAGTTGCCTGGGATGGGAAACCACATTTGGGCTATTTTCAACCATCGTTTTTTTTTTAAACACTTTTCAGAATCAGAATCTGTTTATTCCGCTTGGATTTGTTCGTTTCTCTACAGACAATTAGCATTAAAAACATTAAGTCCTAAAAATAAAATAATGAAACCAAAGCAAAAAAATACCCAAAAATGCAAAACAGAAATAGCCAAATATGTATTATGTTAAATAAATAACAGGGTATACCTCCCTATGTTTAGAAATTACCAAGCAAAATGTGTTTTCCTGGTTCACTGATTGACTCAAAAAAATGGTGTGAAAAGCTTAAATATTGAAAAATGGATTATAATTACATGGGATATTATCCCTCAATTATTAAATGATTCAAATTCCTTTTTGCCAGTCAAGTTAGCAGCGTTTCCTGAAATGACACCCGGTAGAAAACATGTTAAACCCATAAACGAACACAGTTTGACTGATTAATTAACTTTATTAGCATAAGTTGTGGACTTTATCATATCGTTGAGAGCTGTTCCAAATGAGCCGTCTTGGCTCTAAAACACCGACACCACAACCTGCAGTTTGGTTCGTCCTCATGAGGGTCAGTTGCCATCAAACAGCCGATTCTGTTGGATTCGGTTCCAATTACTCAGGTCGATCTCACCTGAGCGGCGGAGGATCAGCTCAAGGTGTCGCGGGGGGCGGGGGGAGGAAAACCCGCTCGAAGGCCGCTTTACATTCGGGAAAAGTTCCACAAGCGCCGGGACTTGAGGGCTGCGAGCGGCTCCTTGGCCGGAGCCTCGGGTCCAGGCGTCAGAGCGTTTGGAGCGAGTCAAGCGACGCCCTCGAGGCGACGTGCGCGGCTCCTCCGGGGCGGGCGCCGGCGAAGCGGAAGTGACGTCAACGCGTAGGCACGCCGATCCGGCGTCAACTGCCGGTGACTCGACGTCACCGGAAACTAACGAAGATGTAACACGTGAAATAAAGGAAGGAAAACGTCACGTGCATTGACGTAATCAAGAAAAGTCTAATTCGTAAATATGGAGAGAAGAATGACTGATGGATTCGTCTACTTTATTGACGCCATTTCATTTCATTTTTTTATTCATGTATTGGGTTTAATTGGATTTTTGCCTTTTGAAATGTTGTGCATTTGAACGTTCCGGTCGAAACAAAACAAATCAAAAATCCTTATGTCTGTTCTGTAAATCCAAAGTGGATACATCTTGTTTTTAATTGTCCTCTCACTCTGTGAGTCGAAATTCATCAAACATCGTTGTATTTAATCGGTTTAAACTGTGACCACAGGTTTCCGTTCCACAGCTTGGGTTGTCAGATGAGGAATGAATTAACTACACCGTACACATTCATTTATCCTTAAAACACAATTTAATATGTTTACAAAGTAATAATCAGTGCTTTACAAACAGAGGAGTCGAGGAAAGCGGCACTTTGTTGGAGTGGTGACTGAACCACAAGTCGGAACACGGGGTCAATAAAGACGAAAGAAAACCAGATCATTGTTAGTAATGACTTTAAGCAGAAACGGTGTGGCTGCTTCCCAGATAAATGAAGATAGAACTACACTCACACATCCACGCACGCACGCACGCACACACACACACACACACACAGTTAACACAGGCACATAGTGTAGAGATGCCAGACAGATAGATAGATAGAGCATAGAGGTGTTTTGCAGGTGAACTTACATTATATTTAGCATGCAGACAGTATATGATTACATATCAATGCCACACACACACACACACACACACACACACACACTATAGTGCGTATGGATCAGGTATCAGTGAGACAAGATGGAGAAACATTTATATAAATCAGTACCAACAGGCAGATTGCTGCTGTGGTGCTGCTCGACAGGTCGGGCCCTGGTTACCTCTCGGGGCCTTCATTAACCCTGTGGCCCTGCTAGACCTACTCAACTCCAGCGTCTTGCTCATGAACACTTCTGACACAAACTCCCACAAAGCGCTTGTCATGGTTTCTGAACACAATCAAATTCTAAAATTAAATTTCCCCTAATAAAAAAGACACACAATAAAGTTTTCACACAAAGGCATTTGATATGTGTGTGCGTGCGTGTGTGTGTGTGTAGAAGCTGTAAACAGCTTTTACACATTTCAGTTCAGCTGATTGGGCAGTTTGGCACATGTGGGCTCCTGTAGATTTTGGCAGTGTGTGTCGCTGTACAGTGATAAGAGGTAAACATTGTCCAGACCCTCGACCTGGAAGGAAAAGCTTCAGAGTGAACGAGTGACAAGTCATCACAAAAGGCAATAAATAGAAAATAAATGAAAACAAACTGCAAGATCACCAGATCACATTACCCGTCAAAAGAAAAACAAAAAACAGTAAAACGTCATCGTGGTAAATTCTGCTGCCTACCAACTCTTCCTCAAACTTGATCGTCGATGGTAAACTGTGTTTAGCCGTTTCTATTGTTAAATTGTTTTTGTTGTTGTTGTTGTGCCATAAAATAAAACAGAAACAATTAAATTGATAATCACAATTATTTGTATTAAAATTAACTATCAACTTAAATGTCCTGATGGTGACGGAGCGAATGTGTGCATCGTCATTCTCTCTGAGTGGATTCATTTGCAGAAATCTAAAGGTGGAGAGGCCGCTTGGTCGGCAGGTGGAGAAAGCAGCAGCGGTGCAGCGGTGGAGCAGAACAGTGCATTGTGGGTAAAGTCTGTTTGGCCACAAACCAGTTCCAACCAGTTCAAACAAGTTGGGTTTCATCGTCATGGCACTGATCTGGTTTTGCCATAAGGCCGTCGCTGGCACGCATTACTTTTTTTGTGGAGCAGTTGGAGGGAGTGCCGCCTGCAGGTGGGTGGAGCTCCAGCGCCCCCTGCAAGTGCATGGAGCTCCAGTTCCCTCTGCAGGTGGGTGAGGTTCCCCCAGGAGGTGGATGGAGCTCCCCCAGCAGATGGTGGAGGTCCATTTCCCCCTACAGGAAGGTGGAGCTCCCACAGGACGCTGCGTCTGGAATGTAGATCTGATCTCCACTTCAGCTTCTGATTGGACCATGCAGCAGAGGCCGTCTGGATGGACCAATGAAACGATCCGATAGGATCCATCGGTGACCTCCCCAAGCTCCGCCTGCTTCCATCCTGCCTGGTTAGCTTGCCGTTAGCCGATAGCTAGTAACACTGCAAAGTGATCTTCTTCACTCCTTGCCTTGTTGTGTTTCCGTGGCAATGCTGGGCAAGCGGTCTGGCGTCAGCTGGTTGCTAGGAAGCACTCCAGGTCCGGCCGGAGGCGGGAGGAGGAGCGAAGAGAGACGATGGGGACGAGGAAGAGGAAGAAAAGGAGGAGGAAAAGGAGCCGGGTCGGGACCCTCAAACTCACGTCCCCCTGATGATCTCCTCGTACTTGGGCGGGGCGTCGCAGTAGGCGGGGCCAGAGGGGGCGGAGTTCTCATCGCCGCTGCTCTCAGGGCGTCCTGTCACCTCCTCATAGGAAGGGGGCGGCGTGGAGCCCGAGAGGCGGGACGCCGCCGAGAGGGGCGGGTCCTGCACGTACAGGGACCGCTGGTTCTGCTGGGGGGGCGCACCGCCCGATCGCCCCACCCCACCACCCCGCTCCACCCCACTCACCTGTCGGGATAGACACATGCCAAACACACACATCACTTCCTGTCTGAAATCCACTATCTGTTACAAAGTCCAAGAGTGTTGATACAGCTGATATCTAAATGACTGTCATGCACTTACCGTAAATCAATGTGATGGAGCTAAATCAATGTAAAATTTAAACCAGTGAAATTATTGGCTGTATTATTATTATTTATGTTATTGTTATTATAATAAGAATTATTATTATTATTACTATTATTAGTCCTACGGGATGGATCCCCAATTGTATTTATATTATTAATATTTGTATTTATTTTTTTATTCACAGAATTCTTTGGGCTAAAAGTGTCCGGAACAGGACAAATCAGCGAGTGCATGATGGGTTTTTTATTCTTGGATCGAATCAGAGAAAATAGTACCCTAAAGATTGAAATAGTCACGTAAAAATGTCAATTATTTTCCGGTTTCATGGAAAAGTAACCCATCAAAAAAACATGAATCCACAGAAACTCGTGACAACGTCGAGTTGAGTCCACCAAATTGTGGGAATGAATGATGTGTTCATGTACTAGGAACATGCGGAAAACTTGAACCCTTGAAATTGTAATTAGTCACAGAGAGACATCAACGCTTCAAAATGTAATTCCTCACTCACACAACTAAAATTCATCCTGCGTATTGCTGTCTGCAGCTATATTTATTATTATCTCCAACTAGCTACGGTGAAGGCCCCGTCCACTCACCACCACAGTGGGCCGGGAGACGTGGTCCTGCGTGGCATCGGCCTCACGGTGCACCAGGACCCGGGGCAGGCTGTGGGGGCAGCGGCCCGCCCCCAGGTAGCGGTTCTGGGTGTAGGCGGGCCGGCGGCGCGTGGCCTTCTGCAGGTGACACCTCCAGAGGAGGAAGAGCGCGATGATGACGAGCAGGGCCACGCCCAGCAGAGGGACCACCATGTAGACTGTGTCGGCCCGCTCTGAGCGGCCGTCAGCACCGCTGCTCACCGTGTAGATGCTGCGGGTCTTCCAGAACTCCATCTGAGAGGAACACTGGGTTAAGTCCTCTGAAGCAAACCGATAAGTCAGGGATAACGGCCATCCAGCCGGTCATTATCCCCAAATAACCCCCGACAGGGTGATCAGGCCTGGTATCACTACGAAGGGGGTGATTTAGTGATAATGACCGTCTGGCTGCACCTTTTCCTACCTATTACACACTACTTACTAGATAAAATAATACATTGAGTCAGAATATGAATTTAAAATGATTTTATAACCAGTACGTCCAATTTAAGCACTTCCTCAACTTTTAACTTGCGTCATCATAGCTGCAGCAGCAGAACTCACTGACACTGTACCTGTTTCCATGGTAATATATAATATGCATAGTACACAGTGTAGTATCAAGTATTCAGTGTGCTATCAAGTACACACTATGCTATCCAGCATGCAGTGTACTATCCAGTACGCACTGGACTATCCAGTACACGGTGTGCTATCCAGTACGCAGTGTGCTATCCAGCACACACTGGACTATCCAGTGCACCATATACTATGTGTGCAGTGTACTATCCAGTATGGAGTGTACTTTCCAGTATGCAGTGTACTTTCCAGTACACACTGGACTATCACATACAGTGGACTATCCAGTATGCAGTGTACTATCCATTACAGTGTACTATCCAGTATGCAATGTACTATCCAGCACACCACGTACAATCCAGTATGCAGTGTACTATCCAGTATACTGTGTACCATCCAGTACACACTGGACTATCCAGTACAGTGTATTAACCAGTACAGTGTACTATCCAGTATGCAGTGTACCATCCAGTATGCAGACACTCTGAATCTCACTGTGTCATGCTGTGTTGACGTTTTCTTTTGGACTTTAAGGACAGTTCTAAGACTGATGTACATTCAACTGGATGAGCGTGCGCTTGGGTGGGTGCACGGCCACGTGTATGTGCTCTCACCGTGCGCTCCTTGTTTTCGAATACCTCGTTGGCCTCCTCGAAGCTGCAGCTCTCCTCGCCACACTCACGCTCGATGTCTCCCTGCCGCAGCTCCTCCAGGAAGCCGTTGGCCCTTGGGAGGCGCCGCAGCACGGAGTGGGCGTCCCGCACGTCCAGGAAGGCTGCAGCACCACATATATTGGTATTATTACATTAGCATTTTGTAAATTTGTCAAGATTCCATAATGACACTTTTGGAATTTTAAACAAATGGCAAAGTAGTCATGCTTTTGTAATTGACTAGAAAAAAAACCAATTAGAAATGCTGCAACTAATAAAATGAAGTGAATGAGATGCCAAATGTAACTGTCCATGTCAAACTATGTCTGTTCTTCATGAGGTGGATGTGAATTATTCCACTGTTATGACGTTATACTGTGAGAATGGCATAAAATGAACAAAAAAGACAATTAAATTGTCAATCGTAATTATTTTTTATGACAATTTAAACTTAAATCAACTATTATTTCATGACAGAGACAGCTCTGTTTTACTACTGGCTACTGCTGGTGCTACTGGTTTGGACCTACCATTATCAGCTGGTTGTTTTATGATTATTGTTATTTATTATGATTGATGATCTGGAGTTGGCGTCTCACCTGCAGCCATACTACTGTGCAGCTACACGCTAACCGTCCCACAATGCACCTGGAGGCAGAAAACAGAAGGAACAAGAAGGAATTATTCAGATTTTCATCAATCTATTTTGTGTCACTTGCGGTGCTGTGTCTCTCACAAGCCTGGAGCACAGCAGCGAAATTCGGAACAAACTTTTACATGAGGCCTTTTAGAACTAATATGAGTGAAGATTCAGCAACTGGATTGTTTATTTCTCGCATCCAATTTGTTCAGAAATTGATTTTGGTGGACGGATGAGGTGAAATCAGTCAAATTTTACAGAGTAAATACCACGAAACCCTGAAGTTGTGCTCAAACCCAATTGGCTCACAGAACTAGGGGTCTCGTGGCTCCACCCACTGAAACAGCCCGTTATGGAATAGGATGGTTTTAGAAGCATGTTAGAATGGCTGGAATGCATCATCTGAGTGGTATTGTCAGCAAAAAAGAAAATTCAAAAACATCTTTTGTTTTTTACATTTTTTTAAAAACAGAGACCTATATTTACTTGTGTAAAAAGGAGCAGGTCCCCTTTAAGATTCAAGATTCAAGAGGTTTATTCGTCACATACATATACATACTTTAATACATATATGCAGTGAAATGTAATGCAACGCACCCGGTGATAACACACAATATGTCCTAGGAAAAATTTATTTCTAATAGACCAACTAACTGACTCCTAAAACTTAATACAGTAAGTCGAATACTTATAGAATAAAGTAAAGATATATCGAATAAAATAAAATACAATAAAATAAAATGAGATAAAATGGAATAGATAGAAGGAATATGCTTATGTATATGGAAAAGGAATTATTTATGAGTTTAATGAACAAGTCAGAAGTGAGTGATGAGAGTCGTGATGGAGAACAACTGTCTGTCTGTCTGTCTGTCTGTCTGTCTGTCTGTCTGTCTGTCTGTCTGTCTGTCCCTGCCTGCCCCCCTCCTCTCCCTCAACTGTTTGGTTTTATCTCCAGTGTAAGATGGAAACTACATTCCAGTTATAAATATAGATGGAGGTGGGGGGGTTTCCATGGCAACAGAGACTGGAGATTCGCGCGAGAGCCGGAGAGAATCCAGACCAAAATAAACTACAATTTATCCCAAAAAAAAACACAAAATACTCAGCGATCATATGACGTCACACGTTATTATATTACAATGAAATGTATGTTACGTCTGTAATACGGCTGATATTGTGAGAAACCTTCGGGTTTTACAATAAAACTGTGTCACGACGATGTGATAAAAATGATAATGATAAAAAAAGATGAGACGGCAGTATTGAGTAATCGATCTGATATCAGGATGACCGAGGGCTCACACACACGTACACACACACGTACACACACACGCAAACACGCACACGCGAGCGAACACACACGCACACACACACACACACACACACACGCACACACACACACACACACACACACACACACACACACACACACACACACCCCCTCTCTTTCTATGTATCCTCTATTTGTCAACACTTAATCAATCGCATCTTTCCACACAGTCTCCATCGCACATGTTAAAACTGTTTTGGGTTTTTTTCCCCACTGTGTCTGGACTCACGAACACGGCTTGGATCTGATGCCCCCATTCGGAAATAATTGGAGCAAATAAATAGTTTCCAGTTACTTCTAAACGGCACAGTAACATTTTTAACCACATACAAAATGTAATAAACTAGTTTATTAGGCAAGAAGTGGCCTGATGAGCTCAGATTGTCCTGCTTCTATAACGGAATATAACAATTAATCAATATTCATGTGGAGTCACAGACAGAGATTCTGCCGAGAGCCGTTTTGGTATAATTTTCATCATCTTTTACAGGACTAGACGTGTTGGAAGTATCAAGGCATCGAGGGCCCGGAGGACCCACCGGGAGCGGAGCTAAACCCATAAGATAACCCAGAAAAAGGTCCTACCTGGCGGCTCCCGCTGCAGAGCAGCCTCCCTGCTTCATAACGGAGGGAGAGCCGCTGAGTCACTCTTTACTGACAGAGCGGTCAGCCAATCCGGAGCGAGGATTCCCGCCGGTTGACCAATCACAGCATAGATATGATGTCAGAGCCCGCGGAGGAACGCCCCCGTGGGAGCAAAGGCCGCTGGGAAGTGTAGTTGTCCTGACCGGCGCCGTTGGTCTCTAAACGAATATAAGCTTTTTGAAGAATTAATCGCCGCGTTGAGAAGATAATACCACCGTAAACCGATGAATCTTTCCCGTTTCTATCCGATTTAGGTGTTCTTTTTCAAGAGCCGCTGTGTCGGTAGCAACAGGCTGGAAGAATCAGGCCATTGTCCGCCAAGCCACACCTTGGTCCATAAGACTACATTACCCAGAGTTCCTGGCGCGAGTCCCAGTGATTTTACTAGGTCAAGTTATGTTAGGCGTATTCGTGATTTTATTGCCATATCAGTATATTAATAATGTAATACATATTAATATTTTACTGTTTTTATACTATACTTATTGTACTACATTGTTATTATACTGGGGGTGTTTTGTTTCCTTCTCTTTATCTTTTCCAGTAAGACAATCTTTCTCTTTTCTGTCTTCTCTTCCTTTTTACCTTCCTCCTTAAAAACTCTCCTTATATACCACCGAAGCCTCCATCAACCCCCCCCCCCTCTCTCCCTCTCTCTCCCTGAGGAGTCGGACATGTGAGCTGGGAGCGTGGTAATGTGTTTGTTCCACACACTTAAAGCAGTTCACTGTCTGTTCTCTTCTTTCTTCAGGCCGTAGTAGTCTGTGTGTTGTCGTGTAACATTTGTCTTAATTTATTGTCCGGTTTTAGTTTATTGTTTAGTTTTGTTGTCTGCTGGCGTCGGGTGTTGCCGCCCTGAGCGTGGGTCCAGTCAGACCCCGGTGTGAGTGCGGAGCGGGTCCTGGAGGCTGTGGCCCCTGAGGTCGGGGCCTCCCGCCGCTAGAACGAGCGGGGCGGTGGTGGTTTTTTGTGAAGCAGGGGCGCCTCGCGGCCCAACTGGTGGAGAGTGGCGTCTCGGTGGACGGCCTGTTCGTGCAGGTGTCGTCGCTGGTGCTGCCCTCCACCAGGGCGGTGGACGCGGCCGCTCTACAGAGCGGAGGACTGCGAGGAGGAATCCACCGCATAGCTCCTTCAGGGGCTCCTTCAGCCAGGAGAGGAGGAGTGGATCGCCCTGGATGCCCCCGTCACCCTGGAGGAACTCAACGCTGCAGTGGGGCAGATGGCAGTGGGCAAGGCGCCAGGAGTGAACCGGCTTCCCGTTGAGTTTCTCAGGCACTTCTGGTGCTGAGTGGGGAGGAGTTCCCTGACAGCCTCCTATCGTCAGGTCGCCCTGTCTCTCCTGCCCAAGAAGGGAGACCTGGCGCTCCTCAAAAACTTGAGGCCTGTAGTCCTCTTCTGCGCCGACTAGAAGGTGCTCTCCAATGTGCTGGCCAACAGGCTTAGTGAACGCCTGGGGCTGGTGGTGCACAGAGACCAGGCCTACTGCATCCCTGACAGGACCATCACAGACAATTTATTTTTAATGAGGGACATTTTTGACACGTAAACACTCTGGGTGTACTTTCACTAGATCAGGAGAAGGCTTTTGATCGGATTGATCACCGTTATTTATTTTCTGTTCTGAGTGGTTTTGGTGAGGGTTTTATTTCACTTGTAGGGCTTCTGTACAGTGGGGCATCGTGTATGGTCAATGGGTGGGGGCGGGGGGGTGTCTGAGCTGTCCCATAACGGTAGGGAGGGGGATTAGACAGGGCTGCACCATGTCCGGCCAGCTCTACTCCTCGGCCATAGAACCCCTACTGTGCAAGATCAGGGACAGACTAACGGGGCTCTCGCCACCGGGACTACCACATAGCAAGGCCATCACAGTTTCAGCCTACGACAATGACATCAACGTCTTCGTCCAGAGCCAGGGAGATGTTACCTCACTCGCAGACTGCCTTAAAATCTATCAAGGGGCCTCGTCTAAAAAAGTAAACTGGGAGAAGAATGGGGTCCCCGCAGGTGGAGGAATGCAAGGTCGTCTCAGGTGGGAAGGACATGGATGGAAGTGCTCGGGGTGCATCTAAACTCAGAGCAGTTTCAGGAGAAAAACTGGGAGGGTCTGCTGGAGAAGGTGACAGCCCGACTCTCCAGGTGGGAATGGGTGCTGCCCTACAGGGGGAGAGTTGTGGTGGCCAACAACCTGGTGGCTACAACCCTGTGGCATAAACTGTGGGTCCTAACTCCACCAAGGGCCTGATAGAGAAGATCCAGAACACCATTCCCGTTTGTTCTGGTCAGGCGAGCAATTGCTACAGGCTCCTGGTACAAAAGCTCCTCTACACCCCAGGACTGAGCTGGCTGGACGCTGCTAGGCTACTGCTGAGGAGGGCTGGCCAGCTGGGTTACGACAAACACCTGTTCCTCCTCCAGCAGCAAGAAATGAACATGACCGGGTTGACACCTTTCTGCAAATCTGTATTCCAGTCCTGGCAGGTGTTCAAGGCCCAGCGTGAGGCCAGCCCTACACCAAGAACGTGAATTAAGGAGCCACTGTTCTTTAACGCCGGCCTGCGAGCCCAGAGTCTGTTATCTTCCAGACTACAACACCGACAGCGAGGCTGGGAGAACAAACGGGGATCCATTCTGGGAGGATGCTGCAGAGACTGCTGGAGGAGGTGCGCGTAGCCTTGACCAGACCAATGAGAGTGATGATTGAGGACTGTACCATAGCTGACTGCTGGGATGATGAGTATGAGTACATGTTCCCCTCTCTGACAGTCTGGCCTGCTGCGGAGGGATGGACAGAGGGGGCAACTCCTGTCCTTCACAACTCCACACCTGGACGGCTTGGAGACAGTGGGAAAGAGAACGGCCTACCACATCTGCACCAAGGTGCTACACCTGCGCTCTCTCTGAGGGGCGAAGGCCTCAGATGGACAGACTCATTCGGCCCGGACTCTTCCCCATGAGCAGCTGCCGTTCCATGTACTAGCCCCCCATCAGTAAAAGGACGCGGTGTCTCCAGTGGAGGGTGGTGCATGGGATAATAGCCACCAATAGGCACGTGGCGCACCTGGATCCATGTAGAGGAGAGGGCTGTCCGTTCTGCCAGGATAGAGAGACTGTGGAGCACCTTTTCTTGTGGTGTGCTAGGCTAGCAGGGATGTTTAGGTTGCTGCAGGGATGGTGTCAGGGCTAGGTGTGTTTTTTTTCACAGTAGTTCTTTAATTTTCCGCCACAGGTACGCAGCAATTAGAAAGTTGGTCAGCGTTCTTATTGGTTTTTTGTTTTGCCGTTGCCAAACTGTCTATACGGAAGACTTGGAAGAACCATGACCATCAGATAATTACACAAGTATTTTTTTATTTATCTTTATTTTTGTAGTTGACCTTTTCATACAGTTGTTTTTTGTATTTGATTTATTTATTCTTCTTATGGTATATTTGTTTTCATATTCTCTATTTACATATGTATTTATTTATATATGTATTTATTTATATTTACTCCCACACTTCGATATATTTATCAATATATTTATATAATTTTTTGGGGGGGTGCGAAATGACATGGATTGAATTTAAGTTAAAGATTGATGGAATCAAAGACTAAAAGATTATTTAATTCTGTATTCTGTGTGTGTGTGTGTGTGTGTGTGTGTGTGTGTGTGTGTGTGTGTGTGTGTGTGTGTGCAGACGGATAGTTCTGCCTGGATCCAAACACCTCAATGAAGAATTCAAACCAGGAAGACCAAAATACACAAACTCGGCAAAATATATTTAATAACATCATTATATTTAATAAAAAAAAAAACAACAACCTTGTTCCAGGCAGTGCTGTGTCGTTGCAGAAAACAAGTATAAAATCTGTATAAAAATATAAATATGTTTCTATGTACAGCGTTTTTACAGAGTTATAATTGATATTGAAATGCCAACGTGTCACATGGTGTGACCGTCGGAAGGTCCCGTAAACACCGCAAGAATCCCAATATGGGACTGGAGTCATGTGACCCGAGTCACGTGTCTTCTTAGCAGGACTGGGGTTAAAAACAACGAAAACACAGTCCGATACTATTCAATCTATCGTTGACATCGCTGTATTGATTTGAAAATGTTAAAATCAATACTTTGTCTGGAAGTCACGCGACCGCTTTTCCAGCAGAATTAAATTACACCAAAATATTTCCGTTCTGGTCTGTCCGTGAACCCTTTCGAGGCTGGATCCTTGGATTGAAAGGCGTAGAAGGTCCAACAGGTCCTTCAGTTGTAGGAGGTGAGCTGGGACGTGGGCTTGACGAGGTCCTCCTTCTGCTCCTCCTCCTCTTCCTCGTCTTCCTCCTCCTCCTCGTCCTCGCTGTCGGACTCGTCGTAGAAGCTGATGGTGGCCTGGACGGGGAAGTTCCTCAGCAGCGCCTCTCCATCGCTGAAGAGGTAGTCGAAGGACTTGGACCTGGGCCAGTAGAGCCTGCGTGGGGAGAAGCAGGAAGGAAATCAATCAATTAATCAATCGATCGATCGCCGCCTTCAGGCCAGAGCACTTCCATGGCGGACGGTCCTCCCAGGGGGCCGTACTGACCTGACGGGGTGCTGGAAGGCTTGGAGCTTCCCGTCGAAGGAGATTCCACCAGGGGGCGCTGGTCGGGAGTAAGGCTGTGGACAGGGGGGGGGGGGGTTTAGCACCAGTGTGGAGTTCACGGAGTCATAGATGGATTCACCCCAAAGGTTCGATGCTGGAAATAGTTGCTTAAAAATCAGTTTCAGTGCCAAAGGGTCTCAACTGGTTCCCTGCGCTGGTGTGAAGTGTTAGCATGCTGCCAGGCGCTAACGCGAGCTGCTAGGTGCTAACATGAGCTGCTAGGTGCTAACATGAGCTGCCAGGTGCTAACATGAGCTGCTAGGTGCTAACATGAGCTGCTAGGTGCTAACATGAGCTGCTAGGTGCTAATAGGCTGAGGCCATATGGTGCCACCGTACACGTGTCACCTCCAAACACCAACTGTTGTCACAGCGACCGCCACCGCGACCGACGGGTCACAGGCTCAGCCTGATGACGCAACCAGCTGAATCCCCGGCTCCCCACGGCAGTGCAACGCAGCGGCCTCCGTGGAGAAGACGGTGGCCGCAACAAAAACAAAAAAACGCGAAAGTCCCTCTCTAGAGCCAAGTGTTTGGTTTGTCCCTTCTGGGCCACTGTAGAAGAAACATGGCGGCGCAACATGGCGGCCTCCGTGAAGCGCCCCCGCTCCCCGTGTAGATAAAAACAGCTCATTCTAAGGTAACGAAAACAAGACAATACTTATTTTCATGGGATCATACACTAATTAAAACACACTTGTGAATATTATATTCAGTTTCTGCCAAGTCCGTACCGTAGATCCCACACACTGCACCTTTAAGTACAAGTACAAGAAATGAAAGGTAACAAGTACTACTTGTAACAAGTACTTCAACACCGCGTCAGGCCGCCACGTGATCGATGAGGTCACCAGGGGCCTTCCCGACACGCGCATGCGCAGTGCACGGCCGCAGCCCGGGGGGGGGGGGGGGGGGGGGGGGAACTCACCCGCGAGAGCGCGCTCCTTGCGCGCGCGCCCCGCGCGTCCGTGCGCGTGCCCAGCCACGGTCTCCAGAGCGGCGCGCGACTGCGAAAATGAGGAGAGACGAGTTAAAATGAAGAAAAGTGAATTTTACTAAAACACTGACACGTAGCGCTTCAACAGAACACGTGGGTTTATTCCCTCAACTTTGCCGCATGTTTACATTTTTAAAATCTTTATCTCAATTATAACAATTATCGGCTGGAAATTAAGATGCACATTTTAAATTGAGGAAAAAAAATACAGGTTTAACAAAATAATGCATTATTTTTAATTTATCCGACGACAAATGTTTTGTTTATTCCCAGTGGGACATGAAATGTGTTCTTATCTCATTTGTTCTCAAGCCGGACTCGCGCCAATACTGTCTGCGGTGACACGCACGGAGGTTTTGGATTAAAGTGCATGTTCTGTAACACCTAACCCCCCGACCCGTCCCGACCCGTCCCGACCCGTCCCGACCCGTCCCGACCCGTCCCGACCCTCCACCCCCAGCCCGCCCCACGGTGCGCGGCTCCTACCTGCGCTCGGCCCGCAGGCTGCAGTGCGTCCCCGGGTACGAGCTCGGAGCGACGCCGAAGCGCGTCTGGTGCGCGACGAGACAGGCGGAGCTCATTCTGTCTGTCTGTCTGTCTGTCTGTCTGGTTG
>NC_137200.1:27849300-27899300 GCF_960531495.2 Zeus faber | reverse complement strand
GTTAACGATTCCCAGTTTCATAAACTCCTGTGGTTAATATGGACTATTTAGGGATTTCATATTCCTTTATTATTTGACTAATTGTACGTTACATTTCTCTGTAATGGGTTATTATTTTCTTGATTTCCCAGAAAAAAAACCCCATTTCGTTTTATCTTCATTCAGCTATCAGGAATATATTTCATTTTGAAATGTCCCCGGATCAGGATCCCCAGATGCACTCAGGATAATAATACAACTGGAATATTCCTTCTCAATTAAACCATGAGCACAACATGTGAGACTCTTTGTATTTACTGATTCTAATTGTCACTGTTCTGGTCAGTACACTGTGTACTGGTTAGTACACTGTGTACTGGTTAGTACACTGTGTACTGGATAGTACAACTGCAGACAGTAACACCGCTGCACAGGAAGTGATGGGGTTTACATATTACAGATATCTCTCAGAAGTTGCATCTGTGTATTACACTATTTGAACGTTTTCATTATGTCTGAAACTATTATACACTCAAACAGTATGAAAAAAGTAATATAATAATATAGAGCATTACATAATATATTATATACTGTATATACATATATATATATATATATATATATATATAACATCATATATATAATATGCATCATATTGCACCCATGAGCCAAATTCCTCTTCAAAACAAAATCATTTTAGATTGAAACTCTGAACAATCTGCACACACACACACACACACACACACACACACACACACACACACACACACACACACACACACACACACACACACACACACACACACACACACACACACACACACACACACACACACTGATCTATTTTGAGTCTTGAGGGGAATTGGATTAAAGTGGAGAATTGCATTAAAGTGTTTGTGATGTCGTTTCTCATTCCGAGAATAGAACATTTCAACTAAGTGTGTTTATTCATAATTTTCTTGAAAAAGCCCTTTTAATCAAACTTTGTTATTATTACTCAATTTGTTGTTAATAATCCGCTTTTTTTCTTTGTTTTACATTTTACTTTTATATATTTTTTCAGACTTTATTTGACACACAAAGGGTTTTTTTTTCAGAACAATGTGTTCTGGATTCTTCAGTTATTTCCAGGTGAAACTATAAAAACTAATCTAATTGCATGAATCTGTTCCTGGAAGAGCAGGGAGTGGAGAGCAGTGTTTCCCTTGCTTTTCACAAATCATTTTTCTTCATCCAGTTTGGGCTGAAATCTGTAAACCTGATCATCCCGATGACCTGAAGGTCTTTATTTTTATTTTATTTAGATCTATTTTTTACCTGAACAAAAAACAAACATGCAATACCAGAGATATAATACAGAAATGTTAAATATGTCTTCATTCATTTTTACACTTTATATTTTCTTCAGGACGACACATTTCTTTTCAATTTAAAACAAGATTATTATATGTTTAAAATCTCTACAGTTTCAAAAAAATTTAGACAAAGTTAAGGGGCACAGAGAGTTCAAAGGATAGAGGAGAAAGTTAAGAGTTGAATGGTGATTAAATAATCTACAAATGTCAAAACTGACTCTGCAGTTTGGGAGTTGGACTCCTCTTACAGATGAACCCTCTGTTGTGTGGAGCTAACAGCGCATTTAAATATGTTGTTGATGTTCCAGAATTCACAAATCAACTGAAACCCCCAGTGCTGTTCCAGACCTGCTCCAGACCTGCTCCAGACCTGATCCAGAACTGCTCCAGAACTGTTTCAGAGCTGTTCCAGAACTGCTCCAGACCTGTTCTAGACCTTTTCCAGAACTGCTCCAGACCTGTTCCAGACCTATTCCAGAACCGCTCCAGAACTTTTCCAGACCTGTTCCAGAACTAATCTAAACCTGCTCCAGCGCTCCATCTGGTTGTCGAAATGACAAAGAGCGTCTCACACAAAATAACAACAAGGCCAAGTTCACCCACATCAAGCACATTTCTTTCTTCATGCAGATTAAAAAAATATTACTATAGTATAGTATATCTAGTATATAGCATAGTATAATAGCTATTGTTATTATACGATAATATATCACTACTACCCACAGCATGTGAGAGACTCTTCCTCACTCTCCACACTCGTCCTCACTATTAACAGACACTTTCTCACTGTTAACAGACTCTTCCTCGCTCTACTGATTCGATCTCACTCTCGTCAAACCATTTCATGCTATATTATAGTGTAGTAACTATTGTTATCATACTGTAATACATCCCTACTACCCCAACATGTTGGGGACTCTTCCTCACTCTCCACAGACTCCTCCTCACTCTCTAGACTCTTCCTCACCCTCAGCCTCTTCCCTGCTCTCCAGACTTTTCTTCACTCTCTACGGACTCTTCCTCACTGCTCAGACTCCTCCTCACTCTCCACAGACTCCTCCTCACGCTCTAGACCAGCGGCGTTCAAACGTTTTTCACTCAGGGCCACTTACAGAAAAACATGCGAAGGGCTGGGCCACTCACTACAGCTGAGGTATATGGCCTCACCTCTAGTGTATTAAAGTTAGCAAAATCAATCAAATGTAGTAGATTATGCTTGATGATTGAATGTGCTTAAAGAAAAAAAAAACAGCCTACATCACAGCTCCTCCACGAATGAGTTTTCATATATTTGGCTACAAAAATTATTGGCAGCACATTCTCAAAACAGCAGCCTCAGATTGGTTCTTCGTCAGGATGGTGATCCCCCTCACAGCCCTGTATGAAGGGGGAAATAAGGGGGGAAGGGGGATGGGGTGTATTTCAGGCTTGTTATGCAAATAAGTTATCTGGCTTGTTAACACATCAACTAACGTTTGCTAGAAAATGTTGTCAACTTGAATTGACTGAATTTATGAAGTAATTGGGCTTATTAACACATGAATACTGTCCCATATATCCTTAACTCACCTATAATGGGAACAGCGTTGCACTCAGTGGGAGCAGTGATGCTGCTCTCTGGACTGAAGGATGGCTGGCAGCTCAGGAGTCAATCTGCTTTTGTTCAGAGTTAAGAGAGAAAACGTTTGCTCCCATGTGTATGTTGAGCCGAACAGACTCGTTGTTCTCCTTGCGTGGCGCCTCATCGGAGGACACTCCGCTCCGGTCGAAGTCGGGCAGGGAGAGAAGCCGACGTTGATTCTTCAGAGAATTATCACGCTGCATTTCCATAAGCTCTAATTGCAGACTCTCTTCCGCTTCTTCTGCATCCATCAGGAAGGGAGTCGAGAACAGCTTCATTTCTTTCTCAGTGATAGAAAAATCCTGGAAGCTCTGACTGAATTCTGTCATGAGAGATCGTTGCAGCATGGAGCCATGACTTCACCAGCGCACATGAGGATGGTAGAGTAGGTCCCCGTATTCACAACAGTGTTCATCACATCGCCAAGCTGCACTGTCTTGGCACAGAGGGCTTCTTGGTGGACGATGCAGGGCATTCTAACGGCCTCACCTCCGCTCTCTTGCACCTTGGCGCACACCATAGAGGCCATTCCTTTGCGTTCGCCTGTCATTGCTGGAGCCCCGTCCATTGTAACTCCACACAGCTTGACCCAATTAAGTCCCATCTTGTCAATTGCATCAGACACAGCTTCAAAAATGTCATTACCCAACTCCCTGCAAAAGAAATAACAGCTGTGCAGTGTCTGTGGCATCTGTGTGCTCATCACATGCAACTGAGCAAAAATTAAAAGCACAAGCTGTATCTGACACTTGATGTTTTAAATTAGCTGACAAGCCTTCCATTTGCCGCACAACTGTGTTTCTGGACATGCTAAAGTTGTTGAATTCTTGTTCTTTGATTGCTCTTGTTTTGTGGAGAAGCTACCTTCTTCAAGACAGTAGCTCCACCTATTGTTAAAACTAAGTAGTACAATACAGCAAAGCGCAAGTTTCATGTGTGGGCCATATTCCCTTATATTTTTAGAATTTGCTCCAGGCCAATTAAAAATGGACCACGGGCTGCAGTTGGCCCGGGGGCCGTAGTTTGGACACCTCTGATCCAGACTCTTCACCACTCTACTGACTCCACGCTTCCACGCTCTTCCGACTTTCTCACCCTTCACAGAATCTTCCTCACCCTTCAGACTTCTCCTCACTCGACAGATTCTTCCTCACTCTCTGCACTCTTACCTGCTCTCTAGACTCTTCCTCACTCTCTGCACTCCACCTCACTCCACAGACTCTTCCTCACTCACCACAGACTCTTCCACACTCCACTGACTTTTCCTTGCTCTTCAGACCCTTCCTCACTCCAGAGATTCGTCCTCACCCTCCACAGATTCTTCCTCACTGTTCACATTGAATCACATACTCTGAAACATATGTTATAAACTGACTTGGAACTCTACATGAATAAAATGTTATCATCATCCTCATCAACCCCATCATCATCTCTATCATCACTATTATTATTATTATTATAATTATTATTAATAATATCATCATCATCATCATTATCATCACCATCATCATCATCATCATCATCATTATTATTATTATTATTATTATTACTACTACTGCTAGTACTATATTTCTATAGATTATTACTATGAATGTTCACAGTGTGATGGGGGTCAGACCCTTGGCAGCCTCATTAATATGCAGATTACCCATAATGCTCCTCTGTGAGCAGCATAATGCCTCAGTGTTTTGTTCTGTGGACTTTGTCCAGTGAGCTGTGGAAGTGGCTGGATTATCCTCTAATCCCATAACGCAGCAGGGTCTGATTGGAGCGATTAGGATGCACACTGCTCTCCTCGTAGGACCGGGCTAGTAGTACACAGTGTAGTGCACGGCATACAGTACTGTAGTATACACAGTGTAATAGTACACACAGTGTAATAGTACACGTAGTAGTAGCAGATGTGTGTGACGGACTGCCAGACTCTTCTCACTGACATGGTACGTACAGCCTGATTCCTTTGTATTTAACTGTAAAATACGTCGTCATAACACATGTTTTACGAGTATACATTCAAACTTAAATAATTGGTGTCAACAAACTTTTTGCAGAGGTTAAAAGTTTAGGTGAAGTTGTAGAAGTTTGTTATTGTGTATTGTGGAAGCTGAGCCATCTGCAGTGACATCACTTCCTCGGACTGCTGCACATGCGCTGATATTGATGATCTACTGTGGTGATAGCAGTTTATTTACATGCTGAAAATATGTTTTATCCAGTATAGTTCTGTGACAAAAAAACAAAGGGGAAGGAAAGTTAAAAGATAAAAGCTGAATGAGGTTGGAAGAAGAAGTTGGTCTATGCCCCATTGACTTACATGGGAAAACCTCAAGTTTGACAAGTTCTCCATGCAACCTGCAGGGGGAAGCAGTGAGAATGACTGTTGCTAAGTACTGTGTGTGTGTGTGTGTGTGTGTGTGTGTGTGTGTGTGTGTGTGTGTGTGTGTGTGTGTGTGTGTGTGTGTGTGTGTGTGTGTGTGGACAGGGTGAAGGTCTGGATGAACTAGCGCAGAGTAAACAGAGGCTTCATAAGCGACAAGAAGGAGCGATAGCGTTGGTAGAGGGACGATCGAGGGACGATACAGGTGATGATAGAGGACATAAAGAGGACTGGTGGAGGGGCGATAGGAGACGGTTGGTGTGTAAGGGTGATGGTAGAGGGGTGATTGAGGGGTGATGGAGGGATGATAGAGGGGTGATAGCCAGTTGGACAGAGAAACGGAAAGAACGGAGTCGGTGAAACTGCGAGGAGAGACACGAGAGTTTGGAGCCAAAAACCTGCAAAGGAGAGAGAGCGAGAGAGGGGAGGGGTAGACAGACAGACAGACAGACAGATAGCTGCTCGTCCTCCGCCGTATCAAACCAGCAAACCTTCCAACAACTAGCAGAATTTACTGCAACCGAGGTAACCTGTCCGCCTGTCTGTCCGTCCATCTTTGTTTGTTTCTGTTTCCGCCTGCCTGCCTGTCTGTCTGGCGTCTGTCTGTCGCTCTGATTAGGTCATGATGTTTAAGGTGGTTCTACAGAGTTCTGCGTGCACCCCATAATCACATCGCAGCCGTTTTCATTTCAACATTATATCCTGGAAGAGGTGTCGTTTTGGAAAGTAAAGCTAATGAAATAACCAATAACCAATAACCAATAACCAATAACCAATGTCCTGACACAGCTGCTGGTCTTGCCTTGAACATCGCAGATAATTTGTAAAATCCAGTTTGTGTTGAGTTGTGTCTCTTTCCTCTTCTGGAACATTTCTCTTCATCTGCTACTTTCCTACAAAGTCGGAGGTTGATCGGGGGACGTAAGCAGAGCCTCTCCCTGAAGGAAGCCTGGTTTCCAGGTCGTTTACCGGCTCTTCCAGGTGGCGTTTCCCACAAGGGTAAAATGGCCGTGGTGTGGATACGGTGTCTGGGATGTTTGCCCTGGGGACTGAGCTGACCCTGTGCTGCGAAACGCTTGAGTCCATTTTCTGATCTATTTGTCGTTTATCTGTGATTCCTTTCATGCAGGTGTTTTCTTCCGGTGCTTTCACCTCCAGACCAAAGTAAGCTGAGACACTGATTCGAGGGACATCCTAGAATCCTAGAGGTGGATGCTTGTTTTGTGTTCTGGGATCTGGAGTCACTTGGGAGGTCGTCATTTCACGTGTTTTACAGGAACTTCCGTCCAATGGAACTGACAATATTTACATTTTGTCTGAAGTATCAAACCAACTCTTCATCAGTCACAGCTAAACCTTCGATAGGAATAAGTAGCAGCAGTGAAAGTAGAGGAGAGTAAAGGGAGATAGACCCTCATGAGATATAGGTGGAGAAGAGAGTATCGTCGTGAGAGGTTGGTAAAGGTCAGTAGAGGTCCGTAGAGGTGGCAGAGGTCAGTAGAGGTCAGAAAGAGGTCTGTAGAGGTCTTAAGACATCTGTAGAGGTCAGTAGAAGTCTGTAGAGGTCAGTAGGACTATAGTCCATTAAGGACTGTAGAGGTCGTTCATGGTGTTTAGAGGTCAGTAGAGGTTGGTGGAGGACTGTAGAGGTCCATAAAGGTTGGTAACGGTGTGTAGACGTTAGTCAAGGTTGGTAGAGGTCAGGTCTGCAGAGGTTGTTAGAGGATGGTAGAGGTCTGTAGAGGTCCAAGGAGGACGGTAGAGGTCAGTAAAGGTCAGCAGAGGACTGTAGAGGTCCATAACGGTCAGTGGAGGTGTTCTGTCTCTCCTAAATCTCAGAAATTAAGCTTTAATCAAGATTCCGCGCCTGAAAGAGAATGGAGTTTGGTGCCATGTACTGGCCGTTATATGCACGCACACTGTGCTTCAAGTTGTTTCCCTCACCGGTGGCGTTGTGACATCGGCTGAAACACGGTGACATCCTCATCGCCCATCCGGACTCACACTACATTTTGGGGAAGGCAGCGTGGTGGCAACTCTTTCCATCGGCCTCGTTAACCCTAACCCCTCGAGGAGCAGAATCCGTACGTTTATTTGTTTGGGCACACATTGTAAGAGTAAGCAGAACTTATTATCAAGTTATGTGCATTTGTAGAGAGTTTTGAGCGTTGATCTGCATACTGTAGTGCTGTTCCACATCACTCCCGTTAAAAACACCTGGAGTCAGCTCCTGTCTTCACGAAACAGGACTGGACAAGCTTAGCTCGTCATCACTGGTGACCACACACACACGCACGCACACACACACACACACACAATGAAATGTGTCTCCATCAAGGCTTGTCCTTCCTCAGGCCAGGAGCTGGACCAGGGACCAACTTCAGTATCCGTCGCTGCTCAGATGATGTTTCTTATATATGTTTTTAGTGGAGGTTCTTACCGATGTTACATGGAGGAAACCCCCTGTGAGCACGGGAAGAACATGCAAACACCATTGGGAGATAACCCACCGGAGTGCGGCGTCCATCGAAACCAGGACCTCCTTGCTGTGAGGCAGCAGTGCAATGCACCGTGCCACAGGCTGATACATTGAATTTGCGTCATCATTTAGAAGAGACTTTTTGTCCAAAGCGGGTTATTCATACACCCATGGATGCAGCCATCAGGAGTAATTAGGGGGTAAGTGTCTTGCTCGAGGACACTTCAGCATGCTAGCAGGAGGAGCCGGCAATCAAACCGGCGACCTTCAGATTACTAGATGATCCGCTCTACCTCTTGAGCCACTGCCCCCCCTTACTTGGGTACCTTTGTACTTGGGTAGTTTTTTAGGAGAGTGTTCAGCTGGCTGCATAGCTACGTACGCGTGGTGAGGGCAGAAGGGTCAGTGGAGGTCAGTAGAGCTCTGATGGAACAGTACAAGTCGACAGTAATCCACAAGGACCTGGACCAGGACTCTCTTGCTCGTCCAGTAACCAAATCTCTCTCTGCCCCCTCCTTCCTCTCTCTCTCACAGCCATGGCCTCTGCAGCTGTGGAGCTGATAGGCTTCTTTCTGGGCCTGCTCGGCATGCTGGGAAGCCTGCTGGCCACCGTGCTGCCGTCCTGGCGCGTCTCGGCGCACGTGGGCTCCAACATCGTGACAGCGGTGAGCACCGTGAAGGGTCTGTGGGCAGAGTGCGTGACGCAGAGCACCGGCACCTTCCAGTGCGAGACCTACAACTCGCTGCTGGCGCTGCCGGCCGAGCTGCAGGCGGCGCGCGGCCTCATGGTGGCGTCGCTGCTGCTGTCGTTCGCCGCACTGGCCGCCGCCCCGCTGGGCATGCAGTGCACGCTGTGCCTGGGGGGCGCGCCCAATGCAAAACGGCGGGCCGCCGGCACGGCGGGGACACTGTTCGTGTTGGCGGGCTTCCTGACCCTGGTGCCCATGTCGTGGACCATGCACGAGGTGGTGCAAACCTTCTACCAGCCTGGCATCTCCCCCAGCGCCAAGTACGAGCTGGGGGAGTGTCTGTATGTGGGCATGGCCGCCGCCCTGCTGTCCAGCCTGGGGGGGGCGATGCTGGCGGCGTCCTGCTGCCAGGAGGAGGGGGGTGGCGTGGCGTACCCTGCCTACCCCATGGCCGCTGTGCATGGCCCTGCGCACGCCTACCGCATTCCACCCCTGCAACCGGGCGGCAGGGGCCACGCCCATCCGCTCAGCGCCGGCTCTCACTCGAGCGCGCACGGAAACAAGAAGCCGACAGCGGCAGGATATGACGTCACAGGATATGTCTGACATGCGACACCGTATCCCGTGCACACACGCAGAGTGCTGAGAAACTGGACTTCCATCTCGTTCATTTTTCAGTTTTTTGTTTCTTCTGATATGTACGTTTTTTGCCAAAAGTGAAATGATAGTCAAAGTGGTCACCGTCCTGCGACCTTGATGGACGTGACCTCCGACCCTTTGAAACGTCCGACAGGACAAGATGCCTTCCCCTCTCGGACCCTCAACGTTTACAGTTTGATGGAAAACTGTTAAGATTTCATATTTCCTGACAAATCGAGTGTTAAAAACTGCCTTAGCCACGCCCTAGCGAGATATCAGCAACATCCTGGAACCTGATCGGTGGAACAGACACAACGTATGATGTGATTGTTCGGTTTTGTTGCAACCCCTGGTTGCCATGACGATGTCTGTTCCTCTGGAGTTTGAACCTGAAACCTTGTTCCCGGGGGATGCGTCACAGGTTCTGTTTTCATTTTACTATGTATTTTACTATGAAATAAAAACTACCGACCAGAAAAAAACATTTTTGGCAAACTCAAAAATAACAGGTACTCTGCAGAGATGACTGTCTTCCTGTTCCGACTCGTTCATCTTTCTGCAGATTAACATTCATTTTGGACTCTGTGTTCTGGATTACTGGTGTTTTAAGGTAAATAACACTCCACTAATAGTGCTTTTTAGTCATACTTGAATAATAATTGAATCTGTACTACCATAATACTAGTGATTACAACATGCCTCCCACAGTCCTTCCAGCTTTTTATCAGCCAAGTTTTTTTTAGTTAAACTTTGAAATGATGTTGAGATCGAGGTGAAGGTCGAACTGAACAAACAGATCAATCTCTGCTTCCATTGAACACTTGGCTTTACACAACACGAGATTCCAAACCCCAAAACACACACGATTCACCCAAAAATGTAGATTGATTTCCAAGCAGCATTTTAAACTACGAAAATGTCTTGAGCATCAAAGAACAGATGTATTTAAATGCATTAAAATACCACGCACGTCACAGAGTGTTCTGTTTGGATCCACACACCTTAACACTACATGTTTAAACTTATTTCATTCTGGAGGGGAAATAAAAACAATTTAGAAAACTCCTTTTATTTCCCCTGTTGGCGGCTGCTTGAGTACAATATTAAACATTAAAGTATAAACATTTAAATTAACTGGAGGACACGTAGTTTATCAATTTAGAAACAGTTGGACATTGAAGAGGTCATTAGGTGCCAGCCTCTCATTGCCCCCTGGTGGCCAGCTAATATATACCATTACTGTTCACACACACACACACACACACACACACACACACACACACACACACACACACACACACACACAGACAGACAGACAGACAGACAGACAGACAGACAGACAGACAGACAGACAGACAGACAGACAGACAGACAGACAGACAGACAGACAGACAGACAGACAGACAGACAGACAGACAGACAGACAGACAGACAGACAGACAGACAGACAGACAGACAGACAGACAGACAGACAGACAGACAGACAGACAGACAGACAGACAGACAGACAGACAGACAGACAGACAGACAGACAGACAGACAGACAGACACACACACACACACACACACACACACACACACACACACACACACACACACACACACACACACACACACACACACACACACACACACACACACACACACACACACAGAATTCAAGCTTGTGACTGATCAGAATGATTTACAAGGAGGTCCAGCAGTTTGTTTCTTCTTCTCCCGTAAAGGCAGGAGTCACCGGCCGGCTCCTTCCTCCTCCTTCATCTTCCTCGCTGCTCCTCTTCTTCGTTCCGCTCGCGTCCAAACTCCACCACCAGGGGTTTACCCAGTAGGCGGTACCCGTGGATTAGCCGCAAAGCATTCTGGGAAACCTCTGTGTCTGCAAACAGGAAGAGCACGGAAAAAGCTGTGATGCCGCGTAAGAAACATGAGAACCTTCACGGCCTCCATGACTTTTAGAGCCTACACCACCTTCACGGCCTCCATGACCTTTAGAGCCTACACCACCTTCACGGCCTCCATGACCTTTAGAGCCTACACCACCTTCACGGCCTCCATGACCTTTAGAGCCTACACCACCTTCACGGCCTCCATGACTTTTAGAGCCTACACCACCTTCACGGCCTCCATGACCTTTAGAGCCTACACCAGCTCCATGAACCCTTTGACCTTTACTACCTTCATAGCCGTCGTTGACGTCTTAGCCGTGATAACCTTCAGAACCGTGGGAACCCCCGTGGTACCTGGCAGCGTGATGAAGGCCTGGCCCTTCAGACGACCCGTCAGCAGCCGGTACCGCAGCGCCGGGCCGCCCGCCGGGCCGCCCACCGGCTCAAACCTGGAGAACAGCGCCACCAGCTGGGCGAGCGAGGCCTGAGGACTCAGGTTCTTCACACACAGAACCTGCAGAACGAGGGTAGAGGACAGACACGCTTTTATCCACCGGACTCGGACGTGCTCCCGCCGCTCCTCCACCCTCGCCGGCCGCCCTGCGCCTCTGCCACCACACGGTCTCAGGGTTCATCCCAGTCGCGACATTCTCATCCGTGGCACTGGGAGGAGCTCGCAGTGACTGTCGTACACAGTACAGTTTATTTGATACTATGACAAAGTCTACTTATTGTCAAGTCGCCTTGGACAAAATAATCTGCTAAATGACGTCATGGACATACAGACAGACAGACAGACAGACAGACAGACAGACAGATACCCTGGAGGGCTTTCCTGGGTTGTAGTTCCTGAACCTCGGGATGGAACGGATGGCGGCGTCAGTTTCCTTGTTCTTCAGGATTTGTTCGTCCGGAACGTCCTCGATCGTTCCTTTCAGGGTCAGAGGTTTTTCCGGCTCCGCCCTCTCCACCGCGCGCAGGCGGCCGATTGGCCGGCTCATGTCGACGCTCGGGGGAGTGGCCGTTTGAGGCTTCTGTTCAGTTTGTGCGCGACTTTGAGCGTCCAAAGTCGACTCTGGTTGAACGGAAAGTCTTTTTGCTCCGCCCACCTGGTCCACCTGACAGTTCTTGGAGCACTTTGATTGGTTGATCGCATCCGTGGGATCAGCATTTTCCCGGTGTGGACTGTCGGTCAGAAGGTCTTTGTAGAGTGACTCCATTGGATCCGAGACAGATGACGTCCCCTGCTGGCATTCATCGCCTGGAAAAAGGAAGTACAATAGATATTAAGTATATAAATAATACCGGATACTCATGTTTTTTGAGGGGAAATTTCACATGAGCCAGGCTAGCTGATCCCCTCTGCAGCCACAGCCATGATTTGAGTAAACACAGCTCAAGTTCAAGTTAATGGGTTATTCGTACATACATATACATACATATACATACATATACATACATATACATATACATAGTATATGCAGTGAAATGTCATCACACCAAGTAATTTTGCACAATAAACTCTATAAGCTCTAAGAATACTGAAAATACTGAAATGTGCATGATCAGTTAGCATGCAGCCTGTCGCCATCTCTGTACTGGACACACAGGGGGGAAACTGGTATAGACCTTCTCGTCTGAATCTGGGTAAGGAGGACACAGTGAATTTCGTGGAAAAAGCGGAGCATCCCGTTAGTGAGTCACGAAACTATCAAGTTCAAATTTAAACAGGACTGAGAGCTAGATTAACTCAATCTGTAAGTGGAACGGTCTAGTTATAAATGTAGAAATCATCATATCGTGACCCCCCTGCACTCCCACCTCGGTGGTACAGTCCGGACAGGAAGCCCAGGCGCTGGTTGCCGGGATACAGCGCCTGTTCGATCTCCATCTCCCGGCGGGACAGTGGACGGCTTGCGGCAAAGCGCTGCGGCCGCGACAGGAGCTCCGCCCTCGCATCCATCTTGTCCCTGATGAGCTGCAGGCGCTGCTCCCGGGCACCAGGGGCAGCGCAGAGCCCATGAGCCTGAGGGCGGGGGCGGGTCCGTTAGAGAGGAAGCCATGGCAACCAGTGTAGTTGTATCTGAACGCAGTAGTTTGGTTCCAAGTCTCAGTAGTTTGGTTCAAGTTCAAGAGGTTATCTGTCACATACATAAACATACAGTCCTACATATATGCAGTGAATTATGACACCCGGTGATTACGCACAACAAGCTCTATACATACAAAAATGTGCGTAATCGACACAAGGTTCATATCTCAGTAGTTTAGTTCTATATCTCAGTAGTTTGGTTCTATATCTCAGTAGTTTAGTTCTATATCTCAGTAGTTTGGTTCTATATCTCAGTAGTTTGGTTCTATATCTCAGTAGTTTAGTTCTATATCTCAGTAGTTTGGTTCTATATCTCAGTAGTTCGGTTCTATATCTGAGTAGTTTGGTTCTATATCTGAGTAGTTTGGTTCTATATCTGAGTAGTTTGGTTCTATATCTCAGTAGTTTAGTACTATATCTCAGTAGTTTGGTTCTATATCTCAATAGTTAAGTACTATATCTCCGTAGTTAAGTACTATATCTCAGTAGATTAGTGCTATATCTCAGTAGTTTGATTCTATATCTCAGTAGTTTAGTTCTAAATCTCAGTAGTTTGGTTCTTTATCTCAGTAGTTTGGTTCTATATCTCAGTAGTTTGGTTCTATATCTCAGTAGTTTGGTTCTGTACCTCAGTAGTTAAGTACAGAACCATATCTCTGTAGTTTGGTTCTATATCTCAGTAGTTTAGTTATATATCTCAGTAGTTTGGTTCTATATCTCGGTAGTTTGGTACTATATCTCAGTAGTGTGGTTCTGTACCTCAGTAGTTAAGTACAGAACTATATCTCTGTAGTTTGGTTCTATATCTCAATAGTTTGGTTCTATATCTCAGTAGTTTGGTTCTATATCGCAGTAGTTTAGTCCTATATCTCAGTAGTTTGGTTATATATCTCAGTCGTTAAGTACTATATCTCCGTAGTTAAGTACTATATCTCAGTAGATTAGCCTATATCTCAGTAGTTTGATTCTATATCTCCGTAGTTTAGTTCTATACCTCTGTAGTTTAGTTCTATACCTCTGTAGTTTAGTTCTATACCTCAGTAGTTTGGTTCTATATCTCAGTAGTTAAGTACAGTACTATATCTCCGTAGTTTAGTGCTATATCTCAGTAGTTTGGTTCTATATCTGAGTAGTTTGGAATCTATATCTCAGTAGTTTGGTTCTATATCTCAGTAGTTTGATTCTATATCTCAGTAGTTTGATTCTATATCTCCGTAGTTTAGTCCCATATCTCTGCAGTTTAGTTCTATACCTCTGTAGTTTGGTTCTATATCTCAGTAGTTTGGTTCTATATCTCAGTAGTTAAGTACTATATCTCCGAAGTTAAGTACTATATCTCAGTAGATTAGTTCTATATCTCAGCAGTTTGATTCTATATCTCAGTAGTTTAGTACTATATCTCAGTAGTTTGGTTCTATATCTCAGTAGTTAAGTACTATATCTCCGTAGTTAAGTACTATATCTCAGTAGATTAGTTCTATATCTCAGTAGTTTGATTCTATATCTCAGTGGTTTAGGTCTATATCTCAGTAGTTTGGTTCTATATCTCAGTAGTTTAGTTTTATATCTCAGTAGTTTGGTGCTATATCTCAGCAGTTTAGTTCTACATCTCAGTAGTATGGTTCTATACCTCAGTCGTTAAGTACAGTCCTATATCTCTGTAGTTTGGTTCTATATCTCAGTAGTTTGGTTCTATATCTGAGTAGTTTGGTTCTATATCTGAGTAGTTTGGTTCTATATCTCAGTAGTTTAGTACTATATCGCAGTAGTTTAGTTATATATCTCAGTAGTTTGGTTCTATATCTCAGTCGCTAAGTACTATATCTCCGTAGTTAAGTACTATATCTCAGTAGATTAGCCTATATCTCAGTAGTTTGATTCTATATCTCCGTAGTTTAGTTCTACACCTCTGCAGTTTAGTTCTATACCTCAGTAGTTTGGTTCTATATCTCAGTAGTTTGGTTCTATATATCAGTAGTTAAGTACAGTACTATATCTCTGTAGTTTAGTTCTATATCTCAGTAGTTTGGTTCTATATCTGAGTAGTTTGGTTCTATATCTCAGTAGTTTAGTACTATATCTCAGTAGTTTGGTTCTATATCTCAGTAGTTTGATTCTATATCTCAGTAGTTTGATTCTATATCTCCGTAGTTTAGTCCTATATCTCTGTAGTTTAGTTCTATACCTCAGTAGTTTGGTTCTATATCTCAGTAGTTTGGTTCTATATCTCAGTAGTTTAGTTCTATATCTCAGTAGTTTAGTTCTATATCTCAGTAGTGTAGTTATATAGTTTGTTCTATGCCTCAGTAGTTTAGTTCTTTATACTGTGGTTTAATTCTAAATCTGAACCTTGTCAGTTTTGTCGTCCCTGCTCCTCCACATCTGGATCTCTGCTTCGCTGAGGCCCAGCTCCCTCAGGCTGGCCTGCTCCTGCTCCCCGTCCTGCAGGGCCTGGAACTGGGACAGGCTGCGCACACCAGCGGCCTGTTGCCCAAACGGCCTGTAGAGGGCGGCAGGAGCGAAGCACTGCCGCTTGGCTACGCATCTGAGAGAGAGGGAAATTTCATCACAGGAGGAAAAGAACATGGTTGTCACCATAAAAACAATTTAATTTTAACTAATTGTCATATAATAATTGCTCATAACAGGGTAATAGCAGTGTAATAGCATGTCTACTGGTTGTAGAAATCCTGTTAAAAGAAAGAAATCTGTGGACATTTGGTTAACTGAAACCAAAGTGATGGAAATCAAAATTAAATTAATTCATATTTTATTATTGCAACATTTAGATGGAAGCATAATGTGGAATATGAGGGTCGTAATCTGCGAAACTGTTCCTGAATCAGTCCAGGTTTATTCTAACTTTATATGAACATGAATATTCTACATTATTTGATCGGTAAAGGTATATTTACCAGGTTGAACTTTGTCAGAAACAAACGTTTGAGCAGCTGATTATTCTGTCAGACTTGTTAACACGGAGACAGAAAGATTCATGCACATATGACGGCAGACAGTAACTGATACACTGTGGTTCGTTTGAACTGTTGAGTTTGTTTAGGTTCTGATGAGTGAGGCTCCACTGCACTGGAAAAACTAAGTCGGAAAATTAAAAATGTGCTGCTCACTAGAACATGTTTTTTACCTGTATACTGAGGTATGACAATCCTGGTCATAATAATACAATGTTAAATTTTTACATAGATAGTGTGGCTCATACTGGTTGGAATCAGCACAAAGCATGTAGTGAGGATATTGCCGTAGATTATTAGTACTAGTTAGTTCTGGTATCAGTACAAGTTAGTACTAGTATATGGGCTGTAAGTGTCTCCTTCTGTCACCAATTTAAAAAAAGGTGCACTGACCGACCATCAGAATGGGCCACACCCCCCTTTCATCTACTTTCTGTGAGGTCACTTGTTATTAATGGACTGATTTGTTTCGATAAGATATGAGCAATATTTTTTATGAAAATAAAATTCATCTGAACATAAACAGAATATAACAGGAGTAAGCACTATGCTTACTCGTAGCACTATGTTAAAATAGCATATAAATGGTATATAGCAGCAGTGCAGTAATAATATGAAAGAAAGTACCAGTAATATGCTGCTATAGTAAATATGTGGATAGATATATATTGTATAAATGTAATCTATCTACATTTTAGTGAGAGAGTAGGAGGGTTTTCAGGATGGTTCCAGTAGTGGAAAGGCCCTGGAGGAGCCTCAAGTCAGACTACAGATAGACAGCGGGTCTGTGTGTTCTGTCTGGAGCCTGAAGCCCAAAACCAGGGTGTGAGGAAGCAAGAACAGCCAGCGAACCACTGGATCCATAACTCCATGGTAATGTGAGTAAAAAGAACAACGTCTTCTCGGACATACAACCTACTAGATGACATATTATATTTTATATTACATGCAATGTAGGATATAGGCCATCTACTACATGCTACACTCTACATGGTGACACACTCCTCCAGCAAGCACCACCCACCGCTCCACGTCCACCCGGGTGTGAAGCTGCTGCAGCAGGAGGCCATGCAGCTGCCGCTCGCCCTCCGTCTCCTGCTCCTCCAGCAGGGGGCCGTCCTCGCACGCCCGTCGGCTCACCCTGAAAAACACACATTTAAAAGATCCATCCATGATGGGGGGGGGAGCAACGGATCATTTAAAATGCCGTAAGTTCAAACAATGTGAAGGAAAAACACCTCTCATTCAAAACTACGTTATAATCAGGGCCAGATGCCAACTTTTAGAAGTGGTCGCATCAGCATCATGTTATGCAATAGCTGCTGGTTACCAAGATTGAAAAAAAAATGGTTTTCCCTTTTTATAATTGAGTAATAATGATCAAAGTTAATTATTTTGGTGATATTTAACAGTGTGTCTTGTTTTGAGGTGAACCAAGCAATGTCTTGACTGAAGCCGAACTTGCTTTGTCATACACGTTTAAAAATAACTACGTTAATGTTCTGCTCAGATGCCAAATCATTGTATTTTCAGTTAAGAAACATACTAAAGTTTACCGCGCTGATTTTTATTTTTTAAACATATGTGGGGATGGTAGCTCAGGCGGTAGAGCTGGTGGTCTAGTGATCTAAAGGTTGCTGGTTGGATCCCAGGCTCCTCCTGCTAGCATGCTGTAGTGTCCTTGAGCAAGACACTTAACCCCTAATTGCTCCTGATGGCTGCGTCCGTCGGTGTTTGAACAATTGTAAGTCGCTTTGGATAAAAGCGTCTGATAAATGTAATGTAATGTAATATGTAAAAACAGTAAACAACGGGGCAACCAGAACACACCGCTGGTTGATAATAGCCCATTATGGTTGCCTGTGGTAACTGTGCCGCTCCTAAAACAAATACAAATGTTTTTAGGAATTTGGGAAATCTGGGTTTGAAAAATGACGTCAGCGCTGTACCCCCGCCCCCAACACGTTTATCCGACGTCATAGGTCGAAGTGACGTGAGCTTGTTAGCTGGTGTCGTTGTTTGTCATAGTAACGCATCCAATACGCCCGGGATACGTTCCGTTTTCTTCATTTGGCACGGTGAACTCTTCATTCAAACACATGTACAAATTCCCGACCAACCATTTTTATAAATGTCTATATTCTGCCATTCTACTCGTGTTCTACGTTCTTCAGTGTCTTTGCTGGGGTTGTGATGTGGAAATGTTGAAGGCTCCGTCACTTGTAATTATAATTATTGAGACTTAATGTGGTGAAAAAACAATATTGTCGCATTTCAGCTCAAGTGAAATGCGAGTGAGATCCAAAAGCGACAATATAATTGATAATAGTTCAAGTGATATAATGTTGAAATCACGCGTCACTCGGTTATGTGATAAAATACGGTTGTTTAATTTGTAAGAATTTGTTCTAAAACGGACCAAAATAAAACAGTTTACCGTCGCATGCTGCTTCCGCGTTGTTCTACTTCCGGTTCATGGTGGATGGAAAACAGCGACATTGCGCATGAGCGCCACCAACTGGATGGAGTGTGGATCGGGAGTCTCTCAAGTTCAGTATTCAAAAGGAAGTGAATCAAATAAAAAAGACAAATAAATCTAATGATTATTGTGAGGATTGTGAGGTCAAATTGTCTCTATCAACCCAGTCCTCAATAGATATTGGAATGGAGTATAAAACATTTAAGCAAACTTCTAGATCGAAGTTTATTAGTTTACCCCCATTTCCCAGGTGTTTTTTCCATCCCCAGTAAAGTACTAGAAGTAGTAAAGTATCTTTCAAGCGTTTGTGTCCGAATGTGTTTTTTCTTCTCCTCCGTGTAGCTATTTTTGGATCCCATACATCCATCGCTGTTCTTTCTTCCTCTCAGCTCTTCCTTTATTTTGTGCTTAATCAACTGGTTATTCCTCTATTGCGAGCCGGTCTTTGACCTGCCACATTAGATTAGCACACTAGATGATTTCAATAAAACCTTTTAGTGTAGTACACATTTGGTACAAACATGTCATGGTCTTGTCTTTCACTTGTTTTTTTCCCTTGGCATTGTGTTTTTAGATAGATAGATAGATAGATAGTATTATTAAAGACACTATCTTTATCTTATTTATTTAGTCTATTTCCTGAAAATGTAAATGGATGAAAATGTAAACGGAGCTTCCAGGGACTATATTTTTTGTTATAAATATACTTTTCCAAAATGCAGCAGTGTATTTTTGATCGTGTACCTTTAAGGAAACTATGTCTGCGCGCCACACCCTGTTCGGCAGAAAGGGTGTGGCCAACCGTCCGTCTGCCACACCCACTTCCGGTTCCATCGCCTCCTTCCTCTCCCAGCTGATGTTACGTGTAGGAAAATATAAGGAAATGCACTTAATTTCAGTAAAATAAGAAAAAAACTCAATCAGCCCTCATGTGCTCACATGAACCTGTCCCCTCCAGCCCTGCACATGCACTCTGCGCACCGCGGCTGTGTGCACGCACCGGGGCTGTGTGCACGCACCGGGGCTGTGTGCACGCTTTATCCTGCAGCCAGAGCAGGTTAGAGCAGGATAAAGCGTGCACACAGCCCCGTGCATACATACATGCATGCATGCGGATCCGGGACCCTGTGAGCCGGGATCAGGTGGCAGGCTGCGCGCAGGGCTGCACCCTCCGCCTGAGTGGCAGAGATGAGGGGTGGGGACGCAGGGTGGGGTCACAGGCGGAGGGAGCGGCACAGAGACGGAGCCCAACCCTGAACCACGCCACATCCAGGGGGGGTGGGGGGTGGTGTGGGGTGGGGGGACGCCGAGAAGAGACGCCTCGACGATGATCTGGAAGGACTCCGCCAAGACACGCCGATCCGATCTGATCCGATCCGTCCGGGGACTGTGAAGGTGGAAACTGCGCCCCCCGCCCAAGTTCCAACCCCACCCAGCACAGTTGTTATTCAGAGAGCTACACCCAGAACCCGACCGACCCCCGCCCTCCTCCACCTCCGGCCGGCTGCAGCCGCTCGCACCGAGATGCACACGGAGACCCGGAGCAGGAAAGTAAGTCTCTCCCCTGCACGTATCGTGTTCTCCTGCGGCTCCAACGCACAACGGACGCTCATTTTGCAGAAGGAGGACACGTTTAATTTGGGGTTAAACTGAGTTTTATTCTAGCGTTCTATTGGGAACCAGTCTGTGTCTCCGCGCCGAGGGATAATGTCTGTGTGTTGTCAACCTGACTGCTCAAAGTGAAACTGGATGGAGCCCTCTCTCTCTCTCTCTCTCTCTCTCTCTCTCTCTCTCTCTCTCTCTCTCTCTCTCTCTCCCCCTCTCTCTCCCCTCCACCCCCAACCCCCAACCCCCCGTTCAGTATAAAGTGCACTGTGATCTCAGTCAGGAGTATATGCAAGCAAATAAGTGCCATCATATTTCGAATGTTTTTTAAGCCATTTCATTTTTTTAATGTATTGAGATTCAAACTGCTTTCAAACACCACCTTTTAAGGCCAGGTGTGTTCACCCATTCGCTTTGAATTCACCTTTGAAATCCAAATCTGACATTTAAAGGAGTTTTTTCCCCCCTAAATGTTTAGAACCCCCCCCCCCCCCAAAAAAAAACAACTGTGTTGGAGTGGCTCCAATTTGGAAAATTAAGCGCGAAAAAAACAACAATAGCCATCATCCGAGTTACCAGGGGTATCTGGGCAGGTAGACGCAGTGCTGGCCAATCAGAGCTCCACCTGTCAGTCACGTGTTACAATTAAAAAAATATTCAGTTAAAATATTGAACGCCAAGTTTCGCGGCATCCCGTTATTTAAAACAAATTTTATTTTGACAATTTGCGAAATCTTTCTATCACATGGGCGGGGGGGGGTCACTCAAGTTTTGCAGGTGGAGGCGGAGTCGGTGTGAATAGAGCGCTGAGGGAATGACCCCAAAACCGCAAGTGAGTTGGTATTTCCGCACTTCCGGTTCCCTCGTCCCGAAGTCAATGGGTTTTTCAATGGGGTTAACACGAGCTTAATAGGTCGTCACATTTTGTTCTACGACATACAACGCGTCAGTCAATACCCCCACGCGTTAATTTCGAAGCTTTTAAGAGTCTTATAAAAAAGAAAAGGCGGTGGCTAACACGTGGCTGAATGATCTCTCGCTGAAAATCTTTTCTATTCTCACTCAAACTTTCTAGGCTTTTTGTAGAGGAGGTGAGCGCACAAAACCTAACTCCGAGCGGGAAGCTTCGTGGTGGTGACCCTCAAGTCATGCCACGGTGGCGCGGTTCGTTTATGGCCCGATGTCAGCTTTTTACTTCTGGCGATGCCGTTCACGCTTCAAAAATCCTAAAAGAGGCGTTGAGTGTCGAGGGGACCGGGGCGACGCTGACTTCCTGGTTGGCCTGAAGCTACGTCACCACCTCGGCACCGTATGGACGAATCAACGCGACGGGGACGGAACGGGGTCGACGGGCGGCGCTCTGGGTTGATTGCGCTCGGGCTCGATGGCTTCTGCGGATGTGGACGTCCCGACTGGCCGGCTGGTCCTTGACCGGCTGGTCCTTGACCGGCGGGTGACAGGTCCGCGTCTAGCTGAATGGAATGAATGGATATGTCCGGCTGGGGGTGGACATTCCCAGTGGCTGCTAACTGTACCTGGCTGTCCTTGGGAACCTGGATGCCGGTTTTGAAATTTTATATTTTTTGTTCTTAATTTTCCGATCCGAGTTTGACCGCTTGAATTCAAGCCACCTGACTATAGTTTTTGGAATATCTGCAACTGGATTTTTTTTCGATCAGAATTTTTTCGAAAAAAATAAAAAAATTGAAATAGAAAAAACTTGAAATGTCATATTTGAATTTCAAAGAGATACATTCAAAACAAATTCATTCAAATACCTTGTTTTAAAAGTCAAATATTACGAAATGAAATGTTATGAATTCAAAGAAGTTCAAACATGACGGCACAAATTTTCTTCCACACAGGAGCAGGTCCTGCAGCTTTTAGGACGCCATCTTAGTTTTTAAAGGGCCAGTAGTCCCCTTTTTGGGGCCACACCCACATGCATGGCACCCTGGGAAGCAGCCAGGTTCCGTCCGCAAGACCCTGATGCCCTAGGGGGCCCCCCTAGGCCCCCTAGGGCATCACTCGCAGTAAACTTAACTCATTGTTTTCACAAACTTTGGGAATCTTCAAGCTCCAGAAATGGTGGAATAAAGTGCAGAATAAACGACAGAAACGGAAATTGCATAATCACAGAGCGGCTTGCGTATTGAAAAGTATTAAATATCAAAAATAGTATTATAATTATTCCAAGGTCTGATACTAACGTTTTAGATGGTTGCCGACCATGCATCAGCCGATGGTTCCCAGGACTGACAAAGTTGCCCCTGAATTTGAATCGTTTTGTAATTGGGTGATAAGGATCAGATATAATGACAATCCCTATTTCAGTCAATCAATTTGTCAGGAAAACACATTTTCCTCGGTGGAAGTTTCTAAACATACAGAGCTACACTGCGCTTGTTATCTTATTGAATACCATTCTTAGATACGGTACAATGGTCCAAATCTTGACGTTACCGGGCAACGGTTATTCAGTTCTCATCGCTCACCAGGGAGAGTGATATCATTTTTAGTTTATTTATTTTTAAGGCTTACCTAAAATTCTCTCTTTGGACGCCTCTCATCCCGTCTCGTTCTGCCCTTGAAAGCCTTAAGGTGCGGTCACACCCCGCCAGCCAATAGAAGGGAAGATATGCTCCCAATGGCACTGATCCAAGGGAAGTGGACACCCAGACCACTGCGTAACTGTTCATGATTAAGCTGTTTTTAAAAAATGTAAACGTCCCTTAAACTACCGCTGAAATAAGGGACACGTCGTTTTATGTCTCTCCAATGAGGACAAGTCTTTATTTTAAGGGACGGGCGGCGAGGCTAGTTACGTCGGGTTTTTTTTTTTCACGAGGTCATTTATTTGGCTACAGCATTTTAATAGAGAAAAAAATACCCACGGCACCATCTGTCTTTACAATGTATATTAAATATGGAACGGGAGAGGGGTTTGAGATGTTTGGCACGCCCATGACAGCCAGTCGAACACCAGCCTTTCTTTTACTCAACAAATTACAATGAAATTGGGAAAGCACACAAATCACACAAATCAGTCTTCACTGTTGTTTATTCAGATTGATGAAGATGCATTTTGTATTCATTTTTTGTATGGAGACCCCCTCCCGCTGACGCACGGATCATTTACTTTGCCACCTGGATAACTGCTGCCGCAATTCAAGGGCAAATTGCACCCAGCAGCAAAACTTTATAGCGCAATGTCTTTTGTGAATCGGACACAAAAATGGCGTGATAGTGGGCGCAATGGAAGCGCAATTCATGGTGCTATTAGCGGCCGCGATCAGTTTCTTTGTGAATTTGCCCCAGAGGACACGTTATCAAGGAACAATCGTCTCTATTGACACGTTGGTGGAGGTAGATAGAAAGATAATGTGAGAGAATCTGCTGCACAACGGGCAATGATTAACTTGAACACAGAACAAACTTTGATCAAAAGGGATCTGACGCTGTGTGTGTGTGTGTGTGTGTGTGTGTGTGTGTGTGTGTGTGTGTGTGTGTGTGTGTGTGTGTGTGTGTGTGTGTGTGTGTGTGTGTGTGTGTGTGTGTGTGTGTGTGTGTGTGTGTGAGAGTCAATCTGGTTCCTGATCAAATAAACAGTTTTAACTCTTTTTGGTTTGACGAGGATTCATTTGACCAGTTCACCCTACGCTTGCTGTGGGGTCCGGTGGGCCGCCATCTTGGTTCTGGACCAGAAGCCGCAGCGTTTGAGTTGGTGTTGTTGGAGTCTTTCTGCATCTCTGGCCTTGGGGTGGCAGGGTATTTATAGACACAAGAAGAAGCTTTTATAATGTTAAGTCAGAGGGAAGCACTGGACGCTGCATGGCTGCGTGGAGGAATGACTGCGTGGATGGGATGGCTGCGTGGATGGGATGGCTTCGTGGACGGATGGCTGCGTGGACAGATGGCGATGACTGTGTGGTCGGGTGGATGGGTGGCTGCATGGATGGATGGCTGCGTGGATGGATGGCGATGACTGCAGGGAATGTTGGACGGGTGGCTGTGTGGACGGGAGGCTGCGTGGACGGGAGGCTGCGTGGACGGGAGGCTGCGTGGACGGGTGGACGGCTGAATGGCGGGATAGCTGCATGACATGCATTTGTTTTTATGAGGTGCTGCTTGGTAGGGGTAGGGTTAGTCACTGCTGTGATGGGACAAGAAAACAAATGGAAGGAAGACTGTTCTGTGCTTATCTGTAAACTCTATTAGCTCAGCGTTTGGCTGCAGAGGGGTTTAAGTTATTTAAGCGCGTTGGGTGTGTTGCCGGGTCTTGGTGGCCAGTTAAACGATGTCTGTTGTTTTAAATGATGCTACGTACTGGGATGGACCGTCTCCCGTGACTCCGGGTGAGAGGGACAAAAAGGGGCGTGGCCGCAGCACCTCCTGCAGGAGACAATGTGTCCAGTGAGCGTTCGACGGGGCGTCATGTGACCAGCTGCTGTGACAGAATGGACTCGTTGTGACAATAGTTTACAACGCGTCCTCTTTCTCGTCTCCCTTACGGGAGCCTTGTTCCTCCATTCTCCTCCTCTAATGCCCCCCTTCTCTCTCTCTCTCTCTCTCTCTCTCTCTCTCTCTCTCTCTCTCTCTCTTTCCAAGTTTCTCCCTCCCTCCTTCCGTCTTTTTTCCACTCCTCCGTCACACTTCATTCATTCTTGTAGAGGATTTAAGTTTATCACACTTCATTTGTTTCTGTTGGTTGTCGACTTTGCAGTCTCTCTTCCCCTCCCTGTCTCTCTCTCTTGTCTCCCTGTCTCTCTCTCTTGTCTCCCTGTCTCGCTCTCTTGTCTCCCTGTCTATGTCTCCCCCTCCATGTTTCTCTCTTTCTCTCCCTCCCCGTCCCTCCCTCTCCCCCCTGTCTCACCTCTCCAGCTGGTTAGCTCAGTGCTAATCTCCAGCACACACCCTCGGCCACGCCCTCCCCACCCCCACCCCTCTCTCCAATGTGGCAGCCATTTTGGCAGGGGAGCCATGGTTGCCATGGTGATGGCATTCTTTCCCTGGTTAATGATTGTGGCGCGCACACACACACACACACACACACTAACACACGCACACACACTCTCTCATTTATCCCTCTTTTCTTTCTCTTCCTTAATGAGAAGTTTTGTTAAACACTTATTCTGTCATTCCTCTCACCCAGCGTCCCTCCCTCGCTGTCTCTTTCTCTCGCTGTCCGCCCTCCTGCTGTCTGTCCTCCTGAGCTATCTGTCCCCCTCTGGCTGTCTATCCCTCTCGCTGTCTGTCCCTCTGAGCTCTCTGTCTCCTGCAGCTGGTTCTATCATTTATCTGTGCTACTTTCTTATTGGCTGTTGGTTTGGGAGGGCGGGGCCATGCCTGTTGACAGGCGGATGAATTTGACTTTTAGATTTTTAGAGTATTAATGTTTAACTAAAGGTGTGTGTGTGTGTGTGTGTGTGTGTGTGTGTGTGTGTGTGTGTGTGTGTGTGTGTGTGTGTGTGTGTGTGTGTGTGTGTGTGTGTGTGTGTGTGTGTGTGTGTGTGTGTGTGTGCTGCGGCAGCAGGGTGTGGTGCTGATAAGGACAGCAGACCTTCACTTCTTTTTTTTTTTTTTCTGTAAACTAAATGAAAGAGTGATTCTGTTCCAATAAGGACAGAAAACACACCCAGACACACAAGTTGGATAATAGTAACTGCAGTATATAAATAGATGAATGGTGAATAAACAGTTTTCTCTCAGTTACTTCTATTACGGTTTTTACTGAGACAGGATGCGTTTTCCTGACGGGTTCCAAGGACGATCTTACGCTGATACTTTGACACAGCAGTGGGAAGTGGCCCTTCTGGCCCCCCATCTGCTTTAACAACACATTCATAACTTGTAATAACGTGTGTGTGTGTGTGTGTGTGTGTGTGTGTGTGTGTGTGTGTGTGTGTGTGTGTGTGTGTGTGTGTGTGTGTGTGTGTGTGTGTGTGTGTGTGTGTGTGTGTGTGTGTGTGTGTGTGTGTGTGTGTCATAACTTTCATTACAAATGTATAACTTATTTAAAACTCATTAAATTATAACTCATAGCTCATATAACTCATTTATAACTTATTCATAAGCCATTTATACCTTGTTTATAACTCAAAACTGAATTATAATTCATAGCAAATGTATTACTAGTTTATAACACGTTTATAGCACCTTTATAACGGGTTTATAACATTTAGAGCTCGCGTTTAACTCACAATTATAACTTTTATATCACCAATTTGTAACCAATTTAAGCAAATTTCTAACTTGTTTATAACATGTTAATTTCTTGCATTTATACCTTGTTTATAACATATTTATAACTCGTTTAAAACGTAGTTTTAACTTGTTTATAACGCATTCATAACTTGTTTATAACGCATTTATAAATGCCATTATTACTCATTTATAACACTTTATTTATTCTGTACACTTGTACTATTGCGTAGTAGTCTTTGGGTAGTATAAATATAGTATTTGTTGTAGTAGTAGTATTAATACTTGTAGTGGTTCTATTTCTAATTAAAATGTTATGTGAGCAGAACTGATGAAGATCTGAGTCTGTGGCCACATTCACTCACACACACACGTGTGTGTGTGTGTGTGTGTGTGTGTGTGTGTGTGTGTGTGTGTGTGTGTGTGTGTGTGTGTGTGTGTGTGTGTGTTGTGGGGGTTGTTCTCCACACCCAGTGCCAGAGGGGTGCTGGGGGGGCGGCTGACCCAGATCTCTCTCTCTCTCTCCGTCAAACAGCATCCGTTAATTTGTTAAATAGCAAACGTTCCACAGCTTAATACACGGCAAAGTCTCTCCCTCCATCCGTCCTCCTGTGCCTCTCCTTCCTTCCCATCCAGGGATGGAACACTTTCTCTCTCTCTCTCTGTGTTTTTTTCCTCCCCCTCTCCTCCCTCACTTCCTGTGGGTGTGGGGGGTCACACCCACTCCACCCAGTTTAACTCTTCAGTGGGAGGAGCACGCACGCACGCACACACACACACACACACACACACACACACACACACACACACACACACACACACACACACACACACACACACACACGCGCACACACACACACACACACACACACACTGAAACCCGTTCCCCTCTAATGAGCGAATCACTATTTCTTCGAGCGGGAGAAGCACATCAGTTGGAATTGCGTTTTTTTTTTTCTTCCTAAATTATGCCTGGAAATAATAATTATCATAAAATAATTTACAACGATTAAAAAAAACAAACAAAAAAAAAACAACAAAAAAAACGGCTTTTAACTTCTTTAATTTGTAAACCCGGGGGCAATACAAATCAACTTTATTTGATCTCTTAAAGCTTGTAAATCACCGTCTGAATCATTGGCGATAGATTGATCGATCGACTGATACTTTGCTCATCCCTGGAGGGAAATGGCAGATTTTACCAAAATATGTTTACGTGTTAATCCTGCCGTACTAACTCCACCAAGCTGTCACACCGTGGGATTCAAGTCAAACACACACATAATGCTGAGAATAACTTTAGAATGTTTACATTACTAATAACGTAAGCCTGGAGCTAGCTGTTAGCTGTTAGCCTACATCTAGCTAGCTCGCTGTTTGTGGCTTAGCTTCATTTGCTTTACCTTTGTTTAGCAACACAGAGAGAGGTCTGTGTTAACAATAGGAGTGTGTGTGTGTGTGTGTGTGTGTGTGTGTGTGTGTGTGTGTGTGTGTGTGTGTGTGTGTGTGTGTGTGTGTGTGTGTGTGTGTGTGTGTGTGTGTGTTGGCAGCCACACCCAGCCTATGGGGGAGGGGCATGACACGCCTCAGAATGGAATTTGAAACAGTATTCAACACATCAGCGTCACTGACCAGTAAACATGAAAATATGACAACGGATACAACACTGTATTACAGTGTGACAATACTATATTACAATACTGTATTATAATGTTACAATACTATATTACAATACTGTATTACAATGTTACAATACTGTATTAGTGTTATAATACTGTATTACAGTGTGAGAATACTATATTTTAATACTGTATTACAATGTTATAATACTAAATTAAACTAACTAAATTAAAATTATGTTACTGTATTATATTAGTGCACACTTGTACACACAACTGTATTGCATCATTACAATTCTGTATTATTTGATTACAGTATAATACTGTAATGCAGTGTTAGAATACCTATTACAATGTTACGATACTGTATTACAGTGTTATAATACTGTAAAAAATGTTGGTTCGAACTTTTACTGGATTCTATTACAGTATTACACTACTGAAAAACAATAAAAGATTTCAATACAGTGTATTAACTAACTGTAATACAACCAAGCAGCAGTACAACGTTCCTAACTGCATTTCTGATCCTAAAACTATCAGTGCTGCTTCACGGCAGTACATTGACGGTTCAGGGTGCAGTACAGCGTCAGAGTACATTTTCAGAGCGCAACTTCAGGGTACAGTCTGTGAGTACAGCGTCGGAGTACAGTGTCAGGGTACAGCCTGAGGCTACAGCGTCAGGGTACAGCCTGAGGGTACAGCCTGAGAGTACAGCCTGAGAGTACAGCGTCAGGGTACAACGTCAGAAGACAGTGCCACTGCAAACACTGCAGTACATTGTTGTGCAATATTACTGTACTGTTCGAACTGTTCTTTAAACTTTAGACCTGACAACAACACCAGATCACCGTGGTAACAGAGCTCCGCCTCTCCATCAGTTACTTTCTGGTCCCTTCATTTCTGTCCTTTATTTTGCTGTTGAACCTCCGTCCGTCTATCAGTTTATATCTGTCTGTCTTTCCCTCCGTCTCCCTTCCTCCCACTCTCTGCCCCCCCCTCTCTCTTTCTGTCTGTCTCTCTCTCAGTTTACAGAACAGGGTGTGGCTGCCGTCCTGCTGTTAGCAGAGGAGGGATCAGCCCCTCCCTTCTTCCCCTCCTCCCTCCCTCGCTCGCTCTTTCTCTATTTCTTTCTCGTCACACTGAGCAGAGACTGACTCTGCTTTTGTTTTTCGGCCTCCTCTCTCTCCTTCTTTCTCTCTGAGTTTGTTTCTTTTCGAGCGTTTTTTTTTGTTTTGTTTTTGTTTTGTTTTTTCAACTTGGAAGGTAAAACTGCTGTTTCTGTTTTTCCCTCCAAACTCTGGGCGACCTTTCTCTTTCTTTCCTCCCTTTCTCTCGCTCTTTCTTTCTCTCTCCCCCTCTCTTTCAAATTCTTTCCCCCTCCCCCACCACATATTTTTAAACAGTAATTCCCCCTCCCCCTCTGCACTTTCTGTCTTTACTTCCTGTCTTAGCTCTATACTTCCTGTGCCCACTTCCTGTCTCACCTGTCTAACCTGTTGACTTGCTGTCTGAGCTCTCCACTTCCTGTGTCCACTTCCTGTCTGAGCTCTCCACTTCCTGTGTCCACTTCCTGTCTTAGCTCTCCACTTCATATCTGACCCGTCCACTTCCTGTCTGACCTACCCACTTCCTGTCTCACTGCTTAGCTTCGTGTCTGACCTGTCCACTTTCGGTGTCCATTTCCTGGCTTACCTGTCCACTTCCTGTCCCCAGGCCCAGCAGGGCTCCAGGCAGCAGAAGAGGAGGCCTTCAGGCTCCGTGGCCCAGAGGAGGCGTCTGAGGAGTCCGGCTCGGAGCAGGAGCAACCCGCCCTCGAAGACGGTGGCCCCTCGTCGCCGAGAGGAGGAGACGTTGAAGGAGGAAGAGGAGGAGATCCTGAAGGAGGCGGAGGAGGAGACAGACATGCCCTCCGTCCAGATCAAAGCAGAGCCAGAGGAGATGGAGTGCACGGTGAGGGGGGCACAAACATGGTTGGATTGATGCACAGGGTGTTTCGGGGTGGGACGGAGGGTCTCTGGGTGGGACGGAGGTTCTCTGGGTGGGACGGAGGGTCTCTGGGTGGGACGGAGGTTCTCTGGGTGGGACGGAGGTTCTCTGGGTGGGACGGAGGGTCTCTGGGTGGGACAGAGGACCTCGTGGTGGGACAGAGGTTCTCTGGTTGGACGGAGGGTCTAGTGGTCGGACTGAGGACCTTGTGGTGGGACTGAGGGATGTATGGTGAGACAGAGGGTCTCTGGGTGGGACAGAGGGTCTCTGGGTGGGAGAGAGGGTCTAGTGGTGGGACAGAGGACCTCGTGGTGGGACGGAGGTTCTCTGGTTGGACGGAGGGTCTAGTGGTCGGACTGAGGACCTCGTGGTGGGACTGAGGGATGTATGGTGGGACAGAGGGTCTCTGGGTGGGAGAAGGGGTCTAGTGGTGGGACTGAGGACCTCGTGGTGGGACTGAGGGATGTATGGTGGGACAGAGGGTCTCTGGGTGGGACAGAGGGTCTCTGGGTGGGAGAAGGGGTCTAGTGGTGGGACTGAGGACCTCGTGGTGGGACTGAGGGATGTATGGTGGGACAGAGGGTCTCTGGGTGGGACAGAGGGTCTCTGGGTGGGACAGAGGGTCTAGTGTTGGGACAGAGGGTCTAGTGGTGGGACAGAGGGTTTCTGGGTGGGACAGAGGACAGAGGACCTCGTGGTGGGACAGAGGGTCTCGTGGCAGGACAGAGGGTCTCGGGTTGGGAGGAAGCACAAACTGTCCAGCTCTGTCCGTTGCAGCAGCTTTGTTGAAGTGCACGCTGAGATATCTGGTCAGTCCAGTCAGCCCAGACACCAAACTATGTACCCTCCATCGTTGGGATGCCACATCCAGGTTTACGGAGCACCCTCCACATTGAGGATGCTTCCTCCAGGTTTAGGCTCCACCCTCAATATTAAGGATGTACCCGTCACGTTTAGGATGCATTTCCATATTTAGGATGCACCCTCAATGTTTAGGGGGTAGTGAGAACATCCCGGGATTTTAGGAGTTTTGGGCTGCAACACAGTACAGACAGAACAGTACAGTACAGTACTCTTTTTCTTTAACTGTATGTACAGTTCTGCTTTTATGATTTATATTTTTCAATCCAGTGTTTGTTTTCGCTTTTCAATTAAATGATCGTCTATGTCAAGTTTAGCTGCGCCAGTGTTCCTTCCTCCTCCTGAGGGAAATGACTGACGGTAAGGGGTTTAAAGGTTTGGGCGGAGAGGGAACGCTCTGGAAGGGTGTGGTGCTTTCAGGAAACCAAGAGTGTTCTTCATAGCAGAGTACTGCTTCACTGTGTACTTTGACTGTGTACTTCAACTGTGCACTGCTACTGTCTACTGCTACTGTGTACTTCTACTGGGCTCTGCAGGACCACAAAGGGTTAATTACAGTCTGAATCTCCATTCCCACCGTCGTCGCTTGAGATGGAAATCTGATTTTAGGTTCTGCATTCTGTCCATTCAGATGGAAATAAATAGTCTCCCTCCCTCCATCACGGAGAGAACTTTTATGATGTATCCTAGCTCGGCAGAAGCTGATCAATAATGGATCAATTCAAAAGATTCTGTTGCCGATCACCCTGCTTGACCCCAGTGATAAATAAGGTTTAAAAATACAGAGTTTCACTTGAATGCAGCTTTAAGAAATGTGAAGCTTCATCTGACAGAGACGTGTGTGTGTGTGTGTGTGTGTGTGTGTGTGTGTGTGTGTGTGTGTGTGTGTGTGTGTGTGTGTGTGTGGGTGTGGGTGTGGGTGTGGGTGGGGTTTGTGTGTTTGGGTGGGGTTTGTGTGTGTGGCTGGGTGGGGTGTGCAGTAGGTGGGTGTAGCCCCCCCCCCCCCCTTTAGGGTGGATCGGTGTGATGTCTCCGCCCTTCAGGGTGGAGGAGGGAGCGTGGTGTCAGAATAAACTATGGTAGTTAATTTAATAGTATAATAGTTTCACTCCACATAGCCCATCGGAGGAGGAGGAGGAGGAGGAGGAGGAGAGACAGGGAGAAGTGATGCAGAATAGTATGGGAGGGGATCAGGTGAGGGGTGGAGCTAAGTCAGAGAGATAGAATGATGGAGAAGGTAGGTGGTGGATGCGTGGGTGGGGCAGAATGATGGAGAAGGTAGGTGGTGGATGGGTGGGTGGGGCAGGACGAGGTAAACAGATCAGAGGAAAAAGAGGGATGGGGGAGTTTTCATGGTGACCAAATACAGTCAGCTGATGGCTCCTAGTTTCCATGGCAACTGTAGGCCCTACGCCCCCGCCCCCCCCATTCACACTAACCTATTTTCTCTCTCTACGTTTCATCTCCTCTCCTCTTCTCCTCCTCTCCTCCTCTCCTCGTGCTCCTCTCTTCTGCTCCTCTCCACCTCCTTTCTCCTCCTCTCCTCTTCCCTCCTCCCCTCCAAACTCCTCCCGTTCATCCAGGTGGGCGGAGCCGACTCAGCTCCTCTTCCTCAGTCCGCGACGAAGGTCAAAGCGGAGTCGCGCTCCTTTAAGACAGAGCCTGGCCCCAGCACGAGCCCCGCCCCTTCCACTGACTCCACCCCCTTAGACGACCAGATGGAGCCCGTGGACCTGTCGCTCAACAAGCCCCGCCCCTTGTCGCTGCCCGTCTCCACGGCGACCAGCACGGCCAACCCAGCCCCACTCAGCCTGTCGGCCACACCCATCCCCGCTGCCGTGCAGTCCCTAGGCTCCATGGTACACACACACGTACACACTGAACCACGTACACACAATGAAATTACTCTCACACATACTTTGACACTCTCCTTACCTCTACCGCCATCCCTCCTCCTCCTCTCCATCCTGCCTTCTCTTTACTTCTCTCCTCCTTCATCCTTGCCCCTCACTCACCTCCTCCCTCCCTCCCTCCCTCCCTCCCCCCTCCTCCTCCACCTCCTCCTCACCTCACCTCCCTCCTTCCCCCCTCAGGTGCTCTCCCCAGGCTCCATCCTGGCCACGCAGGGTGCCGGGGGCCAGCAGATCCTGCATGTGATCCACACGCTGCCGTCAGTCAGCCTGGCCAGCAGGGGGCAGCTGCAGACCATCCCCGTGGTGGTGCAGTCGCTGCCCGTCGTCTACACCACCATGCCGAGTGACGCCATGGCCACGGCAGCCATCACCGTGCCGCTGATAGGCAGTGATGGCCGCTCAGAGGGCTCGGGTAAGTCCAGTGCTCCCGGTAGTCCCTGTACCACAGTAGTTCTAGCACCACAGTAGTTCCAGCACCCCCAGTACTAAAGTAGTCTCAGTACCACAGTGCTCACAGTAGTCCCAAAACCACAGTTGTCCCACTACCACAATAGTCTCAGTACCACAGTACTCGCAGTATTCTCAGTACCCCAGTACTCCCAGTACTCCCAGTTGTCCCTGTACCCCAGTAGTCCCAGCACCACTGTTCTCCCAGTGCTCCCAGTATTCCCAGTACTCGCTGTACTACAGTACTCATTTCTAAATGACATTAGAAATACTGTCAATGGTTGCTGTCGGCCATGTTGGTTTCAGGTCCAGTTTATTTATAAAGTCCTGCTGCTGTTTATCCAGTATTTTGCTTTGACGTGAGAGAACTAGATAATGTCACTTTTAATTTGAATACTTGATGCAAGTATACATTTTACTAGTAATGTGACTCCTTAATATGACCATTGATTACTAATGCAATAATAATTAACCACTACGGCGACTAGTTAATGTGAGTACTTGCAACTATTGATGGGACTAGTTAATGGTTAGGGTTGGGGTTAGGGGACTATTACTGTGACTGAGTGTGTGTGTGTGTTTCTCCCCCCTCTCCCCCTCCCTCTCTCCCCCTCAGTTCGCATTCAACCAGGCTCTGCATCTCCAGTTCAGTATCAGAGTGACAGCGATGCAGAAAGTGGAACCGAGTCGTTCAGCACCGCAGAGCCGGGGTAACACATACACACACACTATGCACACACACTATCCACACATGTTGTAACAAGCACGCTGTAACACACACCCACACACACTGTAAATTGTAAGAAATGCAACACGCACACACGTTTGATAGTTTGATGATAACACATCATGTAAAAGTGCATAGATGGCCAACACTCGCGGAAAAATCCAGACTATTTAAAAGTGGTTAAATAGTCTTATTCCACGGCGATGTGGAATACTGGATTCTGATTGGTCACTAGCGGCATCCAGTGGTCAGTTATTTCTGAATGATGGCCGCTGTCTGTTAGTAATGATCGTCGCCACGGGCGACCACCTCTCTTAAAAAGGTCTTAAAACCTTACATTTAACTCTCTGATACCCTAAAATATAAATACACAGGAACTGAACCGGATAGACTATGTGCTAGATAGTACACTGGTAGCAAGTAAGTTTTGCACAGGAAGTGTGTGTGCGTGTGTGTGCGTGTGTGCGTGTGTGTGTGTGTCTGTACTATATATATATATATATATATATATATATAAAATATCTTGCTTGTAAATTGTGTTCACTGTGTTACAGTAGACTGGTCGTGCTTATGTGTGTATGTGTTAGGGTGGGTGGCGCTGTGTGTGTGTGTTGGTACCACACCCAGCAGGCGTGTCTGTTTCACTGAGATCTCTAACAGACGTTAGACGTGTGTGTGTGTGTGTGTGTGTGTGTGTGTGTGTGTGTGTGTGTGTGTGTGTGTGTGTGTGTGTGTGTGTGTGTGTGTGTGTGTGTGTGTGTGTGTGTGTGTGTGTGTGTGTGTGTGTGTTGCTGGGCAGGGCTTCCCAAGAATTGGGTGTAAACAAGGTTACGTAAAAGAGAGCGAGGGAGAGGTACAGTGAACGCAGTGGAATGTGTACTGCCCCCTGGTGGCCGTGTGCTCCATCCATGATGATTCATGTTAAAGTCCAATCGGAGAGGTGGGGACGGATGGATTTGCAAAGAAAAATGAAAGCAGAAATAAAGCCTCCCCCTCTACCCTCCTCCCAGGTCCTCGGCTGACCTGGAGCCCGTAGACCCCGACTCTCCGGACGTGAAGCGCCGGAGGATCCACATGTGCGACTACGAAGGCTGCAAGAAGGTTTACACCAAGAGCTCCCACCTCAAGGCCCACCGCAGGATCCACACTGGTACGTCCGTCTGTCCTGTCTGCCTACCAGCCTGTCTTTCTGTCTGTCTTTCCGCCCCTCCGTCTCTCTGTCCGTCCGCCTGTACACTGACAGTAAAACTAAATACTCTCCCTCCCTCCCTCCCAGGTGAGAAGCCGTACCAGTGCACGTGGGACGGTTGCACGTGGCGTTTTGCGCGCTCGGACGAGTTGACGCGTCACTTCAGGAAGCACACGGGCATCAAACCGTTCCGCTGCACAGAGTGTGACCGCTCCTTCTCCCGCTCCGACCACCTGTCGCTGCACCGCCGCCGCCACGTCATGATGTAACCACTTCCTGCTTCTGGGCCCCCCCACTCCCTGTTTCCTGTTTGCCTCTTCCTGTTACCCGTCGCTGCGCCGCCGAAGCTATGTCATGATGCGGCAACTTCCGGTTTCCTGTTCCCCACCTTCTGTTCCCCACTTCCTGTTTCCCCACTTCCTGCTCCCGCATCCTTCTTCCTGCTCTCTTGATTCCTTTTTCATGCTCTGTGTCCCGCTCCTTTTTCCCGCCCCCTGCTTCTTACGTGCTACCTGTTCCCTGCTTCCTGTTTCTTGCTCCTCTGAAGGAAGCTACCAGACTGTGAACTTTAGCAATTTCTATTTTTTTTTTTTTTTTTTTTTTTGATCGCCCCCCCCGTTACAATTGCTTACTGGAAACAGAAATCTCCCTTCAATTTCTCCACGTCGGGACAATAACATTTTATTGACAGGGTGCGAATTTAGGAAACGACCCTTCTGTGCTCTGTTCACAGGAAGTTCAGAAATTAATATACAGGAAGTTCAGATATGAATACATATTAATATAAATATGCAGGAACTTTCCTGCAAGGGTCATCAGTTATTTTAGCCCAGTTGTTTCCCCATTGGGTATTAAAGGAGAATTCCACCCATTTTCAGCACTGAGGGAAAGTTGTGGAAAACCTCACCAAAATAAATTAAACCCATAACTCCTTTAATCGAGGTGCTACGTCTATGATGACATCATCAGACACGTCCTGTTTTCCAGGAAGTGGCCTCACCAGGTCCCGCCTCCTTTTAGAAACTCATGCGTTTGTCTTTAAAACGTATTTTTCATGTTAAATATTTTAACGCTAAACCTTCCTGAACCTGGACCTGAAACCCGGACCTGAGATCCAGCCTGTGACGCTGCTGTCGTGCACGGCTCCACGTGCACGACTCCACGTGCACGACTCCACGCGCACGGCTCCACGTGCACGTTTCTTGGTTATGCAGCAGAATGCAAAACATCCCAACTCGCTGTTCTGAGCTTAGCTCTGCACCGAGGACCGGAGACACTTCAATCTGCTTTTTAAGTTTTCTTTAAGAATCTTGATTTTAGATTCAGCCACAAATTAAAACTTGTAAAAAAATATCTCCTTTGGGAAGAGGGGGAAAAAAAAAAAAAAATCCAGGAATCTGAGTAAAACGCTGAGCTGCTGAAACACGAAGCACACAACATACAATCTATTTTAATATTTGAAATAAGGGCTTAGCGAGCGCTCGGCGGCTTATGGAGTCCTCCTGCATCCCCCCGTTAGCGGTCAACCGTCTTGTTTCTGGGCCGAAAGCTTCGCCTGCGTGAAAATGAAAAAACAAAACAAAAAAAAACAAAAATACAAAAAAAAAGAGTCGTTGGATTTTTTGTCGATTCCAAAAAAAATAATAATAATAATAATTAAAAAAAAAAAAAAAACAGATGAAGGAAATTCCAGGTCCAGGAAGCAATATGTCCTGCCAGGTTTTAGCTCCAGCCCTGAAGCCGGAGCTCTGGGTCAAATCCACTGGGTTGGGGGTCCAAATCCTGGAGCGGGGTTTTAACTTCTGAACCTGGGTTTTCCTGCTCTGGAAAATCATATTTCTTTCTGCTAAACAGACTGAAGTACGATGGTTCTTCTGTTCATCACAGTTGACAGGACATTTCTTGAACCAGTTGAAACATATTTGACGTTCATTTGAGGCTGATTTGTCCTTTTCCTGTCGTCCTTGTGTCGTTAAACTTTCTTTTCGTCCGTCTTTCCGTCTGTTTGTCGTCCGGGATCCAAAGGCTCGGGAGGAGCAACGCTAAGCACATCTCGACGTGTTTCTATAAAAATCTTATCGCAAATTTCCTTTCTTTTTGTAAAAAAAAAAATAAAAAAAAAAAGGAAGGAAGGAAATGTTGAAATGTACGGCGAAGCAGAAGATTAACAGAAACTTTGTGTACATATGTGTATATAGTCAAAGTGCAGAGTTAATGTTAAAGGGTGAATTTCTATTTTTAACACTGACTAGATAATGTGAAACCCCCCGCGCCCCCTGTTCTGTTGGTTTGATGTTTTTTATTCATATTCAAACAGTTCTTTCTTTATTTCTTGGAGGGAAAAAAATGGCCCCATTTCTGTTGCATGGAGAGTAACTTAAAGACTGTCTCTGTCTGTCTCTCGGCCTGTCTGTCTGTCTCTCAGCCTGTCTGAATTTCAGCCTGTCTGTCTGTCTGTCTGTCTCTCAGCCTGTCTGTATTTCAGCCTGTCTGTCGGCCTCTCAGCCGGTCTGTCTCTCGGTCTGTCTGTCTCTCCAGTCCCTCCATCTTTCCATTGAGGTATTTCCTATGAATGCAGTAACTATTGGGCCAGTACTATTTACTCAGTGCAATGCAGTTATGGTTATGATATTACAATATTAATGTTTTTACTTTGTACAGAACAAAGAGTGTTATGATGCTATTGTCGTCGCCGCGGCGATCGCTCACTTCCTGTAAACGTGTGATTATTCCTCCTTCCTTCTTTTCTACAATAAATCATGTTCTGGTGCAGAGCGGCGTCTGCTGTGGTTTAATATGAAGATTGCTGAATTGTCTGTCTATGTCGGTCTGTCTGTCTAACAAACACATTTTAGGAGATAAGAATAAAAAAGGAATCTCAAGAGTTTCTTCACATTACAGGCCCTCGCAGAAGAGCAGCTTTAAATTGATCTTTTCATTAAGTTTAAATGACGTCACCTCCGCCTCGTCGCGTCTCTTCAAGGAACAATTCGTTATTTCGTCGTACAAATAACAAATATTTTTACATTTCAATAGAACAAATGAGGATTTGAGTGTGAGCAAAATGGTGAACATTTCGTGACTTTTCAACCTTTATATTCAGTTTTTAACACGCGTCTTGACCTCCCAATCAAAAGTTAAGGAAGCGTCACAAGTTTGTATGAGGTGGAGACGCGAGACGGCGTCACTTCAGAAAACAGTCATTTGTGTTGGTAGTCCCCAGGTGGGTTATCTTGGTCACCGCCTCCTAAAATCTAAAAGAGTATTTCCATAAATATTGTCTGAGACGTTGTTTGCAGTATTCACACCATCCTATGACGGCTTCAAGAGAACGCATCTATGGAGATCTGTTTCCTGGTATTGATCGATGAACTGTTCACTGAGTGATCAATGGCTGATCACCTGGTTTCCGCTGGTTATTTTATTATTAATTACTTGTATTTAATTATATTATTACTGTATATAAGTAATAACCTGGAGCCGCAACTTACCACCGGACCAACCGTGCCACGCGAGACCACCGTGTCCAAATCCTCCACCGGCTTCCATGCAACCAGCACCAAACAGCTTCCATGCAATTAATCAATAGAAAAACAACTTTTATATCAATCCACGGTTTTTTATTTCAGCCATTTAGCTTAAATCAGGGGTGATATTCCAGAGAACACGGCATCTACCGCAGCAGTGCAAAAAAACCTGGCAGCCACAGCAAACGTGCCCAGTAAATTTTGCTCGTGGCTTTCGCTATGTAACTTCTGGTTGACATTTACCATAATACATTTGTGTATAATAATACATGAATACATTTGTGGTTGCAATGGTAATAATAAAAAAAATAATAATATGGTAATAGTATTATTAAAAAATTGCAATCATCGCTTGCATCATGCTTTTTATTCCTCACGTAGATATTACTAGTAGCCTTATTTTACAATGCACAGTGGTTTGATGGAGGAAAGGGACATTTCAGAAGTTTGGCTCTTGCGAAAATATTTTTTGTTGATGTGGCTCCTGAGCTGGGAAAGATTGAGTAGCTCTGGAATAAGACAATCAACATTTCTTACTGGCCCATCAATCAAAGCAGGCTAGAACCAGGCCTGGATTTAAATATTTGAAATCAAAGTTCCATTACTGTGTAGGGACATAAAAAAACAACTATGTCTACTGAAAATGTTCATTATAAAGTATCATTATTTATTTCAAATAATGTTTTGCACGTAGCATGTTAATAATGAACTTTAAAATAATAGATCTGGACTCAGTTTAACTTCAGTCTAGTTTATCGTAATTAAGTTGAATTCAAATGGATGAATCTGAGGTTAGGTTATCTGAAATTTGTTTGACTTAGCTAAACATAGTTTACTTGCTTTATCTGAGCTTAGTTTAACTCGGCTCCGTTTAGTTAATCGGATTTTAGTTTATCTCCAGTTTAGTTGATTGCAGCTTAGTTAAACTTGGTTTATTTAGCAGTAATCCAGTTTGAGTGGAGCTTCCATCTCATAAATCGCTGGAAGCCTCGGCGCTTTAAGCCCCCGGCTCTGTCTCCATGAGCTGCGACACCCGGACGCACAGACAGACACTACACCTGTTTGTCTGACACCACCTGTCTGTCTGCCTGTCTGGACTCTCAGTATTATGTGTCTCACTCCCTCTGCCTTGTAGTCGATGGAGGGTCCACCTGTCTGCTTGTATCTGGGTGTGTCTGTGGTCCTCTGTACGCCACCACCTCCATCCTCTGGCTGAGTTTCTATCTTACTGTCTGTCCTATTGTCTGTCTGACTCTCTGTCTCACCGTCTGTCTGTCCGTCTTCACTGACTGTCTCTGTTAACTCTTCTAACTTACTCATATTGTGAAAGGACCTGCAGTTCCCTGTCTGCCCAGTGGGGGCACTGTCCGTCCAGCCCTGCAAGACCAGGTTGTAAAACATATTGTCCAGACCGGGGCCCTTTGGGTCCGCCTCTGGACACCCTGCAGCCACAGAGCGAGTGTCGGAGGAGAGAGAGAGAGGCTGGGATGGCGGTGCTCCTCCCTCCCTACCCTCATCCCTCCATCCTCCCCGGGCAAGACGTGCCGCCGTCAGGAAGGAATCTCTGGCACCTTGCGGCGAGGCTGCGGCCCCCCAGGGCTCCGCCCGTTGCGGGCGCGTGGTCCCTCCCGCTCCACTGAGCTCCGCCCCCCGCATGCCCGAGGTCCTGCCCGGCCCACGGTGCTCCACCCCGGGGTCACTGCGCTGCTGTGACCTCCGGCTGGAGCCTGGATCCATGGAGCTGCAGAGTGTCCACCGCTATAGCCTGCGCTACCTAGAGAACACGGTGGATGAAGTAGATTTGATTATATTAGATCACATTGGAGTAGATTAAATTATGCAGATTAGATAGAATTATAGTAAAGTTTATTATTCTTGAGTAGATTATATTGATCAAATAAAATTAGAATAAAGTAGATGATATTGAGTAGATTAGGGTACATTATATTATATTTAAAACAAACAGCCTGAACTGCTTCAGATCAGATCTTTCTTGACATCAGCCACGTAGCCAAAAACTCAAATTGATGACACCGAGTCAGTATTTTTTTATCTAGTAATCTCGTGTCTGTACTTGATGTGATGTGTTCTGAGATTTCCCAGAATCCTCGGCGCCAGGAGATGATGACGATGTCCCGCTCGGAGAGGTTTCAGATGTTTGGGACTGCAGACTGGAGCAGAACACGTAGAACATATGAGATAATATTCAATATTAACAGATAACATCTTGCCGTGGAGAGCCTCCGAGGCTGAGGCTGCTTCTGTTGGAGCTCACGCCGGGTGCCGGGAGCTGCTCTCGGCCAATAAAGTTTCATCCCTTCCTGTATCTGGAATGGTGTACTAAATACTACTACATCCTACTTGTTGACACTATGGGCCAGTGCACTGTAGTGTCTGAGTAAAAAGAACAATGTCTTCTCAGACATGCTACATGGTCATAGAACCGCTCCTCCTTCACCAGCCTCTTGATCTCACAATGCATTGTAGGATACGCTGGCCAGCATAGTGTGCAGGGTTTGCACAACATTTCACCATATTAAGAAGGTCATTGTGGTAGTTTTTGCATTTTATTTGATGCACACTATGGTTCCAAACTAAAAACGCGGTGTGATTGAAGCAGCCCCATCTGTCTTGGGTCTTGTTAATTGGGCTTGTTACTGCACATTTTACCACTCTCTTCAATAAAACGGTTTGTCGTCAACATCATCGCCCATGTCTCTGTGTCAGGGAGGCAGGAAAAGCCACCTGGGTGGCGTCACACAGGGGAACTGCCATTAGTTATTGTTTTGGAAAAATACAAAACAATCTTTGTGATTTCTGCTCATTCTTCTTCTTCTTTTTCTTTGGGCTGCTCCTGTTAGGGGTTGCCACAGCGGAACATCTGCCTCCAACACCTTCTGTTCTGTGCATCTTCCTCCCTTACACCAACCGCCTGCATGTCCTCCCTCACCACATCCATAAAGCTTCTCTTTGGCTTCCTCTCTTCCTCTCACCTGGCAGCTCCATCCTCAGCATCCTTCTGCTTGTTACTTATTTAAAAATTACATTACAGCATGTTGATGTTATTTATACTGTCTCACAATATGTCCTACGATCTCTTTAGACACTTTAAGATAAATGGTTAAACGTTAAAAGCTATGAATTTTTTTTTATAGTAATCTGCCATATAAAACTTTTAATATCATTGAAATGTGAGCTGCAGCTGTATTTGCTGCAATTGGTCAGTGCATATTACATGTACGTTAGTCCTTTGTATTTTGGTCTTGATCAATAAGCAAATCCGACAGCAGCCTCAGGTCTCTGGTACAATCAGACTCATATCATCTAAATTGATTGCACTCTTTACAAAAATATTTCTCTGTAGTTTTATTTCGTGTTTCTATGGAAAAGGCTCGCGTGGCCGCACGCAGTTGAAAAAAAAACAGATCTTTCGCCACGTTAATCCACCGCTGCAATAGTGGATTAACCTGGAGTAAATAGGAATCGTGCACTTATGGCACGCTGTGCCACTCCCGTACGCTGCGTCAACATGCCTGGTGTAGCCATGGTGAGGCATTATGGGACATTTACTAATCTGATGAACTATATGAATTCACTGGACAAACACTTTAATTTTGAAAGCCCAAACTTTTGCAAATATTAAATTTAAAGCAAATATGCGGCTTAGGTTGCACAGTACTGTATGTTCCTGTACTGTGTGTAGTACTACGTGTAGTACTGTAAATTACACATTGCACTGTGTGTTAAATACTTATAGTTGGCAGTAAAGTGTTTGTGCCGTCTGGAAGAACAAGACGTCGTCATTTCATTCCTTCACTCTTCCTCAGGGTCAACGTTTGAATGAAACGGCGAAATGAGAGAACGACAGAGGGAACGAAAAAGTAATGGATGGAGGTCAAGCCTCAATCCTCCAGAGCAGAATATCACCACATCCAGCCTGTTGCTCTCTAGACCAAACTAAAGTACCGACAGACGGGCAGACAGACAGACAGATAGATAGACGGACAGAGAGACAGACAGACAGACAGACAGACAGACAGACAGACAGACGGACAGACAGACGGACAGACAGACAGACAGACAGACAGACAGATAGATAGATAGATAGATAGATAGATAGATAGATAGATAGATAGATAGATAGATAGATAGATAGATAGATAGATAGACAGACAGACAGATAGATAGATAGATAGACATATTACCCAAGTCCACTCTATGAACAGCAGCCACTGGTTGCCCTCCGCTCTCTTCAGTTCCTCACAGCGTTCTGCCAGCCCTCACTCCCTCTCTCCTTTCCTCTCCTCTCTCCCTCACTCCCTCTCTCCCTCTCTCCTTTCCTCTCCTCTCTCCCTCTCTCCCTCTCACTCTCTCTCCCCCCTCCCTCCCCTTCCAGAATTCTGCATAATTTAGAGACTAAGTGTAATAATGTTGTAATAACGTTGTATTCAGCGTCTTCTAACAGAACTTTAGTTTTAACTCTGTAGTTTGACTGGAAATAGATTTGCAAAGTATTCAAAAAGTTTGGAGAAACCGTTCAACCAAACCGTGTTCATTCCAATACGAATCATTTGATGGAAACTCGGTTCCACGGTGCAGACGAGACGTTTAAAAACGTCAAACCGACGAGGAACCGATCACAAACTTTGCAATCGGCAAATTCCGTAAAAAAATATATATATAAAAAAAAAAGTCACAAGGCTTCGATGAGAGACTAAAACATTTTAAACGTTTGGAACTGAAGACCAACCTTCTCTGGCTGTGCTTTGGTTTTCCGCGTTCCACTGGAAGTCCAAAGCCAGTCGTTCCGAGGCAGTCGCTAAAAGTTAGACGTGTTTTCGACGGGCACATTTTTCATTTTGAGCGATGCGTTCATCACATTGTCGTGACGACGGCTCTGTTTTCTCACTGAGCTTGAGGCCGAGGCGTCTGCAGCCAAGTCCAAACTCAAACCTCCTCAAATGTTTAATGTCCCTTTGGACATTTCCAAGTAGCCGCGTTGGGTTTTCCAAGTTCCGTCTTCAACGGAATTGAGCGTGATCTCAGAATTGTACTGGGGTGTGTGTACGTCAGACTGCATGCATGGACAGACAGACAGGAGTTACTCCTTTGATGCACGGTGTGCTGGCAGTACAACGAGTGTACTTTAAATAAACAGCAGTTTTTGGTCCAATTCCAATAGTTTATGTAAGATGCTGAACGGACGGATTGAGGTTCATTTGTTTGTTCTGATCAATGATTTGCAGATTGCACTGTGTGTGTGTGTGTGTGTGTGTGTGTGTGTGTGTGTGTGTCTGTTTGTGTGTAAGTGTATTTCCAAAGGCGGCCCAGAGTTTGAAATCCTGCTAGAGTCATAGATAGATAGAGACGATGATGAGAGAGATGATGGATAGATAGATACTATATATAAATAGATGGATAGATAGATAATCAATGGACAGATAGATGGATAGGTGGATAGATGGATAGGCAGAGTTTATTCAGCGTCTGTTTTACCAACGTGATCAAAATCACCTCAATCTTCCACGTAAACTACTTCAGCACAAACGTGATTCTTTTGTGTTGACCTGACGCTAAGCATTGTGGGTAATTGATTATGCTGTGGAGCGGCTTAGTGCCGTGTCACCAGACTCTTCAGACAGTGTGTGTAACTGGGTCGGAGTGCACATGCAACATGACATGCATTTTTCCTTAAAGGGTTGGTCCGGAAATTTTGGCCCTGTATATAAATAGACGGCTGCTTCACTCTGGCACTTTGAGCCCAGAGCCAACGTCCAAAGTTTGCGGTTTTTCGACTCTAAACTGAACTGAACTTTACCAAGGGTTAACGGTTAAATTCTCAATGTTTGTTTGTCCACAAGTCTGTGCCCATTGGCACCGAACAGAGAAGATTAAAATGATTGACTGTTAAATGGTGTAAATAAGACTTCAACTTGAGCTCAATATACCATATATAGCCAGATACCTTCAAGCTATGGCTGTGGGGCCCAAGCGCTTTAGTGTCGTGCGTCTAGGAAAGTCAAAAAAATCCTCATCGAGACTATGACCAAGGAAGCGCTTCCTTTGTGCCGTGCACTCTCAGGAAATTGTCTGAGTTATTGGGCGTCGACTTTATCTGGACCAGCGGGGAACCGGCCCAAGTTCATTAAGACGCTGAAGAACATGATTTGTAAATGGGACGGCCGAATGCGGGACAGATGGTCGTACCCTTTATTATTTACAGTGCAGGAGATTCCCCAGGCCTTCATGGAATTTTCTGGAAAGGAAATCCAGGCCAAGATTGGGGGGCTGCTGGACATACATAAAGGAAACTGGGAGGCGGTTCTGGGATCCAGCGGAAAAGAGATCCAGTATGCCCTCGACCTGAGAGCAACCCTTCACATAGTTGGATGTTTATCTCGGGAGAATTTGTTCCCGGCGCAGGAAGGTCAACATTGCCTGGATAATGGAAGGGCTCCGCTGAGGCAGTTTTCATAGGTTCCTCGTATTATCCCCCCTGGGACAGGGGGCCCCAAAGTCAACTCAGCCGCCCTGGTCCCTCGTGATGACCACCTCTCACTGGGCCAAAGGGCAGAGGTTGCAACAGCAGTTTGCAGATATTTTCTCCCGGCTACCAGGTCACTCTAGCAACACTCATACATACGTCACCACATGGAGTCCTCCCCTGGGGTGACGGTACAATCCCTTACCTAAGCACAAGAGAAACCTGGTCCAGGCGGAGATTAAGGCCATGCTGGAGGTGGGGGTACGAGAAGTCCGGCAATGACTGGCGTAGCCCCATCGACCCGGTACTAAAGTCGAATGGGTTGATACGCTTTTGTGTGTACTATCGCACAGTGAATGACGTGTAAAAGTTTGATGCTTACCCAGTCTACGAACTCTTTGAAGGATTTGACACAACACAGGATTTGCCCAAGAAATACCGGCAGATTCTCTGGTCTCTAGAGGCTAAGGGAGAAGCAGCTTACTCCACTCCATTTTTGTCCTACCGATCTGTCACACTTCCCTTTGGGGTCAGTCGAGTCCAACGCCTAATGTACCAGCCGGGTGTCGGGACCCCATGTGGGGCATGATAGCGCTTACCCGAATGATGTTATCATATCATAGTGACAGTAGCACCTGCAATGTTTGGAGGGTAGTACCGGAGTCCTGGAGGCCAGGCCGGGCCGGGCCGACAGCCAAGCCAAAGAAGTATGCGCTTGGACAGAGGGAGGTGTGCTATCAGGGTTACCACTGACGACTGAACGTAGCGCTCGGGCAGAAGAGCCGAATTCTGCCAAGTCGCGGGGGGCGCTGTAGGTGCACTGGATGTGGTTCCACTGACTGTTACTGAGAAGTACAAATTAAGTCAGTTTGGGGTTAGTAGAACAGAATCATTGACATTTAATCAATTATTTCTCCATTACGGACTCCTGAAGCAGAGAGACAGTTTTCTGTGATATCAGAATATTTGATGAGGATCTGGACGTCAGATCTCTTTATTTTCTGATTCTGCCTGCCAGTTTGGGATAGCGTGCGTCCTGACTGAACCGCGTAACTTTGAAGAGCTTGAACAGAAACCAGAAGGATCACAAAAATGAACGCGTGTGACAGGAACAGGGCGTGGCGCGCTAATGTCACCTTCCGCTTCACCCTCTGGTTCCACCTCTACTCTGCTTTACTCTGTCTCAAATTGAATTACTTTAAAAAAAGTTATTCTTTAAAACGATAAAACATACGCACAATAAGCTGGAATTTAAATGTCTCGCTAGAACACTGAGGGCCACAAGGGGGCTCTATGATGACTACAGCTACAATCTCACTTTATTTTTAAATCTAATACAACTCATAAATTGAACAGCCGGTCTCACCCTGTATGATTCAATTCACTGAAATCCTCAAAGTTTTAGAGGTTTTGTGCATAAGGCGCAGATATTGTTGTTATATTACTATTATATGACTATATTACTATACACTATAGTACTATATTGTATATACTACTATTATATAATAATATTACTTTTATTATATCATGTTATGTTTTATTATACTCCATCATATTGCATTACGTTTTCACTATGATGTGGCTCTGCTCACGTCAAAGCCTCGCCCATCTTTAATTCCTGCTCAAAAACTCTTGGCCGACGAGTTCTGCTGCTTCTGTCTCAACCCACAGGTAAGACTTCAGCCGGAATATATTTTGTCTACTAACTGCTTTAACGTAATGATAATGATACTACTAATAATAAATATATCTACGGGCAGCAATACACAGGGTCTATTTTAGTCGTGTCAGTGACAAATTTCATTTTACAGATTTTCCATAATCTGGGATGAAACTACACAAATTCTGCCAAATTCTGACCAGAATTCGTCGTGCCATAACAGTTGTCTTTATCCTGTATAGTGTGACATAGTCAGTGGCCACCCCAAAAAAAGGTCAATCGTTTTAACGTTATAGCTATTACAAGTTCTCAAGACTCTCAAGGTTCTGTAAAACACATCTATTTATATTGACATCAATTACAAAACTCCCAATTCTTCAATTGTAAATGCGAGACTAGTTAAACATATATCGGTTGACTTTGGCTGAAAGAATTTTTGGTATCACAGAAATGACTATAGAGAGATTCAATCTTGTTGTAGTTAGCTACAGAACTACTGGGTGATTCATTCTCATGTGGTCCAACTTTGCTCCTTGCTCTTTGGCATAGCTATATTATACAATGCAGAGTCATAGTGATCTACACCAATGCAGCCAGTAATTAGCTCACCGTATGTTATTATCATTTTAGTCAATTTGTGTCCATGTACAGTACAAACATTCTTGATATTGTACTTAAGATCCGCTGTTAAACTGACAGCCGCACACTGCTATTTCCTGGAGTCTCTAAACTGTGAATCATCCTGATGAAATGAGCCTCTTAACACGTAAACTTATGGGGAATCAACACTTATATTTAAAGGCTTCTCATCTACATTAACTTTTCTCATAGATAAAATTAAAATATTTCTTTTTTTAAATTTTTTACGCTTTTTTTCAATTTGTGTTTCAGAGGTTTTTTCAACGTTTTTTTTCTTTAGTATTTTGTGTGACTGACCTCTAGACTTTCAGCTATTTTTTGGCATCTGGGTTGACGTCTTTCTGTGATGAATAAAAATTTTGCGGCTACTCGTTTTCCGTCGCGTACCGAGTACATGAAATGCATCATGGACTCGCACAATTGGGGTGGACTCCACGCGACATGGTGACGACTTTCTGGATCCACTTTGTGGAGTTATCGTGTCCAAGTTTTTATATTACTTTATTACGGTATTGCAGTATTAATAGTGATAATACTTATTATAATTATAATTATAATTATTATTATTATTATTATGATTACTTTATTTGAAGTAGTACTATTATTGTATCACTATAATTATTAAGTCATGGTAAGGTGTTTTTACTTTTACTTAAATCATGGTAAGGTGTTTTCACTTTTACTTAAATCATGGTAAGGTGTCTTTACTTTTACTTAAGTCATGGTAAGGTGCTTTTACTTTTACTTAAGTCATGGTGAGGTGTGTTTACTTTTAATTTGGAGGACTTCTGTATTTTGATGTCCAGCGTTCCGGTGGAATCATCCAGACTCTCTCCCGGGGTCTCAGGAAAACAAGATGGCCGCCAAGCTGGTGATCCAGCAGCCAGAGCCCGTCATGGAGTCCAGGGAGTCGAACCAGTGGGATTCTGGGATATGTGACTGCTTTGACAACATGAGCCACTGTGAGTTCCTGCTGAGAAGAACAGACCGAGCCTGATGAAGCCGGATCCCTTGTTAATACTGTGTGTGTGTGTGTGTGTGTGTGTGTGTGTGTGTGTGTGTGTGTGTGTGTGTGTGTGTGTGTGTGTGTGTGTGTGTGCGCGCACACAGGCTGTGCCTGGTTCTGGTGTTGCCCCTGTCTGGCCTGCAAAACATCCCAGCTCTACGGTGAAGCTCTCTGTCTCCCCCTACTGGACGTTTTTGGTTGTGTCCGACCCATCACCATGGCGATGAGGGTCTCCATGCGCTCGCGCTACAACATCGGGGTACACATCTGTCTGCCTGTCTGTCTGTCTGTCTGTCTGTCTGTCTGTCTGTCTGTCTGTCCGTCCGTCCGTCTGTCCTCCTTCCTTCCTTCCTGATTTCCTCTATTGTTGTATATTTGTCACTGAATGGTTCAGATCTTAAGACAAATTGTAATATTAGACAAAGGGACACGTTTTAAACAGTTATTTCATTCATTTGAGTTAAAAATGCTCAAGCTCCCATGTCAGCAATGTACAAAAAGCACCTTGCCCCTTGAACTTACCGCAGCAGGTTGTTGCAGCTTTCTAGTGGCTGATTCGGTCTTTACATCATTTTCAGCAGAACTGCTCTAATTCAGACAGTGTGGGAGGTTTCTGCTCCTTTCAGCTCCCCAGCGTGTTGGAATACTGAAACATCTCAGTCTGGAACGGGTTCCAAAGCCTTTTCTAATCGACACTGGGAACACTGGGAACAGTGGTGGATCTTCCCATGAGTGGACAGCCAGACAAAATGTCTCCAAGGGACAACTCCTCCAGGAAGAAGAAGAAGAAGAAGAAGAAGAAGAAGAAGAAGAAGAAGAAGAAGAAAGAGTCTCAGCCGAGTTGATGACTCCATAGACTCATGGGGGGGCAGTGGAAGAGGAAACCAGGAGAATCATCATCATCCTGGATGACCCGCAAGCCTTCTGGAGAATTTTCGATGGACAAACAGGTCGATAGGTCCATTGTGTCTGGAGTAAAAAATACAGCATTTCCCACTAAGGACCTCGTACGGTCCAACGTGGGGGAAGGGGGGGAGGCTTCACTGCCGTGGGACCTGGACCAATGGAACCATGAACTCTGCTCTGGACCAGAACCTTCTTCAGGAGAACATCCACTCATCCGTCCATTGCTGGAGCTGGAGCTGGAGCTGGAGCTGGAGCTGGAGCTGGAGCGTTATTGGCTTTTGTCGTCAATGATCAATGACGATTCAGACGATGTCTGAAAAGCAACTAAATGAGAGTTTTGCAAAGGCCTCGTCAAAGTCCTAATGAACCCAGTAGAAAAACTGAGGCAGGACCAGGACCAGGATTTGGACCAAGACCAGGATTAAGAAGAACAATCCTCCTGGCTTGTCCTTCCTCCGGGGCCACAGCCAGGAGCAGTGGGCAGCATAGGTGGACGGGCCTGGGGACCAGGTGATGAGTGTTCGTCGCTGGTCAGATGATGATTTGTGCATGTTTTTGGTGGGGGTCCTTACTGACGGGAGGTGGAGGAAACCCCATGTGATCACGGGGAGAACATGCAAACTCCACACAGAAAGGCTCCTATTTGGGAGATAACC